>NC_092113.1:34612745-34935520 GCF_045679555.1 Salvelinus alpinus
TGAAGAAACGCTTCTCTCTCCTCAGCCTCGGCCCATGACCTCCTGACCCTGAAGCCACCACGGTCGCAGCCGGGGATGAGGGTGTGGAGAGAGACATAGGTCTAAACGGAGGCATCTCCTCTTCCTTAACATCTCTGTCCTCCATCTCTCCTCGCCCTCCTCTGCTTCCGCCTCCTCTTGGTCCTTCTCCTGTATCCCTACCCTCGGCGGCTCTCCTCTCCTGGGCCTGGGAGGAGGGGAAGTCAGAGGGGGTACTTTGCGTCCTTTCCCTCCTGCCATCCTCCTGCTCCGTCTCCTCCTCTCGCGCTCCATCAGGTTTCTCTGAGGAGTCCTCTGTCCCCGTGGGTTCTCCAGGGTCCGTCGCCATGGGGATGCCCCTCCTGCTCCCCGTCCTCTCCTCCTCCGACCCTCTGGTTCTCGTTCAGTCCCCGTCTCTCCTCTCTTTCTGTGGTCCTCTTCTTACCCAGCTTCTAGGGTTCTCTGGCTGCTGTTCTTCCAGTGTTGCTGGTGACTACGGGGCTGGGCCCTGCCACTAGAGGCTCCCGTCCTCCTCTCTCCTTTCTTTAGAGTCTTTACAGAGGCATAAAGAGGATGAGCAGCACAGTGCTTCTTATCTCCACTCCGTCCTAGCTTTATGTCCTTACTTTCTTTCTCTCCATCTCCTAAAGTGCATACCCTTTCCTGTGCACCTTACCAAGGGGACTAACCTCAATAGGCACCTCAATAAAGCCTCACCTCAGCCAACCTTACTATATACACACGCTGAGGCAGAGGAGAGTGTTTAATGTCTCTGGGAAAGAGAGGGAAGCTGAGGGAAGCTAGGGCCTCTTCCTCCTCTTCTAGATAATCTTCTCCTTCAAAGTCTTAAGGTGAATCTCCTCAGGTAAATCCTGTGAAGAAAACAAACAAACACATTAGTATTCAGCAGGCTAGTATAGCGAGATGCTAATAACTTTCCACTGTTCAAGTCATATTCAAATCATTCATTTCCAAGAACACCAGTTTCAGTTTGATGTTTGAGATTGTTTTTGTTTGATGTTCTGGGTTTGATGGTGAGGTCAGTGGAGGACTGCACAGAGGGAGGATCTGAGAATAATCAAAGTTCTCAGCTCTATCCTGGTACTATATTCCTTTCCACAGTCAGTCCTGTCTGTCAAAGAATGCCTGCTCACACTGTGTAAAATCCTATCAAATCAAATTGTTCTTATTAATGGAGAAATGTTCATACACTCCTCAGAGGAATGGTTTCCTCATTTTGAATGTAACTTATTCCTAATAGGACACTTTAAACACTGCCTGGCTAGTACCCATTTATGGTGTTACTCCCAGGCATTTCCCCAGTGTCTGTTCCATCTCCAGTGTTGATTGCCTTCTAAAAAAGGGAATATTCTGCAATGGGTTTTCTATTTCTGCAGTTTGTGCCGTAGCTAGTAGCAAACTTTTATCTTCTAAATTACTACAATCCTTAATTTGCCAGCCAGCCGATACCGACTGTTTCTTTCAGTTTCAACCCTCATAAGTCTGCTGAAGAAATGCTCCAGTAATAAGATGCTGGATAACGCAGATGGCATGTTCTATGTTTCCAGTGTTTTGGGGTTAATTCTGAAGACTGTCAGGTGATTAATTCATCTTGGATTGGGTGGCTTAAGAACAGGCCCTGCCAGAACAGGCCATGTCAGAACAGGCCATGCTACAAGCTGCCCATGTATGGTGAGACTTGAGATAATGTAGGCCTACTCTGAGGAAAGGAACCATTAAAATCTGTTAATCAAAAACCCTGATGACAGACTAATCTTTGTTATGGGCCAGTTCAACTAAGTAAAGTTTTCTACAGCCCAGCACCCCTAAAAAGTGTTGTGCATTTAACTTCATAGACTAGTTAAACGAAGGAATCTGTCATCTTGCATAGTTTTGCTTTGAGTTTGTCATCAATCAGAATTTAGTGAGTGTGTTGCAATTTTAGTTGTGTTTGGTGGAGATCAATGGTGGAGACCATTAGTCAATACAGCGGTACTAAATCCTGTTCTGATGATTAAAAATGGATGATTCAGTACTATGGACCATTCATTCCTTCATTATTCATTCATGAGCAGAGGGATCCTCTTAGCGATCTGTCAACTCTTAGCGATATCTGTCAACTCATACTTGTAGCTACTCTATTACACAGTAACAGCCTTGTCGTCTTGGTAAGCAACTCCAGTGTAGATTTGGCCTTGTGTTTTAGGTTATTGACCTGTTAGAAAGGTTATTGTCCTGCTGAAAGGTTATTGTCCTGCTGAAAGGTTATTGTCCTGCTGAAAGGTTATTGTCCTGCTGAAAGGTTATTGAAAGGTTATTGTCCTGCTGAAAGGTTATTGTCCTGCTGAAAGGTTATTGTCCTGCTGAAAGGTTATTGTCCTGCTGAAAGGTTATTGTCCTGCTGAAAGGTTATTGAAAGGTTATTGTCCTGCTGAAAGGTTATTGTCCTGCTGAAAGGTTATTGAAAGATTATTGTCCTGCTGAAAGGTTATTGTCCTGCTGAAAGGTTATTGTCCCGCTGAAAGGTTATTGTCCTGCTGTATCTGTTGGAAAGCAGACTGAACAATTTTGCTTGTACTTAGCTCTTTTCCGTTACTTTTTATAAATAAAAAAACTCCCTAGTCCTTGCTGATGACAAGCATACCCATAACGTGATGCAGCCACCACCATGCTTGAAAATATGAAGACTGGTACTCCGTGATTTGTTGTATTGGATTTGCCCCAAACATAAAGCTTTGTATTCAGGACATAAAGTTAATTTCTTTGCCACATTTTTTGCAGTTTTACTTTACTGTATTATTGCAAACAGGATGCATGTTTTGGAATATTTGTATTCTGAACAGGCTTCGTTATTTTTACTCTGTCAGTTAGGTTAGTATTGTTGAGTAACTACAATGTTGTTGATCCATCCTCAGTTTTCTATCACAGCCATTAATCTCTGTAACTATTTTAAAGTCACCATTTGCCTCATGGTGTAATCCTTGGGCGGTTTCCTTCCTCTCCTGCAACTGAGTTAGGAAGGACGCCTGTATCTTTCTCATGAGAGGGTGTATTAATACACCATCTAAAAGCTCAATTCATAACCTCACCTTGCTCAAAGGGATATTCAATGTCTGCTTTTTTTTACCCATCTACCAATAGGTGCCTTTCTTTGCGATGCATTGGAAAACGTCCCTGGTCTTTGTGGTTCAATCTGTCTTTGAAATTCACTACTCGACTGAGGGAACTTACAGATAATTGTATGTGTGGTGTACAGAGATGAGGTAGTCATTAAAAAAAAAAAAATTAAACACTATTATTGCACACAGTGTGAGTCCATGCAACTTATTATGTGACTTAAGCACATTTTTACTCCTGAACATATTTAGGCTTGCCATAACAAAGGGGTTGAATACTTTGTTAATACATTTCAGCTTTTTATTTTTTATTAATTTGTACACATTTCGAAGAACATAATTCCACTTTGACATTATGGGGTATTGTTTGAAGGCCAGTGAAACAAAATCTAAATTTAACCCATTTTAAATTCAGGCTGTAACACAACAAAATGAGGAAAAAGTCAAAGGGTGTGAATACATTCTGAAGGCACTGTACATTACTACTTAGACCCATACAGTACAGTAATACATGCTATTGCAAGCTCCTCCATCTGTAGCCTACATTAAGGCTATAGTCTGTTTACAGCATGAGGATTGAGACAAAGATGAAAGGTAGACACTATAACTATAAAGAGCACAAACTCTATTCTGTCTGTAGATACATGTCACAGGAGTACTGTGGGTCTAGCTGCTGTCTAGTCAGGTAGCTACAGTAACAGTATTCCAAACCTCTCAATTGACTTATACCTCTTTCACATTACAGTGCTAACCTGAACTTTTCTCTTTGTCCTTTCCTGTCCTTTGACCTTATCAATTGATGTGACCACAAACAAGAGAAAGGAACCAGAGTGGAGACAAACATATTATATAGGACAGACATTAGCCTGGTCCCAGATCTGTTTGTGCTATCTTGCCAACTCCTATGGTCATTGAACAATCATTGGACAAGACAGCACAAAAAGATCTGGGACCAGACATTGGGGAATGGGGACAGACATTATATAAGTGAGTCTATGAATGAGACAGACATGGGTTGATAGGTAAGGCCTCAGCAGGAAATAGGTGACACGGGGGAATATCTCCTTTAAACAAGAACTTATTCCCCAGTGTCCCCAGGGCAAGGAGTTCCCATGGAACAGAGTTATCACAGTGCATCAAACACATTCACACTGACACAGCCCATCCCTCTCTCCCTCACAGTCACTGACTCTCCTACACACACATTTACAGGCACGCAAGCACACACACACACACACACACAGACATAGGCATGTATACATGCACACGCATACATAAACACACACATATGCACATACACACACAGATGTGCGTGCGACACACACACACACACACACACACACACACACACACACACACACACACACACACACACACACACACACACACACACACACACACACACACACACACACAAAAATTGCCTATAGAAAGTCTACACACCCTTGAACTGTTTTTACATGTCGTTGTGTTACAAAGTGGGATTGAAATAGATTTAATAAAAAATGTGTGTCACAAATTTGACACAAATGTCAAAGTGAATAGAAAATGCTACACATTTTTATTAATTAATACAAATGTAATAACTAAAATATAGTCGTTGCATAAGTATTCAAGCCCTTTGTTTAGGCAAGCCTAAATTAGTTCAGAAGTAAAAATTGGTTTAACAAATCACAAAAGTTAAATGGACTCACTCTGTGTGAAATAATAGGGATTGACATGATTTTTGAATGACTACCCCTTCCTCTGTCCCCTATACATTCAACATCTGTTAGGTCCCTCAGTCAACTATTGAATTTCAAGCACAGATTCAACTACAAAGAGCAGGGAGCTTATCGAAAGCCTCATAAAGAACGGCAGTGATTGGTAGATGGGTAAGAATAACAAATCAGACATAGAATATATCATTAAGCATGGTCAAGATAATAATTATGCTGTGGATGATCTATTTAACCACCCAGACACATCAAAGATGTAGTCGTCCTTCTGAACTGAGCTGCAGGATAGGAAGGAAACTGCTTAGGGATGTCACCATGAGGCCATTGGTGATTTTAAAACGCTTACCAAGTTCAATGGCTGAGTCGGAAGAAAACTGAGGATGGATCAACAACATTGTAGTGACTCCACAATAATGACATAAATGACAGAGTGAAAAGAATAATAAAAATATTCCAAAACATGCATATGTATGCATCAAAGCACAAAAGTAATACTGCAAAAAAACACAGCAAAGGAATACACTTTTTGGCCTGAATGCAAAGCCTTATGTTTGGGGCAAATTCAACACAAAACATCACAGCGTAACTGCTTCCTTATTTTCAAGCTTGGTGGTGGCTGCATCCTGGTATGGGTATGCTTGACATCGGCAAAAACTGGGGAGTTTTTCAGGATGAAAAGAAACGGGATGGAGCAAAGCTTAGGAAAAATTCTAGAGGAAAACCAGCTTCAGTCTGCTTTATACCAGGAATTCACCATTCAGCAGGACAATAGCTGTCACGTTCCTGACCAGATGAGGAGAAAGATGAGCGTTACAATAGCTTACAACACAAAGCCAAATATACACTGCAGTTGCTTACCAAGAACACAGTGAATGTTCCTGATTGGCCTAGTTACAGTTTTGACCCAAACCTGCTTGAAAATCTATGGCAAGACATTTCTGTCTAGCCATGATCCCCAACCCCTTGACAGAGCTTGTAGAATTTCGAAAAGAATAATGGGCAAATATTGCTGTCATGTTTTGTCTTTGATCATCATGTCTTGTCCCTGTGCTTCCCTCTGCTGGTCTTATTAGGTTCTTTTCCTCTTTCTCTCTCTCTCTCTCCTCCTCCCTCTCTCCCTCTCCCGCTCTCTCTCTCTTTCGTTCCGTTCCTGCTCCCAGCTGTTTCTCATTCTCCTAACGACCTCATTTACTCTTCCACACCTGTTCCCTATTTTGCCCTCTGATTAGAGTCCCTATTTCTCCCTCTGTTTTCCGCTTCTGTCCTTGTCGGATTCTTGTTTGATGTTTGCTGTTCCTGTGTCCTTGTTCCGCCCTGTCGTGTTTTTGCCTTCTTCAGATGCTGCGTGTGAGCAGGTGTCTATGTCAGCTACGGCCTGTGCCTTCCTGAAGCGACCTGCGGTCTGTGGTCGCGTCTCCTGTCGTTCCTCTCTACTGACGAGAGGATTTCAGTTTCCTGTTTTGGATTTACCTTTGATATATCCAGGAGAATCATTGTTTGTTTGATACTGGAATAAAGACTCTGTTTCTATTACGTCGCTTTTGGGTCCTCATTCACCTGCATAACAGAAGAATCCGACCAAGATGGACCCAGCGACTATGGATTCTCTCAACACTGCCGTCGAGTTCCAGGGAGCAATGCTCGGCAGACACGAGCAGGAATTGTTTGCTGCTCGTCATGCCGTTGAGACCCTGGCCGCTCAGGTCTCCGATCTCTCTGGACAGTTTCTGAGTCTTCGTCTCGTGCCACCAGCTACTTCCTGGTCTTCCGAGTCTCCGGAACCTAGGGTTAATAACCCACCATGTTACTCTGGGCAGCCCACTGAGTGTCGCTCCTTTCTCACCCAGTGTGATATTGTGTTCTCTCTCCAGCCCAACACGTACTCAAGAGAGAGAGCTCGGATCGCTTACGTCATATCACTCCTTACTGGTCGGGCTCGGGAGTGGGGCACAGCTATCTGGGAGGCAAGGGCTGAGTGTTCTAACGTTTATCAGAGCTTTAAAGAGGAGATGATACGGGTTTTTGATCGTTCAGTTTTTGGGAAGGAGGCTTCCAGGGCCCTGGCTTCCCTATGTCAGGGTGATCGATCCATAACGGATTACTCTATAGAGTTTCGCACTCTTGCTGCATCCAGTGACTGGAACGAGCCGGCGTTGCTCGCTCGTTTTCTGGAGGGACTCCACGCTGAGGTTAAGGATGAGATTCTCTCCCGGGAGGTTCCTTCCAGCGTGGACTCTTTGATTGCACTCGCCATCCGCATAGAACGACGGGTAGATCTTCGTCACCGAGCTCGTGGAAGAGAGCTCGCGTTAACGGTGTTTCCCCTCTCCGCATCTCAACCATCTCCTCCCACCGGCTCAGAGACTGAGCCCATGCAGCTGGGAGGTATTCGCATCTCGACTAAGGAGAGGGAACGGAGAATCACCAACCGCCTTTGCCTCTATTGCGGTTCTGCTGGACATTTTGTCATGTCATGTCCAGTAAAAGCCAGAGCTCATCAGTAAGCGGAGGGCTACTGGTGAGCGCTACTACTCAGGTCTCTCCATCAAGATCCTGTACTACCTTGTCGGTCCATCTACGCTGGACCGGTTCGGCTGCTTCCTGCAGTGCCTTGATAGACTCTGGGGCTGAGGGTTGTTTTATGGACGAAGCATGGGCTCGGAAACATGACATTCCTCTCAGACAGTTAGGGAAGCCCACGCCCATGTTCGCCTTAGATGGTAGTCTTCTCCCCAGTATCAGATGTGAGACACTACCTTTAACCCTCACAGTATCTGGTAACCACAGTGAGACCATTTCCTTTTTGATTTTTCGTTCACCTTTTACACCTGTTGTTTTGGGTCATCCCTGGCTAGTATGTCATAATCCTTCTATTAATTGGTCTAGTAATTCTATCCTATCCTGGAACGTTTCTTGTCATGTGAAGTGTTTAATGTCTGCTATCCCTCCTGTGTCTTCTGTCCCCTCTACTCAGGAGGAACCTGGTGATTTGACAGGAGTGCCGGAGGAATATCATGATCTGCGCACGGTCTTCAGTCGGTCCAGAGCCAGCTCCCTTCCTCCTCACCGGTCGTATGATTGTTGTATTGATCTCCTTCCGGGGACCACTCCCCCTCGGGGTAGACTATACTCTCTGTCGGCTCCCGAACGTAAGGCTCTCGAGGATTATCTGTCTGTTTCTCTCGACGCCGGTACCGTGGTGCCTTCTTCCTCTCCCGCCGGAGCGGGATTTTTCTTTGTTAAGAAGAAGGACGGTACTCTGCGTCCCTGCGTGGATTATCGAGGGCTGAATGACATAACGGTTAAGAATCGTTATCCGCTTCCCCTTATGTCGTCAGCCTTCGAGATTTTGCAGGGAGCCAGGTTCTTTACTAAGTTGGACCTTCGTAACGCTTACCATCTCGTACGCATCAGAGAGGGGGACGAGTGGAAAACGGCGTTTAACACTCCGTTAGGGCATTTTGAATACCGGGTTCTGCCGTTCGGTCTCGCTAATGCTCCAGCTGTCTTTCAGGCATTAGTTAATGATGTACTGAGAGACATGCTGAACATTTTTGTTTTCGTTTACCTTGACGATATCCTGATTTTTTCACCGTCACTCGAGATTCATGTTCAGCACGTTCGACGTGTACTCCAGCGCCTTTTAGAGAATTGTCTCTACGTGAAGGCTGAGAAGTGCGCCTTTCATGTCTCCTCTGTCACATTTCTCGGTTCTGTTATTTCCGCTGAAGGCATTCAGATGGATCCCGCTAAGGTCCAGGCTGTCAGCGATTGGTCCGTTCCTAAGTCACGTGTCGAGTTGCAGCGCTTTCTCGGTTTCGCTAATTTCTATCGGCGTTTCATTCGTAATTTCGGTCAAGTGGCTGCCCCTCTCACAGCTCTGACTTCTGTCAAGACTTGCTTTAAGTGGTCCGGTTCCGCCCAGGGAGCTTTTGATCTCCTCAAGAAGCGTTTTACATCCGCCCCTATCCTTGTTACTCCTGACGTCACTAAACAATTCATTGTCGAGGTTGACGCTTCAGAGGTGGGCGTGGGAGCCATTCTGTCTCAGCGCTTCCATTCTGACGATAAGGTCCATCCTTGCGCTTACTTTTCTCATCGCCTGTCGCCATCGGAACGCAACTATGATGTGGGTAACCGCGAACTGCTCGCCATCCGCTTAGCCATAGGCGAATGGCGACAGTGGTTGGAGGGGGCGACCGTCCCTTTTGTCGTTTGGACTGACCATAAGAACCTTGAGTACATCCGTTCTGCCAAACGACTTAATGCACGTCAAGCTCGTTGGGCGTTGTTTTTCGCTCGTTTCGAGTTCGTGATTTCCTATCGTCCGGGAAATAAGAACACCAAGCCTGATGCCTTATCCCGTCTCTTTAGTTCTTCTGTGGCTTCTACCGACCCCGAGGGGATTCTCCCTGAAGGGCGTGTTGTCGGGTTGACTGTCTGGGGAATTGAGAGACAGGTAAAGCAAGCACTCACTCACACTGCGTCGCCGCGCGCTTGTCCTAGTAACCTTCTGTTCGTTCCTGTCTCTACTCGTCTGGCTGTTCTTCAGTGGGCTCACTCTGCCAAGTTAGCTGGCCACCCCGGCGTTCGGGGTACGCTTGCTTCTATTCGCCAGCGGTTTTGGTGGCCTACTCAGGAGCGGGACACGCGCCGTTTCGTGGCTGCTTGTTCGGACTGCGCGCAGACTAAGTCAGGTAACTCTCCTCCTGCCGGTCGTCTCAGACCGCTTCCCATTCCTTCTCGACCATGGTCTCACATCGCCTTAGACTTTATTACCGGTCTGCCTTCGTCTGCGGGGAAGACTGTGATTCTTACGGTTATCGATAGGTTCTCTAAGGCGGCACATTTCATTCCCCTCGCTAAGCTTCCTTCCGCTAAGGAGACGGCACAAATCATCATTGAGAATGTGTTCAGAATTCATGGCCTCCCGTTAGACGCCGTTTCAGACAGAGGTCCGCAATTCACGTCACAGTTTTGGAGGGAGTTCTGTCGTTTGATTGGTGCTTCCGTCAGTCTCTCTTCCGGGTTTCATCCCCAGTCTAACGGTCAAGCAGAAAGGGCCAATCAGTCGATTGGTCGCATATTACGCAGCCTTTCGTTTCGAAACCCTGCGTCTTGGGCAGAACAGCTCCCCTGGGCTGAGTACGCTCACAACTCGCTTCCTTCGTCTGCTACCGGGCTATCTCCGTTTCAGAGTAGTCTTGGGTACCAGCCTCCTCTGTTCTCGTCCCAGCTCGCCGAGTCCAGCGTTCCCTCCGCTCAGGCTTTTGTCCAACGTTGTGAGCGCACCTGGAGGAGGGTCAGGTCTGCACTTTGCCGTTACAGGGCGCAGACTGTGAGAGCCGCCAATAAACGTAGGATTAAGAGTCCTAGGTATTGTCGCGGTCAGAGAGTGTGGCTTTCCACTCGTAACCTTCCCCTTACGACAGCTTCTCGCAAGTTGACTCCGCGGTTCATTGGTCCGTTCCGTGTCTCTCAGGTCGTCAATCCTGTCGCTGTGCGACTGCTTCTTCCGCGACATCTTCGTCGCGTCCACCCTGTCTTCCATGTCTCTTGTGTCAAGCCTTTTCTTCGCGCCCCCGTTCGTCTTCCCTCCCCCCCCCCCGTCCTTGTCGAGGGCGCTCCTATTTACAAGGTACGGAAGATCATGGACATGCGTTCTCGGGGACGTGGTCACCAGTACTTAGTGGATTGGGAGGGTTACGGTCCTGAGGAGAGGAGTTGGGTTCCATCTCGGGACGTGCTGGACCGTTCGTTGATTGATGATTTCCTTCGTTGCCGCCAGGGTTCCTCCTCGAGTGCGCCAGGAGGCGCTCGGTGAGTGGGGGGGTACTGTCATGTTTTGTCTTTGATCATCATGTCTTGTCCCTGTGCTTCCCTCTGCTGGTCTTATTAGGTTCTTTTCCTCTTTCTCTCTCTCTCTCTCCTCCTCCCTCTCTCCCTCTCCCGCTCTCTCTCTCTTTCGTTCCGTTCCTGCTCCCAGCTGTTTCTCATTCTCCTAACGACCTCATTTACTCTTCCACACCTGTTCCCTATTTTGCCCTCTGATTAGAGTCCCTATTTCTCCCTCTGTTTTCCGCTTCTGTCCTTGTCGGATTCTTGTTTGATGTTTGCTGTTCCTGTGTCCTTGTTCCGCCCTGTCGTGTTTTTGCCTTCTTCAGATGCTGCGTGTGAGCAGGTGTCTATGTCAGCTACGGCCTGTGCCTTCCTGAAGCGACCTGCGGTCTGTGGTCGCGTCTCCTGTCGTTCCTCTCTACTGACGAGAGGATTTCAGTTTCCTGTTTTGGATTTACCTTTGATATATCCAGGAGAATCATTGTTTGTTTGATACTGGAATAAAGACTCTGTTTCTATTACGTCGCTTTTGGGTCCTCATTCACCTGCATAACAATTGCACAATCCAGGCGTGCAAAGATCTTATAGGCTTTCCCAAGAAGACTCATAGCTGTAATCTGAGGCTGGCACTAAGACAGCATTGAATGAGCTGTATTCTGCTATAAGAAAACAAGAAGACGCTCACCCAGAGGTGGCGCTCCTAGTAGCCGGGGACTTTAATGCAGGGAAACTTAAATCCGTTTACCAAATTTCTATCAGCATGTTAAATGTTCAACCAGAGGAAAAAACACTGGAACATCTTTATTCCACACACAGAGATGCATACAAAGCTCTCCCTCGTCCTCCATTTGGCAAATCTGACCATAATTCTATCCTCCTGATTCCTGCTTACAAGCAAAAATTAAAGCAGGACGCACCAGTGACTCGATCAATAGAAAAGGGGTCAGATGAAGTAGATACTAAACTACAGGACTGTTTTGCTAGCACAGACTGAAATATGTTCCGGAATTCCTCCAATGGCATTGAGGAGTACACCACATCAGCCACTGGCTTCATCAATAAGTGTATCAATGACGTCGTCCCCACAGTGACCGTATGTACATACCCCAACCAGAAGCCATGGATTACAGGCAACATCCGTACTGAGCTAAAGGTTAGAGCTGCCGCTTTCAAGGAGTGGGACTCTAACCCGGAAGCTTATAAGAAATCCCGCTATGCCCTCTGACAAACCATCAAACAGACAAAGCATCAATACAGGACTAAGATCGAATCGTACAACACCGGCTCGGACACTCGTCGGATGTGGCAGGGCTTGCAAACCATTACAGACTACAATGGGAAGCACAGCCGAGAGCTGCCCAGTGACACGAGCCTACCAGACGAGCTAAAACTACTTCTAAGCTCGCTTCGAGGCAAATAACACTGAAACATGCATGAGAGCACCAGGTGTTCCGGAAGACTGTGTGATTACGCTCTCCGCAGCCGATGTGAGTAAGACCTTTAAACAGGTCAACATTCACAAGGCCGCAGGGCAAGACGGATTAACAGGACATGTACTGCGAGCATGCGCTGACCAACTGGCAAGTGTCTTCACTGACATTGTCAGCCTCTCCCTGTCCGAGTCTGTAATACCAACATGTTTTAAGCAGACCACCATAGTGCCTGTGCCCAAGAACACTAAGGTAACCTGCCTAAATGACTACCGACCCGTAGCACTCACGTCTGCAGCCATGAAGTGCTGGTCATGGCTCACATCAACACCCTTATTCCAGAAACCCTAGACCCACTCCAATTTGCATACCGCCCCAACAGATACACAGATGATGCAATCGCTATTACACTCCACACTGCCCTTTCCCACCTGGACAAAAGGAACACCTATGTGAGAATGCTATTAATTGACTACAGCTCTGCGTTTAACACCATAGTGCCCTCAAAGCTCATAAATAAGCTAAGGACCCTGGGACTAAACACCTCCCTCTGCAACTGGATCCTGGACATCCAGGTGGTAAGGGTAGTCCCTTCCTGTACTCCCTGTTCACTCATGACTGCACGGCCAGGCACGACTCCAACACCATCATTAAATTTGCCGATGACACAACAGTGGTAGGCATGATCGCCGACAACGACGAGACTGCCTATAGGGAGGAGGTCAGAGACTTGGACATGTGGTGCCAGGACAACAACCTCTCCCTCAGCGTGATCAAGACAAATGAGATTATTGTGGACTACAGGAAAAAGAGGACCAAGCACGCCCCCATTGTCATCGACTGGGCTGCAGTGGAATAGGTTGAGAGCTTCAAGTTCCTTGGTGTCCACATCACCATGGTCCAAGCACACCAAGACAGTCGTGAAGAGAGCACGACAAAACCTATTCCCCCTCAGGAGACTGAATGGGTCCTCAGATCCTCAAAAGGTTCTACAGCTGCACCATCGAGAGCATCCCGACTGGTTGCATCCCTCCCTGGTATGGCAACTGCTCGGCCTCCGACCACAAGAGACTACAGAGGGTAGTGCGAACGGCACAGTACATCACTGGGGCCAAGCTTCCTATACCAGGCGGTGTCAGAGGAAGGCCCTAAAAATTGTCAAAGACTCCAGCCACCCTAGTCATAGACTGTTCTCTCTGTTATCGCATGGCGAGCGGTACCGGAGTGCCAAGTCTAGGTCCAAGAGGCTTCTAAACAGCTTTTACCCCCAAGCCATAAGAGTCCTGAACATCTAATCAAATGGCTACCTAGGCTATTTTCATTGCCCCCCCCCCCCCACCCCCTTTTACACTGTTGCTACTCTCTGTTGCTATTATCTATGCATTGTCACTTTAAGAACTCTACCTACAGTACATGTACATATTACCTCAACTAACCGGTGCCCCCGCACATTGACTCTGTACTGTTACCCCCCTGTATATAGTCTCACTATTGTTATTTTACTGCTGCTCTTTAATTACTTGTTACTTTTATTTCTTATTCTTATCCATATTTTTATTTAATTTTTATTTAAAATTTTAATTTTTTCAAAATTTTATCCCCTTTTCTCCCCAATTTTCGTGGTATCCAATCGCTAGTAATTACTATCTTGTCTCATCGCTACAACTCCCGTACGGGCTCGGGAGAGACGAAGGTCGAAAGCCACGCGTCCTCCGAAGCACAACCCAACCAAGCCACACTGCTTCTTAACACAGCGCGCCTCCAACCCGGAAGCCAGCCGCACCAATGTGTCGGAGGAAACACTGTGCACCTGGCCCCCTTGGTTAGCGCGTACTGCGCCCGGCCCGCCACAGGAGTCGCTGGAGCGCGATGAGACAAGGATATCCCTACCGGCCAAACCCTCCCTAACGACGCTAGCCCAATTGTGCGTCGCCCCACGGACCTCCCGGTTGCGGCCGGCTGCGACAGAGCCTGGGCGCGAACCCAGAGACTCTGGTGGGGCAGCTAGCACTGCGATGCAGTGCCCTAGACCACTGCGCCACCCGGGAGGCCATCCATATTTTTTTTAACTGCATTGTTGGTTAGGGGCTCGTAAGTAAGCATTTCACTGTAAGTTCTACACCTGTTGTTTTCGGCGCATGTGACAAATAAAATTTGATTTGATCACCGCCAAAGGTGATTCTAACAATACTTATCTAATAAAGGTTTATTAGTGTTTTATTTTTCATTAATCTTTCTGATTCTTAATTTTTTATAATAAAAAAAAAACAATGAATCCCAATTTGTAACACAATAAAATGTGAAGAAATCCAAGGGGGTAAATACTTACCTAATCAACGTATATTAGTGTTTAATTTTTCAACAATCGTAATTTTGGGGGGAATTTTTCTTCTACTTTTTCATAGTATTTTGTGTAGATTATGGGGGAAAAAACTACGATGAAATCAATTTTAATCCCACTTTGTAACATAATAAAATGTGAAGAAATCCAAGGGGGGGTGTAGACTTTTCTTTAGGCACTGTATATATGTATATACACACACACACACACACACACACACACACACACACACACACACACACACACACACACACACACACACACACACACACACACACACACACAAAACTGTAACATACGTGCGTGCACAACACATGTCCCCTTTAAAAATAAAACAAATCCTGACACCAGGGAAATTACATCCCATGTTGGTGTGACAGGTTAAAGGAAATACTAATAGCCTGTTATACATTAAAAAGTATTAGTAAATTCATAGTATGTGAGGATCTTAAAACATCTAAGGTTAAGAAGATCATGCAGTCAGTATTAGTTGATAGATTGATAACATTTATATAATTCTGTTAAAATCCGTCAAGCATGCAAAGGGTACGAATTGTGAGAGGAATGTGTAAACGTTATGTTGATTCCTTTATGTTGTCGTGGATAAAAGTGCTAATCTGTGATCTACTAAATGCTCTTAATCTATGAGCCTGAGATCGATTGCTCTGGTCTCCACTCAAGTTCACGGAGAATTCGCGGTCTTTTTCTCATTGCACTAAACGTTCAATGAGTAAACATTCCGTATCACTATCGTGATTCTTTCTACCCTTTTTCAGGTACATTATTGATGATTAAAAAGAGTAATTTAAATGTAATAACTTGATAACATGTCAAGAGTGTTTAAGGTTTGTTTAGTAACATGTTGAGGAAGTTGGTTGGGTTTGCAGAGAGTAATGTGAGCCGTGCTCGGTTGCAGCTAGCTTCGTACTGCTAGGTACTGCTACGTAGCTGCCATTTTATGTCGATTGTGAATGAACGTGTGCGCTGTTGGTAAGATGTTTTGCGGCGTTATTTGTGTGGTTGTTTTTCAAACACTTTGTTGCCTGTTGATGAATTGTGTTATGGTTTACTGAGTTAAAGCTTTGCTTGACAGTTATATTGAAAACAGTATTTGTTTCAGTGATGTACAGTGTATACTGTTATGATTTGAATAAGCCTTGTACCCTACAAAACCTATCGTTCCTGTAGATCTGTTGTTCTGTAAAATGTGTTATTTATGTAAAATGATTGCACTAAACGTTCAATGAGTAAACATTCCGTATCACTATCGTGATTCTTTCTACCCTTTTTCAGGGGTGTAACATTTTTGGAGGCTTCGCTGAGATTGCTGCTCAGATGTCCAGTTTCCACATCCTGGTTGCTGAATTCCGAGCCAGCTAAATCCCCACATAATAACTCAGGCAGGCTGCAGTGAGGAAAGTGTTGCTGTTCGAGGAGAGCTGGAAGTTGGTGGTTAAGTACGTGTCCACTGAGGCCATTGATCGACCATCAGAGACAGTAAGGACCATCTAATTCAGAGTCAACTCCTGCACAGTAAAAGTTCCTCCTGTTCTGTCAACATGACAACCGCCTTGGAAGAACTACAGGAAGAGGTAGTAGGAGAATTGCACACCCTGACTAAAGATAAGTTACTAGAGATATGTGATTTCCTTGACATATCAGGCGAACAGAGAAGAGATGTTCAAGACAAATCCCGCATATCATTGATGACTCACATTATGAGGTTCCTTGGAAGAGAGGAAGTTGCGGAGTTAGAAGATGGCGGCATGTCGGAATTGTTGCTACTTAAAGAGACAATGACAGAGATAAGTGGCAAAGATAACAAAACATGGCAAACTGACCATGATATTGAAACAGACGGAATACATCACAGAATAGAGGAACTGAGAACTGTAACCCCACAACAAAGGGTGGGAACTGAGCAGATTACTGCAGCCAAAGCCAGTGATTCTCTGCGTCAGCCCCAACCCCATGCCAATCTTCAGGGGAGCGTGCCGCTCTCACCCAATGCACAGCCCAGCTCATACTGGCGCAAAGAGTTTAAAATTTCTGGTCAGATAGGTGAACCGGGCCAGAAAGATAAACTGATTTTTTCCAGCCTTGCCCATCAGATCGAGAATGGACTTAACAGAGGCTATCCTGAGGTAGAAATAGTAGATGCAGTAGTCAGGGCTATTTCTCCAGGCTCACAGCTACGCAGTTACTTGGAAGGTAAACCCCAGCTAACTCTTACCACACTTAGATGTATCCTGCGTTCCCACTTCCAAGAGAAGAGTGCAACAGAGCTTTACAAACAGCTAGCTTCAGAAGCACAGCATAGCAAGGAGACCCCTCAAAGCTTCCTGATGTGCGTCTTAGATTTGAGGCAAAAAGTACTGTTTGCATCCCAGGAGTCAGAATCAGGGCTTAAGTATGACCCTGCTCTAGTCCAGCGCATGTGTTTACACACAGTCCTTACAGGTCTCCAGAGTGACAGTATCAGGATAGACATGCAGCCTCTCCTGCTAGATAGCGAAACATCAGATGAGGTTTTGCTAGAGAAGCTTAACATTGCTTGTGCTAATGAGATAGAAAGACGAAACAAAAAGAGGTTTCATGCCCCACAGCCTGCTACAACTGTAAGTGTAGTCCAGTTTGAAGATACGCCATCCACAAAGTGTCCTGTGAAGGAAGCCGACGTTAAGATACCCGCAGAACTGTTAACAGAGTTAGCTGAACTTAAGACAGGTGTAGCTTCTCTAAAAGGTCTCAGTGCAGAGATTGCTCAGATTAAGGAGACATTACAGCAGCCTATGTTTCGGTCACCGCCTTGTGCCTATGCCCCACCTCCAGTTAGGAGGCCAGATAGGGACCCCCAGCCACCTGTGTCCCAGCAGCAGTATTACAGCAACTACAGCCAGTCCCAAGCACCTGACCCTGCGCAGCATCAATATGCACCTAACCGGTATGCCAACCGCTCTGCTCAAGCTCCAAGGAGGTGTTTTGTCTGCCAGCAGGCCAGAACAGATGCACGCTGCACACACTGCTTCCGATGTGGGAGTGGAGAACATTTTCAAGCTGGATGTAAAATCCGGGGAGTCAGACCATCAAGGGAGGCCCATTTAAACGGGGAAAGGTTACCGCTGAGGGACGAGTGTTAACCGTAGCTACCAAAAAGTCCCAGAAATGTGCAAATTGTGCCAGAGAAGATTCATTTGAGAACCTGAAACAATGTTCATCATGTAAAGAGACACTACTGTTCCAAAGTATGTCAAAACCAACATTGGATTAAACATAAGGAAAAATGCACTCACCTGAAAATTAACTCTACCAGTGAAAGGTTTTCCTGCACAGAGGAAAATGCCCACTCCTTACCATCCCTAGCTCAAGGTCGCTACCCCCGTAAGGTCACCTCGCTAGTCGGCAGACAGTGCCTTATTGAGTGTCACCTGAATCGCCACCACCTCCAAGCTCTATGGGACACAGGCTCTCAGGTATCGGTCATTGATGAACGATGGAAAGAGGAATCTCTCCCAAACGCAAGGCTGAGAGATGTTTCAGAAATCCTGGACTCACCTGCTGATCTAAGGTTGACTGCAGCAAATGGGACTGAAATGCCGTACCTGGGATGGATTGAAACAACTTTTCGGCTAGCCTCTGAAACTGACGAAACAAAGGAACTGATCATCCCAGTGCTGGTAATGAAAGGCTGTCACCTATCTCATCCCATCATAGGTTTCAATGTTATCGAGCACATCCTGACAATGACCGAAAAGACTAAACGATACAGTACAATAAAAACAGCTTTCCCAAGCCTCAAAAGAAACAAGGTGAGTGCTTTTATACAGGCTGTTAGCGCAGAACAGACAGATGAATACGCAGTGAAAACCAAGAAAGAGAAGGTTGCTGTACCAAAACACAGTAGCATTCAGATTGAGTGCCGTGTAGCTTCCCAGCCTTTCAAAGAGGACATGACAATGCTTTTCCAGCCAGACCTGAACCCGCAGTGGCCAGACGACCTTGAGTTCTTTGACACACTAGTCAGAGTCAGGAAAGGTGCTTTTCCAGTTATCAGGCTTGATGTCTCTAACCCTACTGACCACGACATTGCCCTGCTAGGACGCACAATAATCGGTACAGTACAAACCATTATGACTGTGTTACCTGCCCAAGTCTTTGAAAAAACTGTCACCCCAGCCACAGTGAATCACACCAGCGTTCGAACCCCATGTACTGCTACTGAACAGTGGGATCCACCAGTAGGTTTAACTCACCTAACCGAAGAGCAGAGAGAGGTTGTTAGGCAAATGCTTAGAGAAGAGTGTCACTCCTTCTCCAGATCAGACAATGACATTGGCTGCATTGAACGATTGAAAATGACTATTTCTCTAAAGGACTCTGAACCAGTCAAGCGCACATACATGTCAGTGCCCAGGCCACTGTATCAGGAGATGAAGGGTTACCTTTATGACCTCATAGCCCAGGGCTGGGTTAGGAAGTCAAACTCTTCATATTCTTCACCTGTCGTGTGCGTTCGTAAGAAGGATGGGACCCTCCGGTTGTGTATAGATTACAGAGACCTGAACAGAAAGACACATCCCGACCGCCAGCCCATCCCTCGGGTCCAAGACATCATGGACAGTTTAGGTGGTAATTCCTGGTTCTCCCTCTTAGATCAGGGAAAAGCTTATCACCAGGGGTTCATCTCTGAAGAAAGCAGACCACTGACAGCATTTGTGACCCCGTGGGGACTCTATGAGTGGATACGGATGCCATTCGGCCTCATGAACGCTCCTGCAGCTTTTCAGCGGTGTATGGAGGAGTGTTTGGAAGGGCTCCGGGATGACATCTGCATTCCTTATCTGGACGACACGCTTGTTTTCAGTAAAACTTTCGACAGCCATGTGAATGATGTGCGAAAAGTTTTGCAGCGTCTCAGAGAGTATGGCTTTAAACTCAAACCAAGTAAGTGTGATCTCTTTAAACCCCAGGTCCGTTATTTGGGCAGAGTAGTGTCTGCAGAGGGCAGCCGAGTTGACCCAGCCGATTTTGAAGCAGTAAGAGCATTGAAAGAAATCAGACCAGGGACTGTGGGCCAGCTCAGACAAATGCTGGGTTTACTCACTTACTACAGACAGTACATCAAAGACTTTTCTAGGAGGGCCAGCTGCCTGTATGACCTCCTGAAAGCAGATTCAGAGAAATTACCTGACCACCCACGGAAAAGAAAAACAAAGAAAATAAGTCATGTGGTGCCCTCAAACAAGCCAATCCTGTGGACTGACCAGCATCAACAGGCACTTGAACAGCTGATTGAGTGTTTGCTTCACCCACCAGTCTTAGGTTTTCCTGATTTCACTCAGCCATTTGTTGTACACACTGATGCGTCACACCAAGGCTTGGGAGCAGTTCTCTATCAAAAGCAAGATGGGAAGCTTAGGGTCATTGCTTATGGCTCTCGAACCTTAACAGCAGCTGAGAAGAACTATCACTACCACTCGGGCAAGCTAGAATTTCTAGCTCTAAAATGGGCAATCACTGATAAGTTCCATGATTATTTGTACTATGCTCCGTCCTTCACTGTATACAGCGATAACAACCCGCTCAGCTACATTCTGTCTACTGCGAAACTGAACGCAACCACTTCCAGGTGGGTTTCAGAATTGGCTGATTTCCACTTCACAATAAAGTACAGGCCAGGCAGAGAGAACGGTGATGCAGATGCGTTGTCAAGGATGCCACTGGATGTAGAGTCACTGATGAGAGAATGTTCTGAGGAACTTCCACCAGACACCATTGCCGCCACGATACAAGCAGTTGAGGTACAGAAAGAGGCTGTTGTACCTTGGTCACTTTCAGCTGCAGCTATGTCAGTATCAGCTGAAGGTGAGACAACCACTGCAACAACCAGCTCGATCCCAAAAGATGGGATAAGAGAAGCACAAGAATCTGATCCGGTCATCCGTCCTGTGCTCAATTTCAAACTGTCGGGTTTCAAACCGCCAGTTAAAGAGCAAAAGGAATTCAGTCCAAAGACAAAATGCCTATTCAGAGAATGGGACAAATTGACAATAGACAGTGATGGCATTCTGTACAGAATCACTACAGCCCGCAAGCAGTTAGTTCTACCAGAGCAGTACAAAGGTAAAGTGATGGAAGAGTTGCACAATAACATGGGACACCAAGGTACTGACCGCACTGTATCACTAGTATGTGACCGCTTCTTCTGGCCATATATGCAATCTGACATCGAGCACTATGTGACTAAAACTTGTAGCTGTGTCAAGCAGAAAAAGCCAGCCCATGAAGCAAGAGCTCCTCTGACAAACATTGTGACAACACAGCCATTTGAACTGGTATGTATAGACTTCCTTCATCTCGACAGATGCAAAGGGGGATATGAGTACATCCTCGTGATTGTTGATCATTTTACACGTTTCACTCAAGCCTACGCCACCACATCAAAGTCAGGTAAAACTGCTGCAAATCTCATCTTCAATGACTTTGCCCTGAAGTTTGGGTTCCCGTCCCGCATCCACCATGACCAAGGGGGAAAATTTGAAAATCAGTTGTTCCATCAGTTAAAGAAACTCAGTGGCATGGCGGGGTCCAGAACAACACCCTACCACCCGATGGGGAACGGTCAAGTGGAACGCATGAACAGAACATTGTTGCAAATGTTAAAGACACTAACTGAGACACAAAAGTCAAATTGGAAGGAGTCTCTGAACAAACTGGTTTATGCCTATAACTGCACCCGTTGCGAAGTGACTGGCTATTCACCATTTTATCTTCTGTTTGGGAGATCACCCAGGCTTCCAGTTGATATGCTCTTTGGATTGTGCACAGAGGCAGGTTCCAGTAACCATCGAGACTACGTGGAGAACTGGAAACGAGGGATGGAAGAAGCATACGCCATTGCAAATGAAAATGCTCAGAAAGCTGCTGAAAGAAGTAAGAAGTACTATGACACTAAAGTTAGGAGTTCAGTGCTACAGCCTGGTGAGCGAGTTCTGATTAAAAACCTGACACCAAGAGGAGGACCAGGCAAACTCCGTAACTATTGGGAAGATACAATTCACACAGTAGTGAGACAAATGGGTTCAGACCTGCCGATTTATGAATTGAGACCAGAAAAGGGTAGGGGACGCTCCAGGGTCCTGCACAGAAACCTGCTCATGTCCTGTGACCACTTACCTTTTGAGACGCAACCAGAAATGACCAAAGATGACAAAAGTCAGAAAAAAAGGAGACATCAGCCTGCATCACATCCTCTAGATTCTGATGAAGACAGCGGGGATGAATATGACCTTCATGAGCCGCTACAGGTTCCCACATCTCCTACAGTACCTGAGGAGAGGAATGCTGAACCAGCGAGAGGGTGGGAACACAGGCCCCCACCAGTGAAACAGACAGTTGCGGTGCCAGTCCCTGATACGCTACCAGCACAGCCTCTTGTTGAAAAGCGGCTGGAGGAGACAACAACAGTTCAAGACCTGCCTGCTGAGGAGATGAACTTGCCTGCTGAAAATTTGCCTGATGATCGTCCACCAAGTGCCCTTCCTTCATTAACTGATGCTGCTGAACCTGAGGAACCAGCCTACCAGCTGCCACAAAGAGAGAGACACCCTCCAAGTCGTATCACCTATGATCAGCTTGGTATCCCTTCCTGCTACAGTATCCAGCCACAGCCACAGTTGTTCCCTGTCTACTCTGCACCAGGACTGGTTCCATGGCTGCCATCACTACAGCAATGTTACTTTCAGCCACCTTACATGTATGGGCTTCAGCAAACATGAGGCTACAGAGTTGACATGTTTGATCATGGACTACTGACTGATTTCACAGACTGTCACAAGAGAAAATTTGCAGACTATGCATTTAGATCATTAAAATTGATGGACTGTTGATCAATAGTATGAGAAAGGACTGTTTATGTTATACAGCTGGTCAACAGATATGGACTGTGAATAACTTGTTAGTTATATTTGAACTGTGACCCTTGACCTCTGCTCAAGTACTACCTTACAGAAGAGGATTTTCTAGGTCCAGTGCATACAGACTGTTGAAGAAGACAATGTTGGTAATGTTGGGACAACATTTATTTTGTCGGGGAGAGTGTGACAGGTTAAAGGAAATACTAATAGCCTGTTATACATTAAAAAGTATTAGTAAATTCATAGTATGTGAGGATCTTAAAACATCTAAGGTTAAGAAGATCATGCAGTCAGTATTAGTTGATAGATTGATAACATTTATATAATTCTGTTAAAATCCGTCAAGCATGCAAAGGGTACGAATTGTGAGAGGAATGTGTAAACGTTATGTTGATTCCTTTATGTTGTCGTGGATAAAAGTGCTAATCTGTGATCTACTAAATGCTCTTAATCTATGAGCCTGAGATCGATTGCTCTGGTCTCCACTCAAGTTCACGGAGAATTCGCGGTCTTTTTCTCATTGCACTAAACGTTCAATGAGTAAACATTCCGTATCACTATCGTGATTCTTTCTACCCTTTTTCAGGTACATTATTGATGATTAAAAAGAGTAATTTAAATGTAATAACTTGATAACATGTCAAGAGTGTTTAAGGTTTGTTTAGTAACATGTTGAGGAAGTTGGTTGGGTTTGCAGAGAGTAATGTGAGCCGTGCTCGGTTGCAGCTAGCTTCGTACTGCTAGGTACTGCTACGTAGCTGCCATTTTATGTCGATTGTGAATGAACGTGTGCGCTGTTGGTAAGATGTTTTGCGGCGTTATTTGTGTGGTTGTTTTTCAAACACTTTGTTGCCTGTTGATGAATTGTGTTATGGTTTACTGAGTTAAAGCTTTGCTTGACAGTTATATTGAAAACAGTATTTGTTTCAGTGATGTACAGTGTATACTGTTATGATTTGAATAAGCCTTGTACCCTACAAAACCTATCGTTCCTGTAGATCTGTTGTTCTGTAAAATGTGTTATTTATGTAAAATGATTGCACTAAACGTTCAATGAGTAAACATTCCGTATCACTATCGTGATTCTTTCTACCCTTTTTCAGGGGTGTAACATTGGCAGCAAATATGATAAATATCAGTGGTCATAAGAGATAAGGATAACAAACAAAATACTGTTTAGACAAAGCCTGGTTTTGGGAGGCTTTGTATGGACTGTGTCCCAAATGGCAACATATTTCCTAAATAGTGCACTACTTTTTACCAGGGCCCTGCTCAAAAGTAGTGCACTATATAGGGAATAGGGTGCCATTTGGATCGTAGACCCTGTGTTTTTGTGTGAAGGCACATGTTCACAATCACATCATGTCACTGCTGGTCTGAATCTCATCCATTCAGCCTTGCCGTAATGGAGTTACATCAAGTAGGCCTACATGTAATGAGATGTGAACATCCAGCTGTGTTCTGCCTCTCTGTCCCTCCAGGCCCTTTATGGACCATATAGGTGTGTACACTTGACATGCAGCCTAACATTAAAAAAATCATCATGATTATTACGAGATTATTACGAAACGTTTACAATTAGCCTATTACTGCTCAGCTCCATTTAACCCCAAACTTCTCTATGAAACTGGAACTCAAAGTAGATTTTTTTTTACAGTCTACTGCAAACATGACAAACTAGCTACAGTAAAATGTATCACGTGGTAACCCCATACTTCTCTAATGAAACATGAACTCAAAGTTTGAAAATGTACAGGCTAATGCAAGCATGGGAAACATAAATTCCATCACATAATTTAGGCTACCACAGTCTCCATCACATAGTACACGAAGGACATGGACAACAGAGGGTCCCTCTGTACCACAGAGTCGCTGCACTGCAAACATAACAAACACTGTGCTCCCTTTTTCCCTCTCTCCCTTCTTTTTCATCCCTCCCTTCATGGGCATACACACATTAATCCCCTGGGACTGAACAACTTCTGGTGATTTAGTCAGGCAGACAAAGGAGGAGCCAGGGGAATGGGGTGCGTGCCAGTGTGTGTTTGTGTTTCATTGTGTGCGTGGTCGTGCATGTGTGTGTTGAGGGGGGTTGAGGAGGGGGATGCAGTGCTTGTGTGTCTACTGTGTGTGTGTGTGTGTGTGTGTGTGTGTGTGTGTGTGTGTGTGTGTGTGTGTGTGTGTGTGTGTGTGTGTGTGTGTGTGTGTGTGTGTGTGTGTGTGTGTGGACAGAAAGGGATTGAGAGTGGAGAGGGGACATCAAGGTTCCAAATTGAGAGAGAGAGAGAGAGAGAGAGAGAGAGAGAGAGAGAGAGAGAGAGAGAGAGAGAGAGAGAGAGAGAGAGAGAGAGAGAGAGAGAGAGAGAGAGAGAGCGGCAGGTGAGCGTTGGGTCAGTAACCAAAAAGTTGCTGGTTCAAATCCATGAACCGACTTGGTGAAAAATCTGTTGATATGCCCTTGAGCAAGGCACTTAACCCTGGACCAGAGAAACTGTAAATGTGCGGAGAAAGAAGCAATGGGGCTGGCTGGTTTGAAGGGGTGGGAAAAATGTTGTGTGAAAGAGAACAAGAGAGAAATGAAGGGGGGGGGCAGAGACAAAAAAGGGGGTTGTGGGGGATTCTCCCTGATTAAATATGCCAGTGTTTGTGTGAATGAAAGAAAGAAGTGACTATAGCTACATTTCTGCTTGAACAAAAACAACTACTGTTTGCACAGGGATGAATAGGACAGAGAACATGAGAAAAAGAGAGGAATGAGAGTGGATGGATTGGGGGTAGAGGAAAATGACTGGAGCTATTTGAATATATTAGCATAGTAATATTTCTATAGGCTGAGTGGCTGGTTGTGTTCAAATACCCATACTAGTGTACTAAATAGTATCCGAGAAAAAAAAGTTTTATAATATGTGAAATTTTGAGAAATAGTACTCGGAATGCGCCATCCAATGCCCGCCAGTCGCTCATTTTGGAACAACGCATCAATTTATCTCATTATCAGATGTTGTCAAACACGTCGGAAAAGACGAGTGAATTCTACTAGATCAAACGCCGAAATGAGTATGCAGTTTAAGTGTGTAGTGTGCTAGTACTGGTATTCAGACATGGCCACTGACTGTGACTAGGAGCATAAGGAGCAGAAGCTCGGTGGGTTTTGCCCTGTGGCGTATTGCTCCGTCCAGGACACAGCAGTTTGGTCATAGAAATAAAATCACTGCACAAATCGCCGCCAATACACTCATTAAGACATCATTGACTTAAATAGTGATCTATTTGTGTTTGGTGCCCCGGTGCCACGCTGCCCTATCGGGGTCACTGCTTTGGTGTCCCGCTGTCACGCTGCCCTATCGGGGTCACTGCTTTGGTGTCCCGCTGTCACGCTGCCCTATCGGGGTCACTGCTTTGGTGTCCCGCTGTCACGCTGCCCTATCGGGGTCACTGCTTTGGTGTCCCGCTGTCACGCTGCCCTATCAGGGTCACTGCTTTGGTGTCCCGCTGTCACGCTGCCCTATCGGGTCACTGCTTTGGTGCCACGCTGCCCTATCGACCCACACTACTGGTGGGCTCAAACCCTTCAGGGGGTGGGGAGCCTTGGCGTGTCCAATATCAGTAGAATACGACCTTTCCTTACACAGGAAGTGGTACCGGTCCTAATCCAGGCACTTGTCATCTCCAGTCTGGACTACTGCAACTCTCTGTTGGCTGGGCTCCCCGTTGCTGCAATCAAACCCCTGCAATTTAGCCAGAATACCTCAGTCCGTCTGGTGTTCAACCTCCCCAAGTTCTCCCATGTCACTCCGCTCCTCCGCACAGTCCACTGGCTTCCAGTCTAAGCTCGCATCATCTTCAAGGTGCTTGCCTACGGAGCTGCAAGGGGAAATGCCTCTCCATACCTTCAGGCTATGCTCAAACCCTACATCCCAACCCAAGCACTCCGTTCTGCCACCTCTGGTCTCTTGGCTTCCCTACCCCTGCGGGAGGGAAGCTCCCACTCAGCCCAGTCAAAGCTCTTCTCTGTCAGGGCACCCCAATGGTGGAACAAACTTCCCCTAACGCCAGGACAGTGGAGTCCCTGCCTAACTTCCAAAAACTTCTGAAACCCAACTCAAATAGTATCTTAAATAACCCCACGAGGACTGGGGGGGAGGGACATGGATGAAGGGGGGGTATGGAGGAACGCAGGTAGGAACGGGGAACGAGGGTGAGGACCTGCCACGGGTGAGGACAGGGGAAGGGGACAGGGGAGGAGGCGGGACACCGGTGAGGACAGGAGGGGACACGGATGGAGGAACTCTCATAAGCCCGTTAAAGGCCTGCTCGTTAGCTCCTGCTGATTAATCCTGTGAGCACAGGACCGAAACCGACCGCCAGGGAGGTGTGTGTATGAATGTGTGTGTATGAATTAGAGGTCGACCGATTAATCGGAATGGCCGATTAATTGGCGCCGATTTCAAGTTTTCATAACAATCGGAAATTGGTATTTTTGGACACCTTTATTTAACTAGGCAAGTCAGTAAAGAACATATTCTTATTTTCAATGACGGCCTAGGAACGGTGGGTTAACTGCCTTGTTCAGGGGCAGAACGACAGATTTTACCTTGTCAGCTCATGGATTCAATCTTGCAACCTTACGGTTAACTAGTCCAACGCTCTAACTACCTGCCTTACATTGCACTCCACGAGGAGCCTGCCTGTTACGCGAATGCAGTAAGAAGCCAAGGTAAGTTGCTAGCTAGCATTAAACTTATCTTATAAAAAACAATCAATCAATCAATCATAATCACTAGTTAACTACACATGGTTGATGATATTACTAGTTTATCTAGCGTGTCCTGCATTGTATATAATCGATGTGGTGCGCATTCGCGAAAAAGGACTGTCGTTGCTCCAACGTGTACCTAACCATAATGTCACGTTCTGACCTTAGTTCCTCCTGTGGAGGAGCTCCAGTGCTCCTCCACAGCCCGGTCCTTCCGGTGTCTCCTCCACGCACCAGGTCTCCTGTAGGTCTCTCCAGCCTGGTGGGTCCTGTGGCAGTGCCACGCACCAGGCTGTCTCTCCGTCTTCTCCCTCCAGGTTTGCCCTCCAGTCCGGAGCTGCCAGAGCCGCCCGCCAGTCCGGAGCTGCCAGAGCCGCCCGCCAGTCCGGAACTGCCAGAGCCGCCCGCCAGTCCGGAGCTGCCCCTCAGTCCGGAGCTGACAGAGCCGCCCGCCAGTCCGGAGCTGCCCCTCAGTCCGGAGCTGCCGCTCAGTCCAGAGGCGCCCCTCAGTCCAGAGGCACCCCTCAGTCCAGAGGTGCCCCTCAGTCCAGTGCTGCCCTCTACTAGGGTCTCCAATCCGGGGTCGGTGGCGAGGGTCGCCACTCCTAAGGTGCCACATAAGTGGGCCGAGACTATGGTGGAGTGGGGTCCACGTCCCGCTCCAGAGCCGCCACCGCGGTAAATGCCCACCCAGACCCTCCCCTATGGGTTCAGGTTTTTCGGCCGGAGTCCGCACCTTTGGGGGGGGGGGGGGGGGTACTGTCACGTTCTGACCTTAGTTCCTTTTCTATGTCTTTATTTTAGTTTGGTCAGGGCGTGAGTTGGGGTGGGCATTCTATGTTGTTTTTCTTTGTTTTGTTCTGTATTTATATTTTTATGTGTTTGGCCTAGTATGGTTCTCAATCAGAGGCAGGTGTCAGTCGTTGTCTCTGATTAGGAGCCATATTTAGGTAGCCTGTTTTCTATTGTGTTTTGTGGGTGATTGTTTCCTGTTTCCCGTTTCAGTGTTTGCACCATACGGGACTGTTTCGGTTTTCATTTATTCTCTTGTTCTTTTGTATTTTGTATTCATTCTCGATTAAATTATATTATGGATACATACCACGCTGCATTTTGGTCCTCCTCTCCTTCCACCAACGAAAGCCATTACACATAAACATCAATGCCTTTCTTAAAATCAATACACAAGTATATCTTTTTAAACCTGCATATTTAGTTAATATTGCCTGCTAAAATGAATTTATTTTAACTAGGAAAATTGTGTCAACAGAGTCAGGGTATATGCAACAGTTTGGGCTGCCTGGCTCATTGCAAACTAATTTGCCAGAATTTTACATAATTATGACTTAACATTGAAGGTTGTGCAATGTAACAGGAATATTTAGACTTATGGATGCCACCCGTTAGATAAAATACAGAACGGTTCCGTATTTCACTGAAAGAATAAACGTTTTGTTTTCGAGATGATCGTTTCTGGATTCGACCCTATTAATGACCTAAGGCTCGTATTTCTGTGTGTTATTATGCTATAATTAAGTTTATGATTTAATAGAGCAGTCTGACTGAGCAATGGTAGGCACCAGCAGGCTCGTAAGCATTCATTCAAACAGCACTTTTGTGCGTTTTGCCAGCAGCTCTTCGCAATGCTTCAAGCATTGCGCTGTTTATGACTTCAAGCCTATCAACTCCCGAGATTAGGCTGGTGTAACCGATGTGAAATGGCTAGCTAGTTAGCGGTTGCGCGTTAATAGCGTTTCAAACGTCACTCGCTCTGAGACTTGGAGTAGTTGTTCCCCTTGCTCTGCAAGGGTAACGCTGCTTCGAGGGTGGCTGTTGTCGATGTGTTCCTGGTTCGAGCCTAGGTAGGAGCGAGGAGAGGGATGGAAGCTATACTGTTACACTGGCAATACTAAAGTGCCTATAAGAACATCCAATAGTCAAAGGTATAGGAAATACAAATCGTATAGAGAGAAATAGTCCTATAATTCCTATAATAACTACCACCTAAAACTTCTTACCTGGGAATATTGAAGACTCATGTTAAAAGGAACCACCAGCTTTCATATGTTCTCATGTTCTGAGCAAGGAACTTAAACATTAGCTTTCTTACATGGCACATATTGCACTTTTACTTTCTTCTCCAACACTTTGTTTTTGCATTATTTAAACCAAATTGAACATGTTTCATTATTTATTTGAGGCTAAATTTATTTTATTGATGTACTATATTAAGTTAAAATAAGTGTTCATTCAGTATTATTGTAATTGTCATTATTACAAATACATTTAAAAAATCGTCCGATTAATCGGTATTGGCTTTTTTTGGCCCTCCAATAATCGGTATCGGTATCGGCGTTGAAAAATCATAATCGGTCGACCTCTAGTATGAATGTGTTTGTGTGTGTGTTGGAAAGAAAGAAAAGTTTGAATACAAGAGTTGTTGCTACACTGTCCTCTGCCTGGCAACACACCTAAATAAGGCCATTCAAAGGATTATAGACATTTGAGCCTGATGAAGACCTTCAGATCCAAACGTTGCACAATAAAACTGTGGATTTGTACGGTGGTGGGTATCTATCATTCAACCATCAGTGGCAGGTATGTATCATTCAGACATCAGTGGCAGGTATCTATCATTCAGACATCAGTGGCAGGTATCTATCATTCAGACATCAGTGGCAGGTATCTATCATTCAGACATCAGTGGCAGGTATCTATCATTCAGACATCAGTGGCAGGTATCTATCATTCAGACATCAGTGGCAGGTATCTATCATTCAGACATCAGTGGCAGGTATCTATCATTCAGACATCAGTGGCGGGTATCTATCATTCAGACATCAGTGGCAGGTATCTATCATTCAGACATCAGTGGCAGGTATCTATCATTCAGACATCAGTGGCGGGTATCTATCATTCAGACATCAGTGGCAGGTATCTATCATTCAGACATCAGTGGCAGGTATCTATCATTCAGACATCAGTGGCAGGTATCTATCATTCAGACATCTGAGTTTACATTTCACTCTCAAAAGGATGAATAGTGATAGAGTACTTTGATGACGAGATGAAAGCATGTGTCCTATTGGTCAAAGTATCAAGTACCAGTCATTTTGTATTCACTCAAAGGCTACTGGCCAAATCCTAACTTGAAAGGCATACCCACAACTGGAACTGTCCTGGGATCAATGCATGATTAATGTAAAAGCTTAATTCATTTCTCTGGTTGGACGTATGTGATGAGGGATGAATACCGAGATGAACAGAGACGCTGGGTAAATAGCCTATATAAAGCAACACCTGAGACAGTCTGACTAATTTACAGTTGAAGTCAGAAGTTTACATACGCCTCAGCCAAATACATTTAAACTCAGTTTTTCACAATTCCTGACATTTAATCCTATTAAATATTCCCTGTCTTAGGTCAATTAGGATCACCACTTTATTTTAAGAATGTGAAATGTCAGAATAATATTAGAGAGTGATTCATTTAAACTTTTATTTATTTCATCCCATTCCCAGTGGGTCAGAAGTTCACATACACTCAATTAGTATTTGGTAGCATTGCCTTTAAATTGTTTAACTTAGGCCAAATGTTTCGGGTAGCCTTCCACAAGCTTCCCACAATAAGTTGGGTGAATTTTGGCCCATTCCTCCTGACAGAGCTGGTGTAACTGAGTCAGGTTTGTAGGCCTCCTTGCTCGCACACGCTTTTTCAGTTCTGCCCACACATTTTCTATGGGATTGAGGTCAGGGCTTTGTGATGGCCACTCAAATACCTTGACTTTGTTGTCCTTAAGCCATTTTGCCACAACTTTGGTTATGTAAGTATGCTTATGGTCATTGTCCATTTGGAAGACCCATTTGCGACCAAGCTTTAACTTCCTGACTGATGTCTTGAGATGTTGCTTCAATATATCCCCATAATTTTCCCTCCTTATGATGCCATGTATTTTGTGAAGTGCACCAGTCCCTCCTGCAGCAAAGCACCCCCACAACATGATGCTGCGACCCCCATGCTTCAAGGTTGGGATGGTGTTCTTCGGCTTGCAAGCCTCCCCCTTTTTCCTCCAAACATAAAGATGGTCATTATGGCCAAACAGTTCTATTTTTATTTCATCAGACCAGAGGACATTTCTGCAAAAAGTATGATCTTTGTCCCCATGTGCAGTTGCAAACCGTAGTCTGGCTTTTTTATCGCGGTTTTGGAGCAGTGGCTTCTTCCTTGCTGAGTGGCCTTTCAGGTTATGTCGATATTGGACTCGTTTTACTGTGGATACAGATACTTTTGTACCTGTTTCCTCCAGCGTCTTCACAAGGTCCTTGGCTGTTGTTCTGGGATTGATTTGCTCTTTTCGCACCAAAGTACGTTCATCTCTAGGAGACAGAATGCGTCTCCTTCCTGAGCGGTATGACGGCTGCGTGGTCCCATGGTGTTTATACTTGCGTACTATTGTTTGTACAGATGAACGTGGTACCTTCAGGCGTTTGGAAATTGCACCCAATGATGAACCTGACTTGTGGAGGTATACAATTTTTTTTCTGAGGTCTTAGCTGATTTCTTTTGATTTTCCCATGATGTCAATCAAAGAGGCACTGAGTTTGAAGGTAGGCCTTGAAATACATCCACAGGTACACCTCCAATTGACTCAAATTGTGTCAATTAGCCTTTCAGAAGCTTCTAAAGCCATGACATAATTTTCTGGAATTTTCCAAGCTGTTTAAAGGCACAGTCAACTTAGTATATGTAAACTTCTGACCCACTGAAATTGTGATACAGTGAATTATAAGTGAAATAATCTGTCTGTAAACAATTGTTGGAACAATTACTTGTGTCATGCACAAAGTAGATGTTCTAACCGACTTGCCAAAACTATAGTTTGTTCACAAGAAATTTGTGGAGTGTTTTAAAAACAAGTTTTAATGACTCCAACCTAAGTGTATGTGAACTTCCGACTTCATCTGTATATCAACGCCCAAAACACTCAGCTTCAGCTAACAGGTCTAGACTTGAGGAACATACAAGGAAGAGGAATATTTTGTATTTGGATAGAAGCTGAATGAAAATGTGCACTTGTACACAGACATCAGACCGTCCAACAACAACAACACAGTTTACAATAAGAATCTAATTTGAGAAGAGATGTTCAAAGACATAAAATGCCTTATCTAACTTTGAAAAGAGAAGTTAAACTTCCTTCCTCTCCTCTAATCATAATCACCATCACAGTATCCGACTCTTTGATACTGTTTCTCCTTCTCCTGTCCTGCATTTAGACTGGGACTTGGAACTTCCATACAACACTCAAACACACAGTGGTTGTTCTCTTCCCATTGGAGGAACCCAAGACTTAAGAACACAACAACTACTATTGTCCAATCCAGGTCAAGCATGTGACACTGAGGGCAGTGTAGGTAGCAAGCACACAGAGGACCGTTAGATCCCTCAGAGAGAGTGGGACTGAGATCCCTCAGAGAGAGAGGGGGGAAGAGAAAGAGAGAGAGGGGGGGAGGGGAGCGAGTGAGTGAGATCACTCAGAGAGAGAGAGAGGGGGGAAGAAAAAGAGAGAGAGAGTGCGAGTGAGATCACTCAGAATAGACGAGAGAGAGAGTGAGAGGAAGGAGTATTATCTAACCGTCTATTATTCTGCTGTCCCTTTTCCACTCCCCCTCTCTTCTCTTCTCCTATCCCCTTCTCTTCTCCTCTCTCCTGTCCTCCCCTCTCTGCTCTCTTCGCCTCTCCTGTCCACTCTCCTCTTCTCCTCTCTCCTGTCCCCTCTCCTCTCCTGTCTCCTTCTCTTCTCCCCCCTCTCTTTTCCTCTCTCTTGTCCTCCCCTGTCCCTCCTCTCCTGTCCCCTCTCCTCTTCTCCACTCCCGTCCTCCCCTCCCCTCTCTTCTAATCTCTCCTGTCCCCTCCCATCCCACCCCCCCTCCTCTCCTCTTTACTAATTTATCCTGTCCCATCCTTTCTTCTGTCCATTGTCCTCTCCTCCCCTCCCCTCTCCCACTCAACAGTCTATCTAATCCAGGTGAGAGGGCCTTAATCAGCGGATGTGTCTGTGATGAGTTAGGATTACAACATGTTACTAAAGTGTCTTAGGTCTACTACTGAGATGGCGCTCCGATCCCAGTGGATGGATTAAGCTGTTTTAATATAACATACTACTGATCTGATCACCTCTGACCTGAAATAATTTAGTAATAGGAGTTACACATGTTACTGAAGGGACCTAGGCCTACTACTGGAGTGGAGCATCATCTACTCAAGCTCCCGTCTCTATGGATGAATGAGCACTTTTATTACTATAACTAGGCCAACTACGCATGCTACTAGAGTGGTTTACTATTCCTGGAGCCCTCGCCCATGGTGGATGGAGCCCTCGCCCATGTTGGATGGAGCCCTCGCCCATGGTGGATGGAGCCCTCGCCCATGTTGGATGGAGCCCTCGCCCATGGTGGATGGAGCCCTCGCCCATGGTGGATGGAGCCCTCGCCCATGGTGGATGGAGCCCTCGCCCATGGTGGATGGAGCCCTCGCCCATGGTGGATGGAGCCCTCGCCCATGGTGGATGGACAGGCCTGCTGTTTTAGGTCTAGGCCACTACATATCATACTACTGATAAAATTGGATTAACAGAATGGCCAAAGTCTCTCAGACCACGGCACAAATTTTATTTCTATGATACTGAGTGCCACCTCTGAACCAAACTGCTTCATAGTTTATATTAGAATAGTGATTTATTATAAGCTTATGGTTTTCAGTGACTGGGTTCAGGGGGTTAACGTATGAAGTCCTCAGCATTTTTATCAAGAAGGAGTGGTCTGATAATGACTAGAGTACATCACTACTTTAGACAATGGCTGAATCAAAAATGGCACCATATCCCCTATATGGTGCATTACTTTTAACCAGGGCCCTATTGGCTTCGTTCAATGTAGTGCACTATATAGGGAATAGGGTGCCATTTCAGAGCTACATCTGTTATTACTCCCAGTGGGGGATCCAATAAAACATTATAACCAGTGCTTTGATGCTCTCTTTTAACAAACTTTTTTTTTAAACAAAAAATATGTATTTTTAATAATCACTATGTATATGTATATATATATAAAACATTTAATAATAATAAAAGAGGATAATCATTTGGCAATGGCAATTCTGATTTACAAATGGACAAGCCAGTGACAGCCAATGATGGTCATTTTTACAGGCTGTAGTATAGGGCCATGTGTGGTTGTCGTCAGAAGACACATCATGTTGATTGATTCTAATTTGACCTTAACATAAAAGCAAAACGCAATTAATTATGGCGTTTGTAGCCTGTAGCCTGATATTGTTTACAATAAACACAACACGGCCAAGCGCAGGTCCTTCCTCAAAAGGCTCCTCTTGCTTGCTGGCTGCTTGCTGGCTGCTGGAGCAGACTGTAGAAGCCGTGGCAGGATAAATGTTGTAACCTAGCGCGCGAGGGTTTGCTATAATTTATGATTGACACTTCAGATTGAAATCCCACAAAAACCATAAATGGATACGCTAGGTTATAATAAGACAATATATTTGTTGTTTCAGCAGGGGAAGCTAAACTAACGTAACAAGCAATTGGCAAATAATAAATTTGATGGCATTTTCCATGGAGCAGGCGCACGGGCGCGAATACTAGGCTATCCAGCACTACAGAAATCTGACATAACGTAAACAATGTAACCTATGAAATAATATATGAATATTGAAGCCTGCCCTGTGCTGGGGATTAAATAAGAAAATCTGAGGCACGATATCACCGGGTAGAAGCATTTAACTCCCCAATTAGACATCATGGTAGTTAGCGTACAATAACAGATTGCAACACCTAAGCTACCCTGGTGAACAGAAATAGGGATTCCATTCCAAGCTGTCCAGCACTGTTGGAAATTCGTTACAATTGATACAATGTAGCAAGAAAACTGCACTTACCTAAATGTATCATCTCGTTAACGTCCGTTCTGAATTTTTTTGGCAAACTGGTAACCCAGACAGCTAGCAAGCTAGCTAAACAAGCCCTATAATTTATATTCCGTTATGTAGCTACACAAATTATTTCAAACGTTGCTCAAGCGACCTTTAAATTGCACTTCATTGCCTATAATTGTTTTAACAGCAATATTCCATCAGATTATGCAAGATACGACTCATTTTCAAATGATATCCTTTTTTAAATTTGAGCTTCACCATTAGTGCGTGTCGGTAAATCCAAGTTTGAAAATCCCAACTAGTGTCGAGTCTTTCTAAATCTATACTAGAGCAGGCAGGAGGTCTAACGGTACGTGCCACACAGATGATGCTTGCCTTTCGTTGGTCTGATCTTTGATGTACAGGTTTCCCCGTCAACCGTCGATGTGGCGACATAAATGTATATACACTTATACATGCAGATACCTTCAGACGCTAATGTATGTACATCATTTACAAGATAGGAGTCACACGGCCATCTGTGTACAAGGTGTAACTGCACGCGCTTACTGGCTTCTCCATTCCTCTCCACAACCCGCGAGGAGGCTCTGATGTGCGCACGCGAGCGCTGCTGAAAAGGGCCACAAGAGGGCGGCATGCAACTCGCCTGCATTCTGTTGTGGCCTCTCCCATTTGAATGAAATATTGCATTACACGGTAGTAAGCCCCATTACATTGTTGTCTTGCAAATACGGTTATGTAAATTATCTGCTATACATGGCATGTGAGTTCTTCTTACATTTAGATTGGGCACACTAGACATGTCTGTAATTGCACATGACAAAAATCTATGACTTGTCATTTGTGGAATTGATGTTTAGCCGTCATTTCCCCATTTCTTATGCATCGGCTCAAATTCAAGGACAGAGTTTAGCATATCATTTTCATAATGCCCAAAAAGCACACAGATGGAATAATGATCTCTATTCCACAAAACATGTCAGAGAAAGAGGGAAAAGGGATCTCAGTGAATGGGGTTGGGCCATTTTCTTTCCATTCTGCCGACCCCTGTTTTTAAGGCACTCACGCAAGTACAGAATGAACTGAATAACCCCGTCTTTTGGCGCCCCCTAATGGGTTTCAACAGATGACTGCTGTCTGTCCACGGTGCATGACACTGCTCCCTATTCTTCATGGAGCATGCAGATGGGGGCATTATGCATGACTTCCCACAGATCTGGGGCTGCATGTAACAAGACTGAGTAGGCGTGCTGATCTAGGATCAGTTTTGATTTTAAGATAATGGACAGGAGGGAACCAAGGGCTGCACTGTATGTCTCAAGAGCATCAGTGCTGACCTAGGATCAGTTTTGATTTTAAGATAATGGACAGGAGGGAACCAAGAGCTGCACTGTATGTCTCAAGAGCATCAGTGCAGACCTAGGGTCCGTTTTGCCTTTTATACCACAATGTCTTCTGTACGTTGAGTTGACATCAGCTTTTTCAGTCGTTCACATTGTCATTACATCAACCCATAAAGAAGATTGTAGTAATCAGATGACCAAATACATACTTTACATACAGTCATACTCCACAAAGGATAGCCTGTAAAATTCACTCAAGGTAGTATTTGGTCCAAGATGGTTTGCGCTCCTGCGAACTCCATTGCTCATTGTCAAGCCATGACAATCATTGACATAAGAATTGACATGATAGCACACACAGACTGGCACTCAGGCTGAACCACACCGCACACACAGAGATTTATATATTTTAATATTTAACAAAATAGTGTAAGTCACAAAAATGAATAGTAGAATTCTATAGTACACTTGGTCTCAAAGCACTTGTTTTGAGTATTGAAAATGTAACAAGTGGTGTATATTTAATCAAATTCAGAGAACAAAATACGCAAAAAAACAAATAAAGTAATACAATATCCAAATAAACAACAGTAAGGACAAGGCCTGAGATACACAGGTAAAAGCATGAATAGTGTTGTTATCCAACAGTACAATCATGTTTATTTTAGGTACTGAAGTCCACTCTAGTGTGAAATCAAACCATGAATATAGCCTACGGGGTGTAAAAAGTAGTATCTACAGGATTCTAGACTAGTTCTATTCCAAGTTAAATACACAAGATTGGCAGATGTTGACATAATGTTTTTGAGTAAACTGCTGTGCAGCAATCAATGTTCTCTCTAAGACAATGTTGGTTGGTCCTTTGCATGTGGTGATGTAAGTTTCCTTTACCAATCAGTCTTTAAGATAGATGACACAGAAACCTTGGTATAAAACGCTTTAGTAATAAAATGCAATTGCAGACAGAGTTTCACATACAGAATATCTCAATAGTCTATAGTAAAGATCTGTGGCGCGAAACAGGAGACCACACTCTATATACAACCTACCGTCAATCATATCTTAAAATTGTTGCATTGGATTAGATACAAAGTATCTAAGATGAGAAAAACATGGTCTAGACTGTGGTTTCTCTCTCTACTATCTCAGCCTTGAGCCTGCGTGACTACCAGCAGGTGCAGACAATTCTCAGCCTGAGAACTAAAGCAGTACATCTCCATTTACCCAGTACTTTTACATCACTGCGCATTGCAAGCATACAAAGGTTATCACATATATACAGTAATCATGGCATTGGTGTAGCCCCACACCCGACCCCCAGGGTAACCCTCAACTAAAAGGTGGAGGTTATTAGCACTTTAACCTGGTCCCAAATCTGTTTGTGCTTCTGGCAACTCCATTGCACCTTGTCAAGCCAAATGTTTGACATGACAACGAGTTGGCATGCTGGAACAAACAGACTGGCACTCAGGCTAGCACAACTAGATTGAAATCTACAATTTAATATATTAAACTATGCATACAAAATATATATTAATGCATTTTAATCTTAATTTATCACAACATACAATATCCTTCCTAGAACAGCCAGCAATAATATGTTGCTAGTGAATCTATGAATCTTAATTGTATTCTGTTCGCGATTTCCATTCATATAGGCAGCATTATCTGCCCTCTTCCTGTGCATTTGCAGGGTTTTACAGACATTACTTCTTTAATATATTCTTTTTTTTATCCAGCATAATTTTTTTCCCTTATCTGTGCATCAAACATTTGGTCTCTGAAATATCCATGTATTCCTACGTGGTCATTCCCAGGAACATTAAGCCTCAAACACTTAAATCAATTCCTAGTTCAAATGTCAAGTTCAAACAGTTGCTTCAACAAGTTAGCATATCAACCATTAGGCCAGCTTGCCTATTGCGCTACCAGCATTGTTACAGTGGGTCAGTCCACTCAAGAGAAGATGTCCTTTGCAGCACGTGTTACTTGACAAAAAAACAAAAAGTGAAGAAAAAAATGAAGTATTGTAGGAGTCTTTACCTCCCTGTAGTTACATGATATTGTAACAGAGCATCATTTATCCAACTGTAGTCGTGCAATACCAATACCATACTCAAGTCTCATTAGGGACAGTCTGGCCATAGGGCCATCTTAAGCCCATTAAGTGGGCTTGTCTAAATGATAATTTGGCTAATAATGGGTGCCGAGAAACACAAAAAAGGGCCGGTGTGATATAAATGCAGAGGGAGAGTTATGGTCCCAGTCCATCCACAAGTTTCATTAATGAGAAGGAATGTGAGGAAGCCTGAAAATCGAGGCTAGTCAAAATGTCATAGTCAATGCTTCTGCTGCTACAGTTTCTCCAGATAGATCTGTGCTGCTAATCCTTAGAACCAGAGGCCTTCACTCTCAAAAGGTGCTAGTCCTTAGAAACAGGTAGAGTTCCAACTCTCCACCCTTCTCCCAAAGTGTGCACTTTTCTTGCACACTCCCAGTATTTAAAAGCATTGGATCCATGTAGGGCATAAGCATCATCTGAGAAGAGTGGAGGAAGGGAGGGATACAAGCAGAGTGTGTTTAACCTTCTGAAGGGGAACGGAGGGGGACACAGCCGTCCATTTCCAGAGACTCAGGCCAGCCTTCGTACTTGTTACTGTTCTTACTGTTCTTCATACGCTGGGGGGGTAGAGAGAGACACACAGGCAGAGAGAGAGGGCATGAACATTAGGCTTTACAGAACAAACAAACTGACAGAGCCATAGATATAACACAGTGTAGCTATAATATGGACAGAGTTACGAGCAGAGCTATGAGGAGAACAGTGAGTGTACAGATACGTCATCACGCGTAATCACAGAGGTCACGTATCCTTATCTCATGCACACGTATATGTACAAGCACATCCAACTATAAACGACACAACTACGCTGGATAGCCATTTTGCTTGGCGCTCTTGCGTTGTTCCTACGGTATAAATGATGTATATTTTAGGCTTTAAGTAAAGGTAGTCTACCTGTTCGAATGGACTCTTGTTCTCGATGCCCTTGGCTCCTACAAACACCCAGCTGTCTCTGAAGGTGAGCTCCTTCACTGCTGTGCTACCCAGCTCCTCAAACAGACGACGAGCCTCCTCATTTAACCTGACACGGGTGTTAGGAGAGGGAAACAGACAGTTACAGTAAAGTAGGCTAGCTAGATGAATGTCCATTTTGAGTTTGGGAAACCCTGCCATACAGTACAATATACCAATTTTGTATAGTTTAACACCAAACATAATCTTCACTTAGTAATGTTTACAATGGTAAGAATAGACTGGTAGATTTACAAGTCGTCAGTATGTTCAATTTGGTTTTGTTAAGCATTTTACAAGATTGTGGTGACTGTAAAACAACCCCTTTAGTGCTGTGTGTGGGAGTCATGTGCCATGAAGTGTAATATTACAACCACACAGCGCTGAAAGCATTGCACAGGACTGGGGCTCACTTAGTAATGTCCATGCTAGACTCTTACTTTGTGGCAGGATCATCAAAGGAAGCTACAAACACAAGTGTTCCCTCGTGTAAAGGTAGGAGATACTTCAACAGGTGAGTAACATCTGAGAATGGAAGACAGACGGGTAAGGATGTAGCCTATTAAAGTACCTGTATTTAACTGAACAATATGTAGAGGGGCGTTAAGCCACTTTTAACCTCTTGTACAGTGAAAATATTGAAGGTAATGATAAAATATATATAAAATAAACTCATTCAAATATTACGAACATGCACCAAATGACACCATGACATCAGTATAAAGGTGTTTAATCCTCTTACCTCCTTCCCACATATCAAATGATTTTGTGTCCAAGAGCTCTCCAGATACCCCTGATGAGCATAAACATGAATTAATTTAAAGTTAGCAATCTGTGCAACAGTCAAGTCAAAATCACAACTGCACAAATTAACTTGAAACATAACTTTGAACAATTTGTCAGAGATTATTCTAATTAATTACCATTTACTAAAGCAACGTTTAGTCCTCTACCAACATTGTTGTTGACACTGCTGACAAGGCTGAGGGAGAGAAAAGGAAAGGTTGGAGGAACCGTAAGTACCAACACTTTACCTGGGTTGGTTAACGTACTAACTAGAAACACAAGCATTTTGCTACACCCGCAATAACATCTGCTAAATATGTGTATGTGAACAATACAATTTGATAATTTACTGGTTAAATTTAAGACGATCATAAACCCATTGTAGGCAGTAGATGAAAGATGAGATTAGCGCTACTAAACTTTCAGGAAACTAACCCCTGAAGAGGTCATCTATACATTGTTACACACAGACAATGAAGGAGCCACCATAGACAGACAGAATGACAGATAGAATGACGCTACAGACAAAACCACTCCTTCGGTCATTTTTGGCAAGATGGCCCAAACAGATCTGGGATCAGGCTAATGAAGGAAAGCAAAAAAAGACAAATACTTGAATTCAGCTCTTCAGACAAACTTCAGGGTTAAGATGGTATGATGGCAGAAAGAGACAGAGTTCATATGAGAAATAAAAGGAAACGGAGGCAAGCTGGAGAGAGTGAGATGGTTGGCGGTGACATTGATACATTGGTGTAAGAAGTGTGATGGCCCCGATGATGTACAATAATTCTCACATCTTATCCTCCAGGCAGATTTTGGGCCCAATGACGTTGGCGGCTCCAGAGACGACGCGGAAAGCCAGATGTTTCTGAGGACAGGGAGCTGACAGACCACACTTGTACCTGTGTGGTTTGGGCTCTGGAAGAGGAGGACACACAAATTAGCACATTAGAATGAAAGCGTACCCAAGCTGGGAATATGGTGCTCAACTGAGGGACATCGATTAGCACTGTCCCACTGACATTGAAATGTTTAGGTTCCAAAAGGACTACTTTTTGTGATTGCCACTGTAAATAATGGTCTTAACTTCTCACATACCAGCTGTTGGCTCCTCGTTTGTCCCTGTAGAAAAGATAGATATGAGTTAATGTTGATCTATCCGGTTTTCTCCTATCACAGCCATTCAAACTAACTGTTTTAGTCACCATTGGCTGCTGTGAAATCCCTGAGCAGTTTCCTTCCTCTCCGGCAACTGAATTAGGAAGGAGGCCTGTAACTCTGTAGTGACAGGGTGTACTGATACCCAATCCAAGAGGGTAATTCATAACCTCACCACTCTGAGATATTCAACGTCTGCTTTTTAAAAATTATAAATAAATCTACCAGTAGGTGCCCTTCTTTGAGAGGCATTGGATAACCTCCCTGGTCTTTGTGGTTGAATCTGTGTTTGAAATTCACTGCTCGACTGAGGGACTTCATAGATAATTGTGTGTGTGGGATACAGAGATAAGACAGTTATTCAAAAGTTCATGCAACTTATTAAGCACATTTTTACCCCTGAACATATTTAGCCTTGCCATAAAAAAGGGGTTAAATACTTGACTCAAAACATCTGTTTTCTATTTGTAATTAATTTATAAAAATGTCAAAAGACAACTCCACTTTGATATTATGGGGTATTGTGTGTAGGCCAGTGACAAAAAAAAAATCTAAATTTACTCAATTTTAAACTCAGGCTGTAACAATAAAATGTGGAAAAAGTCAAGGGGTGTGAATACTGACGACACTAAGTGTGGCGATAACATCGTATTCCAAATCAGATCAAATGTTAGTCACATGTGCCGAATACAACACACCTTACAGTGAAATGCTTACTTACAAGCCCTTAACCATTGCATTGTGACGTCCCTGGCAATTCCCAGCCCTAGTCTATTAAAAACTGTCAGAAGTAGAAATTGGTCTGAAGCCGAAAAAAGGAAATTCACATGAGCGCCACAATGCCTACTCCACCAAGTTGTTTTTAGCACACAGCTACTGTAGTAGGTCAAAGCTATTTTTGGTCTATTGTACTTCAAACAATGTCTATGCAGGTTGCTTAGGATTCAAACCTTCTCAAACATCCTAATTCATACTCTTCAGTGTCCTGCTATTAAAATAGTGTACACACACACAATTATCTTTCAAAACATTAGGAACTTATTCCTAATATCGAGTTGCACTCCCTTTCGCCCTCAGAACAGGCTCAATTTGTCGTGGCATGAAATCTACAAGGCGTTGAAAGCAGTCCAGATGCTGGCACATGTTGACTCCAATGCTTCCCACAGTTGTGCCAAGTTTTCTGGTAGTGCATCTCTACACCGAATATCTCATTCCATCTCATCCCACAGATGCTCAATTGGATTGATGTTCGTGGAATCATTCCTGGACAATCCTAGCCTTGTGGCAAGGGGCATTATCCTGCTGAAAAATCCATTAGCAGATGGATATACTGCTGCCATGAAGGGATGCACCTGATTGGCAATGATTTCCAAAAATACACCACACGATCATCACCAGCCTACAACGTTGACACTCGGCATAATGGATGCATGTACTAATGTGGTTCTCTCCATACCCTAGTGCTCTCATAAGCATGAAACAGCAGGAACTGAGATTTATCAGATAAGGCAAAGGTCAGGCAAGCAATAATGTAGGCTTTGTTTAACCTTGGGGTTTCCAACCTTAGTGCACCCACCCCCCCGGCTACTTTTTTTTACTTGGATGGTAACTTCAGGTTCTCAGGTATACATTGAATTACTCATTTTAGATGAGCAATACCCATTGCATGTATTATACATTTGCAGCGTGACAGTTACGCATTGTTTGGTGTTGACTATGAATTTTATTTAGCTAGCTGTACTTTGTTTGTGGAAGAATGTGGGCTCGCTAGATTGTCAACTAGGGCTAACCTCATTAACCAACTGATCGGTTGTTTGGTTGATAGGCTGTTAGTCGACCAAGATTTTTTGTAAGCAGTCGCAAATATATTTTTCTTATGGCACGAGAGACCTGTCTGATTTGCACCTGTCTCAGTGGACTAATCCACTGAAACCGCAGGGAGGCCATGGTCCAAGAAAAAGGTAAGTGTTGCATGGATGCACAACGCACATCTCTTCCGCCTGAAATGACATACCCAAAACTAACTGCCTGTAGCAAGGATATGCATATTCTTGGTAGCATTTGAAAGGAAACACTTGGAAGTTTGTGGAAATGTGAAAGGAATGTAGGAGAACACATTAGATCTGGTAAAACAAAGAAAAAGCCAACCGTTTTTTGTACCATCATCTTTGAAATGCAAGAGAAAGGCCATAATGTATTATTCCATCCCATGTGCAATATAGATTTTGGCCACTAGCAGGGTATGTGCAACATTTTAGACTGATCCAATGAACCATTACATTTCTGTTCAAAATGTTGTGTCAAGACTGCCCAAATGTGCCTAATTTGATTATTAATAACTTTGTTCAAAACTGTGCCCTCAAACAATAGCATTGTATTATTTCACTGTAATAGCAATGGTTAATTGAGCAACACAGTTAGATTAACAAGAATTTAAGCTTTCTGCCAATATCAGCTATGTCTACGTCCTGGGAAATGGTCTTGTTACTTACAACCTTACACTAATCGCATTAGCCTACTTTAGCGCAACTGTCCTGCAGGGGACCCATCGATCCTGATTTAGTTTTAAGGTCCTTGTCCTGTTGCATTGACCACAGGTGGACTCCAAACAAGTTGTAGAAACACCACCAAGACAATCAATGGAAACAGGATGCACCTTAACTCAATTTAAGTCTCATGTAAATAAGGTATGTTTTTTTGTATACATTCAAACATTTCAACAACAAAAAAACTGTTTGCTTTGTCATTATGGGGTAGTGTGTAGATTGATGAGAAAAAATATATAATTTTATCAATTTTAGAACAAAACTGTAACGTAACAATCTAGAAAAAGTCAAGGGGTCTGAATATTTTCCTAAGGCACTGTACTATTGTGGGGGCTAGACGTCAGACAGTAAGGTTGTCTTAGTCTTACCACTGAAGAAGTGTTTGACCACCAAGTTGCTGTCCCCTCCAAGTATGGAACTGGCTAACACCCAGGTGAGGCCCACCAATAGCAGCACAGCAACAGCTCGCAGAGGCCCTGGCACACAGACACATTCCATTAGAATAGGTTCTTTCTCAGCAACAATACATGACATTCATTAGATACAACTAAAAAGACAGATGGACTCTCCTACCTGCCAATCTCATGATTTATTTTCTTCAGAAGCTAAGGCAGAGAGACCGGCAAGTAGTCCTATAGAAAACAAAGAGAATAATATAGTCAGTAATGTTAGAAAGAACATGAGCTTTCCTGGTAATTTCGTGGCAGTTTCACTGAAGCAACAATGTTTGAAACATTAAAAGGATACTTTTGAGGAAATTACAGGAATCTCTATCAATGATACAATGTGGCAAGCAAGATAACTCTTTCGAGATGCATTCGACAAGACAAAGGCAAAAAGTGGAAAGGCGCCCACTGCAAGAAGAGCAAAAAGGAAACACCCACTGTTATTTATTCCAAGGAAAACTCATCTAGATTTCCTTCGTGAAAATTCACCTTTCCTGGCAAGACAAACTTGGACACAAAAAATGAAGCCACTAAAATATGATTTGGGAGGCTTAGTTCACCGTCTGTAGTGTTTGCATCGTTCCAGTTACGACAAGCATGGAGAAATTATCTTAATTTCTTTAAGCGTGCGATCTTACTGATTAGTTTTGAGCGTTTCATTTTCTGTGACGTCAGCCTCGAGTCTGCGTGCATGCGTTTTTCCACTGTTATGCCGCGTTCAAATCAACTCGGAACTCTGAAAAATACGACTTCAAATCACAAAGTCAGTGATTTTCAGGTCGGAACGTCTGAGCTCCAGAAAGAGGCAGGAGTAACCGAGTTAGATTTTCTTTCCGAGTTCCTAGTTGTTTTGAACACACTGAAGTCGGAAGCCCGCGATTTCCGAGATCCCAGTTCCCAGTTGTTTTGAACGCGGCATTACTCCCATGTGTATACAGTACATACTGTAAATCATTGGTTACTCATTATGGTGCCTCCACGCGTCATACATGTTGTTCATGTTATGATGGGAGGATATCACCACCCAATTAATTACATAAACTATATTACGGAGGCAGAATGGATTACAAAATTATATGGTAAACTGATTTATGAACAGCTCGAGCTCTAATGTGGCAATATTATTCCATAGAATTGGGAATTAGAATACTAATAATTATTAGTAATTTAATAATATAACACTGAATAATGTTATAATAGGATCTCTATCGATTCTTCTCTCTGTTGTGTATGGGCACGAGCAGATGCGCGTTAACGGCATTAGTCGGATTCCGTTAAGATGGCCGCCTCCGGTGCAGTGATATCTATGTCCAAAATCATTAAACCCATTTGGGGTGGACGGTTGGCAACGACAGCAAAAGTAAGACAGAGTTTATGATTCACTGTTATGATGGTAAATAAACTACATACAACATGATTGAGAGAAATTGTGTTTCTGGACTAGAATACAAGGTCATTTCTGGTTAGCATTAGCAAGAAGCGCATGTCACTGTCAGTGATAACCAATGTCCCTCCCTTTGCTACTATCTCATTTGACTTTCATACGGTATACTGTATTGTTGCTTATCTCTAGAAAGACCCAAAGGGACTCAACGACCACATGAACCACAAGTTGAGTTATCTAACGCACTATCCTGTTCTTCTGTTTCCTGAGGTGTTTGGAGCCACAGTGAGCAGTCGCAGAGAGAAGTCAACAGTAGTGAGTGCCCATCTTTGAAACTGCATCAGATAGGCTATCTGTGGTGGTTTGAGTAGGCCTATTGTAGCTAGATCTTGTGAATGTGCAGAGATTACAGTTAACGTTACATGGAAACCAACCCGATGTGGAATAGCGTTGAATTCTACTTCAGGCAGAAATTAGCGTTAAATAAAACCCAGAATGTTAAATACAATCAAATGTTAGCTCACTTTAGGGTGGTCCTTTTGCAGGTAGGAATGTGAGACAATATAGTCACAGGAAAGTATAATTAAATCAACGTTTCAAAGCGCTAGTAGTGTGTTCAGATTTCTATCACCTCATGCATGTGCACAATATGAAAATACATGCACACCACTCATGCGTACTTGTTGAGCTCCTGTAAGTGTTTACATGGTTCTGCACATGCTTCAGGTGATAGAAATGTGAACGAACTACCAGCACTATGATAAGGTGATTTAATTATACTATCTTGTGGATATATTGTCTCACATTCCTACCGCCAAAACGACCAACTACACAGACAACCGTTAAAATATAATTTTATTCAATATTCTGGCACGTAGAGCTTGTGTGAGGAAATTTTCCAAGCCAATGTATGGCATTAATCTAACTATGAACCAGACCTATCACAGTCTGATTGTCAGGCAAAGGTCACAGTAGCTAGCAGAGTGTGCAGAGATCACAGTAGCTAGGCCTCTTACTTAAGCAGTAAGGCACTTATGCGCAACACGGAGTGCCTGGACACAGCCCTTAACCGTGGTATATTGACCATATACCACAAACCCCCAAGGTGCCTTAATGCTAATATAATCTGGTTGGCAATGTAATTATGGCAGTAAAAATAAATATTTTGTCATACCCGTGGTATACCACGACTGTCAGCCAATCAGCATTCAGGGCTCGAACCAACCAGTTTATAATGTGCATTTTAGGCACATGATGAGTTGCCTAGTATACTTGACTGTCAGAAATCACAAGGCTTGCTTGCTGTCAAGTATGTTTATTTGAGGCATGGTACTGGTGATGTAGCTAGCCTACCCAGGTATCTTACTATGAGCAGCACAAGATTCACACTGCCACTCTGTCAGATTTAAACATTTCAGATGGAGCTCTAGACACTTCTGCTTGGTATTGATTATTGTTTGGTTGATTTGGTGTGACAAAATTGGCTAGCTAACTAACTCCGTTGTCACCTTTAGGCTGAGCATTTGTAACCTGATCCAAGACTCCCCTCTAGGGAGATGGGATCATTAATGAGCTAGCAATCTGAGGTGTAGGGCAACTGTTTGTTTTCTGGTGCTTTGCTAATCTCTCACTGTATTGTTCTGCTTTTCCGGCCGTTTCTACAACTAATAGGGACAAATCATTGTAAGTACCGCGTTGCATTGCATCACCGTTCATCACATTCCCACGTTACACATCACACACAACACGCCTTATTCACACCATTGGCACACAACCATAGTTTGATTTGCTTTCGGTGCAGCCTGGTAACTCTGACAGAAAAGTGTGCAAGGATAACAAAAAAATGTATGCATTTCAGCCCCCTCCTGCGAAGTATGGTGGCAGACACACTGTAACTCTGATACCCGGAGATGGTATTGGACCAGAATTGCTCAATCACGTAAAGGAGCTCTTCAGGTCAGTCAAATATGCTTTCTAACAGTCTATAACGTGTTTATAAGCTGTTATTCGCACCTCATCAACATCTTATAAACACATAGCCACTAATATGTCCCTGGGAGCTCTTAAGGTCTGCTAATTGTATTATAACTGGTCATAGCATTCATGGCTTATAAACACTTAAACTGTTAAATTAATGAACTGTTATATTTAACGGATACTTCAGGATTTTATCTACTTGCCCAGAGTCAGATGAACTCATGGATACATGTTTTTTTTGTCTCTGTATGAAGGAAGTTAGAGGTCGTTTCGCTTGACAATGCTACCTGGCTTTAGCGCAATGACTTGAAGTCTGTGGTATCTACTAGCAACTTCCTTCAAACTGCACGCAGAGAATTTTTATTTTTATCTATGAGTTCATCTGACTCTGGCAAACAAAACTATAAACGCAACATGCAACAATTTCAAAGATTTTACTGAGTTATAGTTTATCTAAAGAAATCAGTTAATTTAAATAAATTCATTAGACCCTAATCTATGGATTTCACATGACTGGGAATACTAATATGTATCTGTTAGTCACAGATACCTTTAAAAAACAAAAATTTAGGGGCATGGATCACAAAACCATTCAGTATCTGGTGCGAAGTTGCATGATATTGGCGGGAACTGAAACACGTTGTCGTATATGTCGATCCAGAGCATCCCAAACATGCTCAGTGGGTGACAAGTCAGGTGAGTATGCAGGCCATGGAAGAACTGGGAATTGTGTACAGATCCTTGCGTCATGGGGCTGTGCATTATCATGCTGAAACATGACATGATAACGGCGGATGAATGGCACGACAATTGGCCTCGTCTGTAGCTTATGCCTGCCCATACCATAACCCCAACTCCACCATGGGGACATCTGTGACATTGTGTTGTGTGACAAAACTGCACATTTTAGTGGCCTTTTATTGTCCCCAGCACAAGGTGCACCTGTGTAATGATCATGCTGTTTAATCAGTTTCTTGATATGCCAGACCTGTAAATTGGATGGATTTTCTTGGCAAATGAGAAATGCTCACTAACAGGGATGTAAACAGCATTTGAGAGAAGTAATCTTGTTGTGCATATGGAAAACGTCTGGGATCTTTTATTTTAGCTCATGAAACATCTGACCAACACTTTACATGGTGCGTTTATATATTTTTTCAGTGTAGATAAAGGGCTTCATTGCCCAAATTCTGAAGTGTCCCTTTAAATGCGTTGGAATGGTAGTGAGCCTTGTTCCAAGTTCATAACAAGATATTCACAGCTTATAAACACATAGACATCAATATGTCTCATGCCCATAGTTATACAGTACAACCAATGAGTTGAGGTAGAATGGCTGAGTCGTTTGGTTGTCCTTCCCATATTGTGTTAATGTGCTCTATAGGTTCAGCTGTGTACCTGTGGACTTTGAGGTTGTGAACGTCAGCTCAGCTACCGAGGATGACATCAACAACGCCATCACAGCCATCCGCCGTAACGGAGTGGCCCTCAAAGGTAGGAGAAACTGTAGAATCCATGGAAAGGCCTTGGAAGCTCTAACCCTGGCAATCTGACTGGTGAACTCATGGGTACATTTGCAATGGCTGCCAGTCCACCCATTATGCAATCATTAACTTGAATGGGGAAGCACTTTCTATGGGAGAAATACTGAAGTAATTTTGTACTCAAATTGTAGGCAGCTTCCAGTTATTTGTTATTTAATCCTGTTGTCCATTAACTGCAGCTGTGTCAGTCACTGTGTCATATGATAAGTTGTGTGTCTGTATTCTATAGCATGGTTTCCCACACTCGGTCCTGCCTGGGTGCACATTTAGGTTTTTGCCCTAGCACTACACAGGGGATTTCAAATAAGCTAAGCTTGACGAGTTGGTCATTTGAATCAGCTGTGTAGTGCTAGGGCAAAAACCAAAATGTGCACCCAAGGGGGGCCCCAGGACTGAGTTTGGGAAACACTGTTCTATAGAATGCCTATAAAACAGTCAACATGCTTGTGTTTTTGTTTGTGTGTTTGTAGGTAACATTGAGACCCTCCACACCCTGCCTGCTTCCCACAAGTCCAGAAACAACCTCCTCCGGTAAGTGAAGGTTTCTATCCAATCGTTGATTTAAAAAAGACAGGACCTCTTCCTTGAGGTGCTTCTAACAGGGCACCTATCTCTATCCCAAATGGTCTTCTGTGGCTTTCTCTGTCCAGCCCTGTCAGCTTACACTGTCTCCTCCATCTGTCTGTCAAGCCCTGTCAGCTTACACTGTCTCCTCCATCTCTCTGTCCTGTCAGCTTACACTGTCTCCCCCATCTCTCTGTCCAGCCCTGTCAGCTTACACTGTCTCCTCCATCTCTCTGTCCAGTCCTGTCAGCTTACACTGTCTCCTCCATCTGTCTGTCCAGCCCTGTCAGCTTACACTGTCTCCTCCATCTCTCTGTCCTGTCAGCTTACACTGTCTCCCCCATCTCTCTGTCCAGCCCTGTCAGCTTACACTGTCTCCTCCATCTCTCTGTCCAGTCCTGTCAGCTTACACTGTCTCCTCCATCTCTCTGTCCTGTCCTGTCAACTTACACTGTCTCCTCCATCTCTGTCCTGTCCTGTCAACTTACACTGTCTCCTCCATCTGTCTGTCCTGCCCTGTCAGCTTACACTGTCTCCTCCATCTCTCTGTCCTGTCAGCTTACACTGTCTCCTCCATCTCTCTGTCCAGCCCTGTCAGCTTACACTGTCTCCTCCATCTGTCTGTCCAGCCCTGTCAGCTTACACTGTCTCCTCCATCTGTCTGTCCAGCCCTGTCAGCTTACACTGTCTCCTCCATCTCTCTGTCCTGTCAGCTTACACTGTCTCCTCCATCTCTCTGTCCTGTCAGCTTACACTGTCTCCTCCATCTCTCTGTCCAGCCCTGTCAGCTTACACTGTCTCCTCCATCTCTCTGTCCAGCCCTGTCAGCTTACACTGTCTCCTCCATCTGTCTGTCCAGCCCTGTCAGCTTACACTGTCTCCTCCATCTGTCTGTCCAGCCCTGTCAGCTTACACTGTCTCCTCCATCTCTCTGTCCAGTCCTGTCAGCTTACACTGTCTCCACCCATCTCTCTGTCCAGCCCTGTCAGCTTACACTGTCTCCTCCATCTGTCTGTCCAGCCCTGTCAGCTTACACTGTCTCCTCCATCTCTCTGTCCTGTCAGCTTACACTGTCTCCTCCATCTCTCTGTCCAGCCCTGTCAGCTTACACTGTCTCCTCCATCTCTCTGTCCAGCCCTGTCAGCTTACACTGTCTCCTCCATCTGTCTGTCCAGCCCTGTCAGCTTACACTGTCTCCTCCATCTCTCTGTCCAGCCCTGTCAGCTTACACTGTCTCCTCCATCTGTCTGTCCAGCCCTGTCAGCTTACACTGTCTCCTCCATCTCTCTGTCCTGTCAGCTTACACTGTCTCCTCCATCTCTCTGTCCAGCCCTGTCAGCTTACACTGTCTCCTCCATCTCTCTGTCCAGCCCTGTCAGCTTACACTGTCTCCTCCATCTGTCTGTCCAGCCCTGTCAGCTTACACTGTCTCCTTCATCTCTCGGTCCAGTCCTGTCAGCTTACACTGTCTCAAACGTCTCTGTCTCTCTGTCCCACAGCACCAGTCTGGACCTGTATGCCAACGTCATGCACTGTAAATCCCTCCCTGGAGTTCAGACTCGCCACAACAACATTGACATCATGATCATCAGGGAGAACACTGAGGGAGAGTACAGCAGTCTGGAGCATGAGGTTAGACGCACACACACACACACACACACACACACTTTTACTCCCTCAACTCATCCCTTTGTGTTTTTCCATTTCCACTCTTTACTGTAAATAACCTGCGTTAGCATCCCTCTCTCCTTCCCTTCGTCCTGTAGAGTGTATCAGGGGTGGTGGAGTGTCTCAAGATCATCACCCGGACTAATTCCCTGAGAATCGCTGAGTATGCCTTTAAATTGGCCCGGGAGAAAGGTCGCAAGAGGGTCACTGCAGTTCACAAGGCCAACATCATGTAAGTCAGTCAGTCAGGGACGGCAGGTCATTTAGTCAGTGAGGTCAGGTCATTTAGTCAGTGAGGGCAGGTCATTTAGTCAGTGACGGCAGGTCATTTAGTCAGTGAGGGCTGGTCATTTAGTCAGTGAGGTCAGGTCATTTAGTCAGTGAGGTCAGGTCATTTAGTCAGTGAGGTCAGGTCATTTAGTCAGTGAGGTCAGGTCATTTAGTCAGGGACGGCAGGTCATTTAGTCAGGGACGGCAGGTCATTTAGTCAGTGAGGTCAGGTCATTTAGTCAGTGAGGTCAGGTCATTTAGTCAGTGAGGTCAGGTCATTTAGTCAGTGAGGTCAGGTCATTTAGTCAGTGAGGTCAGGTCATTTAGTCAGTGAGGTCAGGTCATTTAGTCAGTGAGGTCAGGTCATTTAGTCAGTGAGGGCAGGTCATTTAGTCAGGGACGGCAGGTCATTTAGTCAGGGACGGCAGGTCATTTAGTCAGTGAGGTCAGGTCATTTAGTCAGTGAGGTCAGGTCATTTAGTCAGTGAGGGCAGGTCATTTAGTCAGTGAGGGCAGGTCATTTAGTCAGTGAGGGCTGGTCATTTAGTCAGTGAGGTCAGGTCATTTAGTCAGGTACAGCAGGTCATTTAGTCAGTGAGGTCAGGTCATTTAGTCAGTGAGGTCAGGTCATTTAGTCAGTGAGGTCAGGTCATTTAGTCAGTGAGGTCAGGTCATTTAGTCAGTGAGGTCAGGTCATTTAGTCAGGGACGGCAGGTCATTTAGTCAGGGACGGCAGGTCATTTAGTCAGGGACGGCAGGTCATTTAGTCAGTGAGGGCAGGTCATTTAGTCAGTGAGGGCAGGTAATTTAGTCAAGGACGACATGTCAGTGAGGTCAGGTCATTTAGTCAGGGACGGCAGGTCATTTAGTCAGTGAGGTCAGGTCATTTAGTCAGTGAGGGCAGGTCATTTAGTCAGTGACGGCAGGTCATTTAGTCAGTGAGGTCAGGTCATTTAGTCAGGGACGGCAGGTCATTTAGTCAGTGAGGTCAGGTCATTTAGTCAGTGAGGTCAGGTCATTTAGTCAGTGAGGTCAGGTCATTTAGTCAGTGAGGTAAGGTCATTTAGTCAGTGAGGTCAGGTCATTTAGTCAGTGAGGTCAGGTCATTTAGTCAGTGAGGGCAGGTCATTTAGTCAGGGACGGCAGGTCATTTAGTCAGGGACGGCAGGTCATTTAGTCAGTGAGGGCAGGTCATTTAGTCAGTGAGGGCAGGTCATTTAGTCAGTGAGGGCAGGTCATTTAGTCAGGGACGACATGTCATTGAGGTCAGGTCATTTAGTCAGTGAGGTCAGGTCATTTAGTCAGAGACGGCAGGTCATTTAGTCAGTGAGGTCAGGTCAGTCAGTCAATGAGGCGTCTGTATGTATTCCACTAGATGTGTGTTATAATGACTCACACTCTGAGTGCTTTGGGGCTACGGTCCAATTCTCTACCCTTTGCCCCAAAGTGTGCACTCGTTCACTTCGCCTCATAGATTTTTAAAGGAAACATTTGTGTAACAAATATGGTGGAAACTGACCCCGCCCCCTAGCCCATGCGTACGCTATTCCAATGCTTTGAAAATGTGGAGTGAACAAGTAAAGTGCACACTTCCGGAAGAAGGGTACAGTCAGAATGCAACCAATATACAGTACCAGTCAAAAGTTTGGACACACCTACTCATTCAAGGGTTTTTCTTTATTTTTACTATTTTCTTCTTTGTCGAATAACAGTGAAGACCTCAACTATGAAATAACACATATGGAATCATGTAGTAACCAAAAAATTGTTAAATAAATAAAAATATATTTGAGATTCTTCAAATAACCATCCTTTGCCTTGATGGCAGCTTTGCACACTCTTGGAATTCTCTCACCCAGCTTCATGAGGAATGCTTTTCCACCAGTCTTGAAGGAGTTCCCACATATGCTGAGCACTTTTCCTTCAGTCTGCGGTCCAACTCATCCTAAACCATCTCAATTGGGTTGAGGTCGGGTGATTGTGGAGGTCAGGTCATCTGATGCAGCACTCCATCCCTCTCCTTCTTGGTCAAATAGCCCTTACACAGCCTGGAGGTGTGTTTTGGGTCATTATCAAAAACTAATGATAGTCCCACTAAGCGCAAACCAGATGGGATGGCGTATCGCTACAGAATGCTGTGGTAGCCATGCTGGTTAAGTGTGCCTTGAATTCTAAATAAATCACTGACAGTGTCACCAGCAAAGCACCCCCACACCATCACATCTCCTCCTCCATGCTTCACGGTGGGAACCACACTTGCAGAGATCATCCGTTCACCTACTCTGCGTCTCACAAAGACACGGCGGTTGGAACCAAAAATCTCAAATTTGGACTCATTAGACCAAAGGACAGATTTCCACTGGTCTAATGTCCATTGCTCGTGTTTCTTGGCCCAAGCAAGTCTCTTCTTATTATTGGTGTCCTTTAGTGGTGGTTTCTTTGCAGCAATTCAACCATGAAGGCCTGATTCACACAGTCTCCTCTGAACAATTGATGTTGACGTATCTGTTACTTGAACTCTGTGAACCATTTATTTGGGCTGCAATCTGAGGTCCTCATGAGAGCCAGTTTCATCATAGCGCTTGATGGTTTTTGTGACTGCACTTGAAGAAACTTTCAAAGTTCTTGACATTTCCGGATTGACTGACCTTCATGTTTAAAGTAATGAAGGACTGTCGTTTCGCTTTGCTTATTTGAGCTGTTCTTGCCATAATAATAGTGAAAATAAAGAAAAACCCTTGAATTAGTTGGTGTGTCAACTTTTGACTGGTACTGTATATATTATTATTGGCCCATACACCTCTTCGGAGGACACGTTTTTTTGTTGTTGTTACTTTTACATGGTACTTTTTTTTACACAGTAGTTACATAGCAAGATATAGTTTTTTCATATACATTACATTTGGATAGATAGTACTCAGACCTATCCGGTATACATGACATATATTACAACCAAGGTGTTGAACATCCTGTTTTCTCACCTTCACAGGAAGCTGGGAGATGGTCTGTTCCTGCAGTGCTGTCGAGAGGTGGCTGCTGGGTACCCTGACATTGCCTTCGACGCCATGATAGTCGACAACACCACCATGCAGGTATGAAAATCAATGCTCTCTTTATGACAGAGGCACACCGGTAAGTTTTAGCCTGGTCTCATATCTGTTTGCGCTGACTCGCCAACTCTTGCTGTCTTTGATATTGCCATGAGTTGGCACTTGGCGAGACGGCAGAAACAGATCTGGGACCAGGCAAAGAAGGTTCATATCCCTGCTTTTAAATATTTTTTAAGTCTGTTTTGTGTGTGTTACTAATGCTTATTGGTGTTGTTAACCTATCCCTCTCTTATTTCCTAGCTGGTGTCTAAGCCCCAGCAGTTTGACGTTATGGTGATGCCCAACCTGTATGGTAATGTGGTTAGCAATGTGTGTGCTGGCCTGGTGGGGGGACCAGGGCTGGTGCCAGGGGCCAACTACGGCCGTGACTATGCTGTCTTCGAAACGGTCAGTCCAGTGGGCACCTGTATTGTCCACAACTCTGATAATATAATATTATGCTTACACAGTGGTTTATTGAGATGCCCCAAAAACAGACAATGTTTCGATCCCATTGGGTTCTATGAATACTTATGTAAATGTAATATTTTTTTTATATATATATAAAATAGCAAAAATGTATAAAAACCTGATTTTATTTTGTTAATATGGGGTATTTTGTGTAGATTGATGAGGGGGACAAAAAAATAAAAAAAATAATCAATTTTAAAATAAGGCTGTAACTTTACTTTTTCCACAGAATGTGGAAAAAGTAAAGTGGTCTGAATACTTTCCGATTGCACTGTATATCATTGATCTCGCAATATGCTCTTTCTCTATATGTCTCTCAGGCCACCAGGAACACAGGGAAGAGTATTGCTGACAGGAACATTGCTAACCCCACTGCAATGCTACTGGCCAGCTGCATGATGCTAGATCACCTCAAGTGAGTTCATCTTGCGTAGTCTAATGAAGGTGATGTTTCTAAACCATGACGATGTGTATGTACAGTATAATCTGAATTGCGGTCGACTTGTTGGGCAGAACAGAGGGTATGAAAGTCATTGTCCTTTTGTGTGTCTCAGGCTCCACGATTATGCCACTATGATCAGGAATGCAGTCCTTACGACCATGAACGAGACTCGGGTAAGTCAAGTCCTCTCACCTCACTGCACACTTGTCACTATGCGCAATACACTGACCTGCCCAGTACGCTCACCTGACCTGCCCAGTACGCTCACCTGACCTGCTCAGTACTCTCACCTGACCTGCCCAGTACTCTCACCTGACCTGCTCAGTACTCTCACCTGACCTGCTCAGTACTCTCACCTGAACTGCCCAGTACTCTCACCTGACCTGCTCAGTACTCTCTCCTGACCTGCTCAGTACTCTCTCCTGACCTGCTCAGTACTCTCTCCTGACCTGCCCAGTACTCTCTCCTGACCTGCCCAGTACTCTCACCTGACCTGCCCAGTACTCTCACCTGACCTGCCCAGTACGCTCACCTGACCTGCTCAGTACTCTCACCTGACGTAACACCTGACTGCCTGCTCACCTCCTGAGAGACAGGTCTGGCCAGTTATCAACAGAGCACAGGCCAATAAAGAGCTACTCACATGTTTTTTTTTTATTCTGTTAATATAGCTTGGCATTTCTCAAATTCATCTTTGACACTCTCTCTAGTCCAACCTGTAATCAAATGTATGCTTCTCTATAGAGTCTCTTCTAGTGTTCAAAATGTTATGTACCTACTGATTTATTACCCGTGTAGAATGCCTCTGAGTTGTCTGCAGAGAGGAGCTACAGGAGGATGGCCATTTTAATGAGCCCTATAGCTCCTCCCACCAGCGTCCTCTAGTTAGGTGTGATGGACAGTAATTATGAGGCCTGCACAGGGGAGAGTGATGTTGCAGAATATTCTGAAAGAAATGTGTAGAACAACAATTGTGTTATTTCTGTTGTCAACATTGTGAAATATTTCACCTCTGAATGTTGACCAAAGCAGACAATGTGATTGGTATTACAGTATTTATTATTCTCTTGCAGTTGCACACAGCTGACATCGGGGGGCAGGGCACCACCTCTGAGGTGGTTCAGGCGATCATGAGAAACATCCAGAGCAAGGGGCCTCTCACCAGCGAGCTCTGAACACGCACTTCGACCACACACATCAAGTCAATGCTGCTGGATAACATACAAATCCTTGGTGTGTCTCGTATATTTGAACAACTGTGTGCCGTATGAGAGAGTGGGGGTGTGTTTGTGCATGTTTATTTCCATAGTAATGCTCCTCCGTCTTGCCTGTAAAAACACACACACACACACACACACCCCTCCCTTTCAGACGAATTCATCACTTTACATTTGTACAGTTTAGTCATTTAGCAGACACTGTTATCCAGAGCAACTTATAGTAGTGAGTGCATACATTTTCGTACTAGTCCCCTGTGGGACTCGAACCCAAAACCCTGGTGTTGCAAGTGTTATGCTCCACCAGCTGAGCCACACTGGACCATGTTATCTAATCCTCTGCATGCCTTTCATTCATTCATTCATTAATTCATGTCTTTCAGTGTTATTTCAATTTAACACCATTCTGTCTTTCCATAACCATTCCCTGGCTTTTTCAAGCACATTTAACATTTGAGCGTAAACAAAGGAAGTAGGAGGCTCAAGCTGCATCTGTAATAGCATGCTGTAGTGAAGTAGTAACAGCTAGGATCTGTCTCTTGGGTTTAACTGCAGCACTTTATAGCTACTCTCTGCTAGGTTCATCCTACATCCCAGCACGTGATGGCCTAGACAGCAACACCTCCAGCTCCACTTAAACGTATTGTATGCAGATAATGTGTTTGTGTGATTTATATTTGAGCGACTGTTTCTTAGGTATATCGGTTCACTGCAGACTTTTGAGACTTGAAACGGTTATACTGTCGACCTATTTTCCTAATTGTGATTTATCGTACAGTAGAAAAGAAAGTGTGTAAACGGTTATGTTTCTTACGGTACTGCAATGTTGCTGAAAGATTATATACGGTTTTATGTTCTTCTCGCAGTCCAGCGCTTAGCTTTACGTCTACAGGTAGCCTGGCGGGTAGAAGCGCTGATTGAGGGGTTGGGTTAAATTTTCAGTTGAATGATTTCAGTAGCACAACTGACAAGGTATCCCACCCTTTCTCTGTTTCAAATCAGTTTATTTGTGACGTGCGCCGAATACAACACGTGTAGTAGACCTTACAGTGAAATGCTTACTTACAGGCTCTAACCAATAGTGCAAAAAAGGTGTTAGGTGAACAATAGGTAAGTAAAGAAATAAACCAACAGTAAAAAGACAGGCTATATACAGTAGCGAGGCTACATACAGACACCGCTTAGTCAGGCTGATTGAGGTAGTATGGACATGTAGATATGGTTAAAGTAACTATGTATATATGATGAACAGAGAGTTCTGTTAAAATAGGGGTTGGCGGGTGGCGGGACACAATGCAGATAGCCCGATTAGCCAATGTGCAGGAGCACTGGTTGGTAGGCCCAATTGAGGTAGTATGTACATGAATGTATAGTTAGAGTGACTATGCATAAATGATAAAACAGAGTAGCAGCAGCGTAAAAAGAGGGTTTGGGGGTGACACTATCTGTGACTATCAGATGTAACTTTCCCACAGATACCAAAGTCTTATGATTTACCAATGTCCTTTCTGTGGTTTTGAAATCAATTTAAGTATGCTTTAAATTGCCTTAAAGCTGCAATATGTAACTTTTTGGGCGACCTGACCAAATTCACGTAGAAATGTTATAAATCTAATTATCGTTGAAAGCAAGTCTAAAAGTGGTAGATCTGTTCTATTTATATGCTTCCAGTTCTTAAGTTTAGTTTTTGCGTCTTTCACTTTTGGTTTTGTACACCAGCTGAAAATACAATATTTTTGTTTATGGAAAATATATATCACCGCGGTTTAGATGGTACAATAATTCACTATACTAATTAGGTGAACTATTAGAATTTTAGCAACCAGGAAATGGCGGAGCGATTTCTGCGTAGTGCATCTGTACGGTTTTTGTTATACTGGTCTATAACTTCTCGTCTTTGTCTGTTACAGACTGTCTTTATATGAACAACTCAGAACTGTACCCTGAAATATATGTTGTTGCTATACTCTGTCATATATACTCTGTTAGAGTATGTATATGTTATATATAGATATATTTCATTTGATCCAGTGGGGGGGGAAATCATAATTGTAAACCAGAAGTGCATATATCTCTGTATTGTTTAAAAAAACAACCATTGTGTTTGTGCCACAAATACCTACTATTGAGTGTACAAACCATTAAGAACACCTTCCTAATATTGAGTTGAACTCCCTTTTACCCTCAGAATGTCTTAAATTTGTCGGGGCATGGACTCTACAAGTTTTCAAGTGTTCCACAGGTCTGTTGGCCCATGTTGAGTCCAATGCTTCCCACAGTTATTTCAAGTTGGCTGGATATCCTTTGAGTAGTGGACCACTCTTGATACACACAGGATACTGTTGAGCATGAAAACCCCAGCAGCGTTACAGTTCTTGACACACTCAACCAGTGGGCCTGACACCTACTACCATACAGTGTTCCATTTTTTTGTCTTCCCCATTCACCCTCAATGGCCCACATATACAATCTTTGTCTCAATTGTCTCAAGGTTTACAAATCCTTCTTTAACCTGTTTTGTCCCCTTAATCTACAACGATTGAAGTGGATTTAACAGGTGACATCAGTAAGGGATCATAACATTCACTTGATCAGTCTATGTCATGGAAAGAGCTGGTGTTCTTAATGTCTTGTACACTGGGTATTTACTGTCTCTAAACTTAGTGGTTGAAATTTAGAGTAAACAGCACATTAACCTGCTAAATGGGATTTGTTTTGGTTTCATATACTATAGCTGTGGCTGGATTAATGAAATTAGCATTGTTATTGATCAAATAAAAATGTATATCTAAGCCTACTTGTGTTACTTTGTTTTCAGTGGAAAGTCAGGACTCAAAACATTGCACAGTAGTTGTAATAAATACATTTCAGTGCAATACAAGTTGTAACAAAGGAACAATCTCGACAACAGAGCAGATCTCGACAACAGCAGATCTCGACAACAGAGCAGGCAAATTCAAGGGATGCAACACAAATGGCACCCTATTCCTTCTATAGTGCACTACCCTCTCAGAAACACAGAGTATCTGTTACCTGGAATGGAATAACCTTCAAATGCTTATTTAAAGAGCCGATCTGGGATTGGTACATCTATTTTTAAATTGTTATTTTTGATTAAATATAAATGTACCATCATGCAGTATGGTTTTGTTTCAGGAGATTATTCTAATGGCCTATAATAAAGACATTTAATATATTATCAGTGAGAGGTGACGTGTCAATAGAGTCACGTTCCCATAATGCATCCCGCGGATGCAGGACACGTCATTACAGCGCACCGGTCGGAAAGTGTTTTTGAAGGAAGACGTGGCTGTAATAATTGGTGAAATCTCGAAATAATTAGTTCTACAGTTCTTAGTCGTGTTAACACATTTTGATAAATCAACCATGATGATCAGAATAGCAGCGTTTCTTGCTCTTGTATGCCTGTGCACGGGTAAGTAATTTCTGAGAAATACTTAACGTCAAGGAAATGTAGCTAGCTAGTTAGCATCAGTAGCTAACTGATGAGAATTTGCTAGCGAGTTAACTATATCTTTACAAGTAATGTGTTCATGTTTTGCAATGTTTGATACCATAAATCTCTAATAAAGACGTGTTTGCTGTCTGTTGTTTAGGTGAGAGTTGTTCAGACCCTGTGATTACACCCTCTGCCTACACCACTTCTGATGCCGTCATCTCTTCTGAGTCCGTATTCATCGTGGAGCTCAGCCTGGCCTGTGCCAATGGAGCCCAGGTACTGTAGATATCAAACTCAAGTCTCTTTTATTTATATATATATATATATATATATATATATATATATATAAAATGTTTGTCTTCCTTCAACAGAGTGTGGCACTGTATGCTGATGTCAATGGAAGACAGTTCCCTGTGACTAGAGGCCAGGATGTTGGCAAGTACCAGGTAATACATTGCTCTGGTCATACACACACTGCTGTTTCCCTGACTAAAACAAATATGCTCATTGGAGAATCTCAGTTGAAAATGCTTTATAGGCCAGGACTAGGCTGAATAGGTGTCCAGAAAACCACCCCTATATGTCCAATACGCACTTATGAAGAGTAACTTGTGTGTTTAGCTATATGACATATGTTCTCTGTTTCTCAGGTGTCCTGGAGCATGCCCCACAAACAGGCCAGCTCTGGTACATACCAGGTCAAGTTCTTTGATGAGGAGTCCTACAGCTCTCTACGCAAGGTAGGCCCTATAGTCTCTCTCACTCACTCACTCACTCAAGTGCTGTCTGCATAAGGTAGGTGCATTCCAGGGATTCCGTTGGGAAACTTTGGCAGTGTGACAGGCAAGATTTTAATTTACCGTACGTTTGAGAAATGTCCATATACATTGGGTGCTTAAGCATTAGGGTGTCCACCTACGGTGGTTAAAATCACATTTAGATTATTGTAATACATCTTAACAGAATAGAAATTAGCCTGTAAAGTTAAAATAATGTAGAATGATGTTCTTATACCAACATGACAGGTTTTATTGAAAAGCAAAAAATTACCCGTTGTCTTCATCCCTGCTATAAATTATAAATGAATATAATATATATTTTTTTTTTACATTTAGCCTAGAAGAACACTTCACCTACACAGTAATAAAACACAACTTCAAAATATATTTGTATAATATAACAACCTGTCCTATAGGCTATTTGTATAATAACAAAGCCGTTTTCAAATACAATCTAGGCCTATTTATTTTAGCCTCGGCATGATCATTTTAATTATGCCTAATAAATAACAAAACGGGTCTGTCTACGAACACCCGGGGGGGGGGGGGGGGGTCATGGCTAGAAGGGATCCAGCTTCTGTCATGTTAACGTCCGATTTCACTTTTCGTAGCAGGTTAGGAGAACTTATGCAGCGTAGTATGATAATTAACGAGGCAGGTTAGGAGAATTAGGGAAAGGGTTAGGGTTAACTAAAATAAAAATCGACTTGATCTTAATTTGACAAAAGCTGTATCCCCTCCAGCCATGACCGGCCCGCCCCACTGCCCATTCCTGCTGCGATTCAGCACCACAGCAGTGGAAACACTCGAGGCGGACACAAAACTAAGAAAATATATAACTGATGTTGGCCAATCAAATTCGTTATGTAAATAGTGTATTCAGACCCCTTTTTCCACGTTTTGTTACGTTACAGCCTTATTATAAAATTGATTCATTTGTTTTTTTCCTCAATCTGCACACATTACCCCATAATGACAAAGCAAAAACAGGTTTAGAAATTTTTTAATTTATACAAATTTAAAAAAAGATCACATTTATGTATATATTCGGACCATTTACTCATTACTTTGTAGAAGCACTTTTGGCAGCGATTACATCCTCCAGTCTTCTTGGGTATGATGCTACAAGCTTGGCACACCTGTATTTGGGGAGTTGCTATTCTTCTCTGCAGATCCTCTCAAGCTCTGTCAGATTGGAAGGGGAGCGTTGCTGCACAGCTATTTTCACGTCTCTCCTGAGATGTTAGAGCGGGTTCAAGTCCGGGCTCTGGCTGGGTCAATCAAGGACATTCAGAGACTTGTCTCGAAGCCACTCCTGCGTTGTCTTGGCTGTCTGCTTAGGGTCGTTGTCCTGTTGGAAGATGAACCGTCGCACCAGTCTGAGATCCTGAGCGCTCTGGAGCAGGTTTTCATCACATCTCTCTGTACTTTGCTCCGTTCATCTTTCCCTCGGTACTGACTAGTCTCCCAGTCCCAGCTGCTGAAAAACATCCCCACAGCATGATGCTGCCACCACCATGTTTCACCATAGGGATGGTACCAGGTTTCCTCCAGACGTGACGCTTGGTATTCAGGCCAAAGACTTCAATCTTGGTTTCATCAGACCAGAGAATCTTTTTCTGAGAGGGGGCTGTCGTGCCTTTTACTATGGAGTGGCTTCCTTCTGGCCACTCAAACATAAAGGCCTGATTGGTTGAGTGCTGCAGAGATGGTTGTACTTCCCATCTCCACAGAGGAACTCTGTTAGTGACCATCGGGTTCTTGGTCACCTCCCTGACAAATGCCCTTGTCCCCTGCTTGCTCAGTTTAGAAGGACGGCCAGCTCTAGGAAGAGACTTGGTAGTTCCAAACTTCTTCCATTTAAGAATGATGGAGGCCACTGTGTGCTTGGGAACCTTAAATGCTGCAGACAATTTTTTTGTACCCTTCCGCAGATCTGTGCCTCGACACAATCCTGTATCGGAGCTCAACTGAGAATTCCTTCGTCCTCATGGCTTGGTTTTTGCTCTGACATGCACTGCCAACTGTGGGACCTTATATAGACAGGTGTGTGCCTTTCCAAATCATGTCCAATCAATTGAATTTACCACAGGTGGATTCCAATCAAGGAGTAGAAACATCTCAAGGATGATCAATGGAAACAGGATGCACCTGAGCTCAATTTCGAGTCTCCAAGTTAAGGGTCTGAATACTTATAAGTTGATCTTACCTAGGGGGGGGGGTAAGTTGATCTTACCAGGGGGGGGGGGGGGGGGGGGCGTAAGTTGATCTTACCTAGGGGGGGGAGCGTAAGTTGATCTTACCTAGGGGGGGGGGGAGCGTAAGTTGATCTTACCTAGGGGGGGGGGGTGTAAGTTGATCTTACCTGGGGGGGGCGTAAGTTGATCTTACCTAGGGGGGCGTAAGTTGATCTTACCTGGGGGGGGGGGGCGTAAGTTGATCTTACCTAGGGGGGGGGGTAAGTTGATCTTACCTGGGGGGGGGGGGGGCGTAAGTTGATCTTACCTAGGGGGGGAGCGTAAGTTGATCTTACCTAGGGGGGGGAGCGTAAGTTGATCTTACCTAGGGGGGGGGGAGCGTAAGTTGATCTTACCTAGGGGGGGGGGGGGTGTAAGTTGATCTTACCTAGGGGGGCGTAAGTTGATCTTACCTAGGGGGGCGTAAGTTGATCTTACCTGGGGGGGGGGGGGGCGTAAGTTGATCTTACCTAGGGGGGGGGGTAAGTTGATCTTACCTGGGGGGGGGGGGGCGTAAGTTGATCTTACCTAGGGGGGGGGGCGTAAGTTGATCTTACCTAGGGGGGGGGGGGGGGGAGCGTAAGTTGATCTTACCTAGGGGGGGGGGGGGTGTAAGTTGATCTTACCTTGGGGGGGGCGTAAGTTGATCTTACCTAGGGGGGGCGTAAGTTGATCTTACCTAGGGGGGGGGCGTTTTACCTCTAATTTACTTGCTTTTGTGGTGGACCTTGGCCTGCTCAAAGTGAGCTCCTGCTGTTGGAAAGTCAAAACTGTCCAACTCTTTGCAGCAGCTTGTTGCACATCAGCCTTGTTACTTTGTCCTCAAGATGGTGCGAGGCCGTCTTAAATGTTTTAGAGAAATAATACCCTGTCGGCGTGCACATGGCAAACGGGGATAATCAACACATTCTTCGCCAATTTTGCCCAGTCCCTTTATTAGGATCTCACGTCTTTTGTGTATGTAAAAATAGAAACATACCCAATACTAATTTCCAAACATCTTGAAGATTTATTAGCCTATGAATTATATTTGCCTTAAAAGTTGGAGCATATCCACTGGTGTTTTACATTAATTAATAACAAGCATTTCACAATGGATTTCTTTTTTCTCGCGCGAACAATTTGGCCGGCAACACTTATCGACTTTTTTCATATTTTTTTAATAGGCTGAAAGCCGTCATTTACAGGCTAACGGGAACACTGGTGCATTCATGGTTGTCTGTTTTTGCCCCTGTCATTTGATTAAAGAAATACTGTGGCTTTTAGCCATATGCAAATGTATGTCTGTTTTTATATTAATGTTTGTTTAATACAGGCCCAGAGGAACAACGAGGATGTAGAATCCATCCAGCCCCTTTTCTCTGTCAATGTAGATCACAGGGTGAGTCTCTGAAGAGCCTAACCAATGAATACCGATCACCACTTATGGATGTGTCTTCTACGCACAATACAATTTGAAAATTGGAAACTCCTAGTGTATCTCATTCTCATCTGAGATTCCTTCCTAACTGCGGCTTTGTCTTGTCTATTCTAGGGAGCGTGGAACGGCCCGTGGGTGCCTACTGAGGTTATGGCTGCTCTCATTGGCATCCTGGTGTATTACCTGGCCTTTAGCGCTAAGAGCACCATCCAGGCATAAAGGACTACAAGTCCCACTGTTCTCTAAGAGCGCCATCCAGGCATAAAGGACTACACATCCCAATATTCTCTACAACTGGCTCTCTGAAAGATTTTTGAATGCTGGTGACTTTTCTAACAATCCAACCCGAGCATACCTTTGGCAGAACAACAATATGCCACCATCCATTTTGAGATATGGAACTAGAACAATTTGTTTTGTAATTCTTTTTCATTTTCAACGCAGGCTGATTATTTTCGATCAATTCCTAGAAGAAGCCATTGTTTTGTCAACCAAAAATAAATAATGTTCACCTCAATCGAATCCAATGTACCCCACTGAGTGCAGTAATTTTTGTTCAAAAGCAAACTCAAGTTTTGAAAGTGAAAGGACTGTTTCTATAGACCAATGCTGACTTCCTTCCACAGCCTCATGCCTATCTACCTGTGGACTTAACCACTGAAAGACAAGAATATCAGTTCATGGTCTTTCTTGTAAAGGACTTATGTATTGTGTGATATCTGTACTGATACTAAACACTCTAAAATAACTGGTTCTGTACGTACAAAGGTCTGAGTAGAAGTGCTGATCTAGCATTAGGTCCCCTCGGTCTTATTATGATCTGAAAGGCAAAACTGATCCCAGATCAGCAATTATATGCTGAGACACTTTGTGAATACCAACTCTGGTGTGCAAGACTCTAAAGCCCCTGTGAACTTTGTAGTGGCTGACTGATCTAAATGTAACTGTTGTTACACTGGCTGGCTGAGGCCAAATATTTCAGGGTTGGTGATTATTTGTTGCTCGGTGGTCAAATGAATTAATAAATGGTTCGATTTTTATCCTAGTGTGTCTTTCTCCCAGTGTGTGTGTGAGGCATGTTCTACAGCACCCATAATGCAATACTGTCTTGCATTATGGGTACTGCAGTACATCATGCTACAGTCTGTGATGTGACATCTGCTGCTTCATATATTCATTACCATGGCTGGATGACAGACTGGATATGCAGGATGCCCCCCCCCCCCCCCCCCCTCTAATTTCGCTGGAATGTTTGTCACTTGGAATGAGGCATTACCTACAATTTGACATATTTTGTAGTGAGCTTCAAAATGTCAACATTGTCTGTCTTACAGTCAAGGGGTAGGGTGGTGGATTTGTGAAATTGGATGCCTGTTATACTGTATAGGTTTTCAGTTGAGACCTGTCATTTAGGGCAGGTGGGGCTGAGCCACCTGTTTTGAGCCCCACATTTTTAGCAACAAAATATTTAGGGGCTTGCCTGTTTTTTTTGGCATTAATACGTGTCACATGTCAGTTTGCAAACAATGTATAAAAAAATATATATATTTTCATTGAGTTAATAAAGCTGTGTACAAACATGGTCTTTTTTGTTTTCTGGAGTAGGGCAGCTCCAAAATGCAGGTGTTTCAGCCTAGCTCAGTGCTTTCTGTGGTGGTGGGGCGAGTCGGCAAAAAATAGGAGCATTGCGCTGTGATTGGCTCAGTGTTCTGTCACTCATAGGGACACTACGTCATCGCCAAGTTTATGTCCTTAAGGGTAGACGTCCAAAATGTCAGCCCTTTGGGTCCTGCCATAGAGTTATATTACAAGTGCCCTTCCAATAAGGCTCAAGGTCATTGGCCACAGATAAAATGACATCAAATCACGTTATAGCTTTGATTGGACTGATCATGTCAACATCTTACTTTCAAAGTCTTAGATAGCAGTCATCATCATGAATCAAGTCCACAATTTACTGGCAAATCCTTTTTAATCCTTGTCATATGAAGAGAAATTATAGATAAAACGTATCGGTGCTCATCAGCCATTGGACATAAGGATTACACAACAAGTTGGAAATCGCAAATTCAACAATGAGTCGTTTGGAAGGAATCAGTGGCTAACTGCAAGCATTGCAAAGCAAAAACTAGCCTGCCATTCAATGGAGTGGCTGTGTTTCTTCCCCCTGAGTTCCCACCATAAATCCAGAGGAAGCCAGACTTTGACACAGTTTGATGACAAAACTGCCACGCCACCTTCATGTTTAAGTGAGCACATCACAAGCCAAGGTGAGTCCAAGCCCTTCTATGCTGCTGCATAAATTATGTAATATGCAAGGGAGATAATTATACTTTAGCTAAGAAAGTAATACTAAGTGTATGTTGTGTAGTAAGCTGTTAGACAATTTTGACTTCACAGGCCCATCTAGCGGAATCCACTCAGCTCTGACTACAGGACAAGATTCATCCCAATAAATATCAGCCTGCTCTTGACTCACCACTATCTTTCCAATGTACTCACAACATCCTTTCTATTTGAACTGTGGAGATAAATTCTGAAAAAAACACCAGCTTAAAACCAGTGTTTCCCTAACGTAGAAATCTTTATTAGCAACCGTATTAACTATTTTCTTTTCTCTCCTTTCACATTTGTTTGTGTGGTATTATGTGGTAAACATATCCGTAAATCCCTGCATCACATGACGCCTACTGCTGTAAACAGTGTCACATGCATGACTTTAAAGAGGCTGAGGCCTCTATCGAAACCCTGTTTGTCCCCCAAGTGGACATATGCTCTATATAGTGAACTACTTTTGACCAGTCCTGGTCAGAAGTAGTGCATTATGTAGGGAATAGGGTGCCATGTAGAGCACCAACCTCTTAATGGAACCAGTGGTTATGTTCATCTTGTGGAGGAAGGCTCAGGGGGGTAGGGATAACGGTCACACCGTGGTATGCCTTGATGGAGAGGAGAGAGCATGCTCTACATTTCAAGACAGGAGGAAGAAGCCTGTTTTTAAGTGGCTGCTCCAATCTCTCTCTTGTCAAATACACTGAGTATACCAAACATTATGAACACCTTCCTAATATTGAGTTGCGCCCCCCCCCCATCCTTTTGTCCTCAGAACAGCCTCAATTTGTCGGGGCTTGCACTCTACGAGATGTTGAAAGCGTTCCACAGGGATGTTGGCATATGTTGACTCCAATGCTTCCCACAGTTGTGTCAAGTTGGCTGGATATCCTTTGGGTGGTGGACCATTCTTGATACACACAGAAACTGCAGTGTTGCAGTTCGTAACACAAACAGGTGCGCCTGGCACCTACTACAATACCCTGTTCAAAAGGCACTTAAATATTTTGTCTTGCCCATTCACCTTCTGAATGGAACACATACACAATCTATGTCTCAAGGCTTAACAATTCTGCTTTAACTTGTCTCCTCCCCTTCATCTAAACTGATTGAAGTGGATGTAACAAGTGTTACAACCTCTAACTAACAATGGGAAACCACACACTGAGTAAAGGAATAACATGAATTTATTCCATAAATAAAGTAAACACTCAACAATAATCAGATGAGGCATAAAGGTCAGTAAATTAGGTGTCAACTACCAAGGCCACAAAGAAACAATCAAAGGTATGCATGGAGAGAGGAATCTCTTGCAGAACGGGGAAACAGTGGCTTTATGCCACAGCTGAGCTTTCACAGGTGTGCCCCATAGGCACTGATGACCCTCCCAGCTCCGCCCACCTCTCCTACTCCGCCCACCAATCTCCTGCAGGAAGTAGGCACAGCAAAACACAGTAGAAAGAGCAGGGAGGGGCCGTGACGTCAATCATTTTTTATTTAACCTTTATTTTAACAGGGAAGACATATTGAGACCTAGGTCTCTTTTACAAATGCGCCCTGTACATAAATATACACATTATAAAAATATATGTTTTTACTCACACACAAAAGCAGATTTACCTAGTTCGGTTTATGAAGTAGGGCCTTGTAAACAAAAAGGGAGTAATGTAGAGATCTACGGGTCTTTAGCAAAGTCCACCGAACCTTTTGATACGAGATACAGTATCAAAACTGTCAGTTGTAACAAAACGAAGGGCACTGTGGTAGATGGCATCCAAAGGTTTAAGAATAGTACGTAATACAGTGTATTTCGTGATACCTGAACTAAAGTACAGTCGTGGCCAAAAGTTTTGAGAATGACACAAATATACATTTGCACAAAGTCTGCTGCCTCAGTTTGTATGAGGGCAATTTGCATATACTCCAGAATGTTATGAAGAGTGATCAGATGAATTGCAATTAATTTGCCAAGTCCCTCTTTGCCATGCAAATGAACTGAATCCCCAAAAAACATTTCCACTGCATTTCAGCCCTGCTACAAAAGAACCAGCTGACATGTCAGTGATTCTCTCGTTAACACAGGTGTGAGTGTTGACGAGGACAAGGCTGGAGATCACTCTGTCAGGCTGATTGAGTTAGAAAAACAGACTGGAAGCTTCAAAAGGAGGGTGGTGCTTGGAATCATAGTTCTTCATCTGTCAACCATGGTTACCTGCAAGAAAACACGTGCTGTCATCATTGCTTTGCACAAAAAAGGGCTTCACAGGCAAGGATATTGCTGCCAGTACAATTCCACCTAAATCAACCATTTATCGGATCATCAAGAACTTCAAGGACAGCGGTTCAAATGTTGTGAAGAAGGCTTCAGGGCGCCCAATAAATTCCAGCAAGCACCTAAAGTTGATTCAGCTGCGGGATCGGGGCACCGCCAGTACAGAGCTTGCTCAGGAATGGCAGCAGGCAGGTGTGAGTGCATCTGCACGCACAGTGAGGCGAAGACTTTTGGAGGGTGGCCTGGTGTCAAGAAGGGCAGCAAAGAAGCCACTTCTCTCCAGGAAAAACTTCAGGGACAGACTGATATTCTGCAAAAGGTACAGGGATTGGACTGCTGAGGACTGGGGTAAAGTCATTTTCTCTGATGAATCCCCTTTCCGATTGTTTGGGGCATCCGGAAAAAAGCTTGTCCGGAGAAGACAAGGTGAGCGCTACCATCAGTCCTGTGTCATGCCAACAGTAAAGCATCCTGAGACCATTCATGTGTGGGGTTGCTTCTCAGCCAAGGGAGTGGGCTCACTCACAATTTTGCCTAAGAACACAGCCATGAATAAAGAATGGTACCAACACATCCTCCGAGAGCAACTTCTCCCAACCATCCAGGAACAGTTTGATGACGAACAATGCCTTTTCCAGCATGATGGACCACCTTGCCATAAGGCAAAAGTGATAACTAAGTGGCTCGGGTAACAAAACATCGATATTTTGGGTCCATGGCCAGGAAACTCCCCAGACGTTAATCCCTTTGAGAACTTGTGGTCAATCCTCAAGAGGTGGGTGAACAAACAAAAACCCACAAATTCTGACAAACTCCAAGCATTGATTATGCAAGAATGGGCTGCCATCAGTCAGGATGTGGCCCAGAAGTTAATTGACAGCATGCCAGGGCGGATTGCAGAGGTCTTGAAAAAGAATGGTCAACACTGCAAATATTGACTCTTTGCATTAACTTCATGTAATTGTCAATAAAAAGCCTTTGACACTTATGAAATGCTTGTAATTATACTTCAGTATTCCATAGTAACATCTGACAAAAATATCTAAAGACACTGAAACAGCAAACTTTGTGGAAATTAATATTTGTGTAATTCTCCAAACTTTTGGCCACGACTGTGTATTATTCACTTATCACTGATCTTCACAAAATATTCCATAATGTCAATGTGAAAAGAAAAATTCTACAAATGACTACAAATGAAATAACTAAAATACACTGAGTGTACAAAACATTAGGAACACCTTCCTAATATTGAGTTTCATTCTACAAGGTGTTGAAAGCGTTCCAAAGGGATGCTGGGCCATGTTGACTCCAACGCTTCCCACAGTTGTATCAAGTTGGCTGGATTTCCTTTGGGTAGTGGACCATTCTTGATACACACGGGAAACTGTTGAGCGTGAAAAACCCAGCAGCATTGCAGTGCTTGACACGGTTCCATGAAACTTTTTTTTCCCATCACCAATTAGCAGTACTCTCAACTGGACAGTGTGTGGCAGCTGTGTTCTGCATGTCTGTTGTTCACACCATTATAATGAAACAGAGTTGTTACACACTCTCTCCAGCTGAAACACCATCACTTTATATCTATATATAGGTCCCTCTATGGGTTATCTAAGATTGTCACAGGAACCAATACATTTAAAGCTATATAATGGCAATACAATGCTGAACAAACATTTCACCCTAAGTTTTATCATTAAACTTTTGTGTGTTCTATGTCATTCCATTCAGTCTTTTCCTTAATTCATGACACATTGTGAATATTTCATATGCCTCTATGGCAGTGTCTGGCTTCTATGGCAGTGTCGGGCCTCTATACAGTAGCAGTGTCTGGCCTCTATGGCAGTGTCTGGCCTCTATACAATAGCAGTGTCTGGACTCTATACAGTAGCAGTGTCTGGCCTCTATACAGTAGCAGTGTCTGGCCTCTATACAATAGCAGTGTCTGGACTCTATACAGTAGCAGTGTCTGGACTCTCTACAGTAGCAGTGTCTGGACTCTATACAGTAGCAGTGTCTGGACTCTACAGTAGCAGTGTCTGGACTCTATACAGTAGCAGTGTCTGGACTCTATACAGTAGCAGTGTCTGTACTCTATACAGTAGCAGTGTCTGGACTCTACAGTAGCAGTGTCTGGACTCTATACAGTAGCAGTGTCTGGACTCTATACAGTAGCAGTGTCTGGACTCTATACAGTAGCAGTGTCTGGACTCTATACAGTAGCAGTGTCTGGACTCTATACAGTAGCAGTGTCTGTACTCTATACAGTAGCAGTGTCTGGCCTCTATACAGTAGCAGTGTCTGGCCTCTATACAGTAGCAGTGTCTGGACTCTATACAGTAGCAGTGTCTGTCCTCTATACAGTAGCAGTGTCTGTCCTCTATACAGTAGCAGTGTCTGTCCTCTACAGTAGCAGTGTCTGGACTCTATACAGTAGCAGTGTCTGTACTCTATACAGTAGCAGTGTCTGGACTCTACAGTAGCAGTGGCTGGCCTCTATACAGTAGCAGTGTCTGGACTCTCTACAGTAGCAGTGTGTGTACTCTATACAGTAGCAGTGTCTGGACTCTATACAGTAGCAGTGTCTGGACTCTACAGTAGCAGTGTCTGTCCTCTATACAGTAGCAGTGTCTGGTCTCTATACAGTAGCAGTGTCTGGCCTCTATACAGTAGCGGTGTCTGGACTCTATACAGTAGCAGTGTCTGGCCTCTATACAGTAGCAGTGTGTGTACTCTATACAGTAGCAGTGTCTGGACTCTATACAGTAGCAGTGTCTGGACTCTACAGTAGCAGTGTCTGTCCTCTATACAGTAGCAGTGTCTGGTCTCTATACAGTAGCAGTGTCTGGCCTCTATACAGTAGCAGTGTCTGGACTCTATACAGTAGCAGTGTCTGTACTCTATACAGTAGCAGTGTCTGGGCTCTATACAGTAGCAGTGTCTGGCCTCTATACAGTAGAAGCGTCTGGACTCTATACAGTAGCAGTGTCTGTCCTCTATACAGTAGCAGTGTCTGGACTCTATACAGTAGCAGTGTCTGTCCTCTACAGTAGCAGTGTCTGGACTCTATACAGTAGCAGTGTCTGTACTCTATACAGTAGCAGTGTCTGGACTCTACAGTAGCAGTGTCTGGCCTCTATACAGTAGCAGTGTCTGGACTCTATACAGTAGCAGTGTCTGTCCTCTATACAGTAGCAGTGTCTGGCCTCTATACAGTAGCAGTGTCTGGCCTCTATACAGTAGCAGTGTCTGGCCTCTATACAGTAGCAGTGTCTGGACTCTACAGTAGCATTGTCTGGACTCTACAGTAGCAGTGTCTGGACTCTATACAGTAGCAGTGTCTGGCCTCTATACAGTAGCAGTGTCTGGACTCTACAGTAGCAGTGTCTGGCCTCTATACAGTAGCAGTGTCTGGCCTCTATACAGTAGCAGTGTCTGGCCTCTACAGTAGTAGTGTCTGGCCTCTATACAGTAGCAGTGTCTGGACTCTACAGTAGCATTGTCTGGACTCTACAGTAGCAGTGTCTGGACTCTATACAGTAGCAGTGTCTGGCCTCTATACAGTAGCAGTGTCTGGACTCTACAGTAGCAGTGTCTGGCCTCTATACAGTAGCAGTGTCTGGCCTCTATACAGTAGCAGTGTCTGGCCTCTACAGTAGTAGTGTCTGGCCTCTATACAGTAGCAGTGTCTGGACTCTACAGTAGTTGTGTCTGGACTCTATACAGTAGCAGTGTCTGGCCTCTATACAGTAGCAGTGTCTGGACTCTACAGTAGTAGTGTCTGGACTCTATACAGTAGCAGTGTCTGGACTCTATACAGTAGCAGTGTCTGGACTCTATACAGTAGTAGTGTCTGAACTCTATACAGTAGCAGTGTCTGGACTCTATACAGTAGCAGTGTCTGGACTCTATACAGTAGCAGTGTCTGGACTCTATACAGTAGCAGTGTCTGGACTCTATACAGTAGCAGTGTCTGGACTCTATACAGTAGCAGTGTCTGGACTCTATACAGTAGCAGTGTCTGGACTCTATACAGTAGCAGTGTCTGGACTCTACAGTAGTAGTGTCTGGCCTCTATACAGTAGTAGTGTCTGGACTCTATACAGTAGCAGTGTCTGGACTCTATACAGTAGTAGTGTCTGGACTCTACAGTAGCAGTGTCTGGACTCTATACAGTAGCAGTGTCTGGACTCTACAGTAGTAGTGTCTGGCCTCTATACAGTAGTAGTGTCTGGACTCTATACAGTAGCAGTGTCTGGACTCTATACAGTAGCAGTGTCTGGACTCTACAGTAGTAGTGTCTGGATTCTACAGTAGTAGTGTCTGGCCTCTATACAGTAGCAGTGTCTGGACTCTATACAGTAGCAGTGTCTGGACTCTACAGTAGTAGTGTCTGGCCTCTATACAGTAGCAGTGTCTGGACTCTATACAGTAGCAGTGTCTGGCCTCTATACAGTAGCAGTGTCTGGACTCTACAGTAGTAGTGTCTGGACTCTATACAGTAGTAGTGTCTGGACTCTACAGTAGCAGTGTCTGGCCTCTATACAGTAGCAGTGTCTGGACTCTACAGTAGTAGTGTCTGGACTCTATACAGTAGCAGTGTCTGGACTCTACAGTAGCAGTGTCTGGCCTCTATACAGTAGTAGTGTCTGGCCTCTATGCAGAGCAGTGTCTGGTCTCTATACAGTAGCAGTGTCTGTCCTCTATACAGTAGTAGTGTCTGGTCTAGGCGTATCTATGGATTTAAAGGAAGCGTTTCTATTTTAGTGATTGCCTGCTGGGAACTAGACAGTGTGACAGTGAGTATTACAGTATACGCATACAGTATATACAGTGGGGCAAAAAAGTATTTAGTCAGCCACCAATTGTGCAAGTTCTCCCACTTAAAAAGATGAGAGAGGCCTGTAATTTTCATCATAGGTACACTTCAACTATGCCAGACCAAATGAGAAAAGAAAATCCAGAAAATCACATTGTAGGATTTTTTATGAATTTATATGCAAATTATGGTGGAAAATAAGTATTTGGTCACCTACAAACAAGCAAGATTTCTGGCTCTCACAGACCTGTAACTTCTTCTTTAAGAGGCTCCTCTGTCCTCCACTCGTTACCTGTATTAATGGCACCTGTTTGAACTTGTTATCAGTATAAAAGACACCTGTCCACAACCTCAAACAGTCACACTACAAACTCCACTATGGCCAAGACCAAAGAGCTGTCAAAGGACACCAGAAACAAAATTGTAGACCTGCACCAGGCTGGGAAGACTGAATCTGCAATAGGTAAGCAGCTTGGTTTGAAGAAATCAACTGTGGGAGCAATTATTAGGAAATGGAAGACATACAAGACCACTGATAATCTCCCTTGATCTGGGGCTCCACGCAAGATCTCACCCCGTGGGGTCAAAATGATCACAAGAACGGTGAGCAAAAATCCCAGAACCACACGGGGGGACCTAGTGAATGACCTGCAGAGAGCTGGGACCAAAGTAACAAAGCCTACCATCAGTAACACACTACGCCGCCAGGGACTCAAATCCTGCAGTGCCAGACGTGTCCCCCTGCTTAAGCCAGTACATGTCCAGGCCCGTCTGAAGTTTGCTAGAGAGCATTTGGATGATCCAGAAGAAGATTGGGAGAATGTCATATGTTCAGATGAAACCGAAATATAACTTTTTGGTAAAAACTCAACTCGTCGTGTTTGGAGGACAAAGAATGCTGAGTTGCATCCAAAGAACACCATACCTACTGTGAAGCATGGGGGTGGAAACATCATGTTTTGGGGCTGTTTTTCTGCAAAGGGACCAGGACGACTGATCCGTGTAAAGGAAAGAATGAATGGGGCCATGTATCGTGAGATTTTGAGTGAAAACCTCCTTCCATCATCAAGGGCATTGAAGATGAAACGTGGCTGGGTCTTTCAGCATGACAATGATCCCAAACACACCGCCCGGGCAACGAAGGAGTGGCTTCGTAAGAAGCATTTCAAGGTCCTGGAGTGGCCTAGCCAGTCTCCAGATCTCAACCCCATAGAAAATCTTTGGAGGGAGTTGAAAGTCCGTGTTGCCCAGCAACAGCCCCAAAACATCACTGCTCTAGAGGAGATCTGCATGGAGGAATGGGCCAAAATACCAGCAACAGTGTGTGAAAACCTTGTGAAGACTTACAGAAAACGTTTGACCTCTGTCATTGCCAACAAAGGGTATATAACAAAGTATTGAGATAAACTTTTGTTATTGACCAAATACTTATTTTCCACCATAATTTGCAAATAAATTCATTAAAAATCCTACAATGTGATTTTCTGGAATTTTTTTTCTCATTTTGTCTGTCATAGTTGAAGTGTACCTATGATGAAAATTACAGGCCTCTCTCATCTTTTTAAGTGGGAGAACTTGCACAATTGGTGGCTGACTAAATACTTTTTTGCCCCACTGTATATGGTGCAATTTGGGACACAAACCAAACAAAGCTTCCCAAAACCAGCCTTTGACCAAACAGGGTATTTTGTTTGTTATACTTAACTCTTATGGCCACTGTGGTTTATCATATTTGCTGCCTACATGTGAGGTCATTTGCCTGCTGTCAGGATATATATATTTTTAAGGGGATGTAGGTTTGTGTGTGCGCACTCGTGTGTGTGTGTGTGTGTGTGTGTGTGTGTGTGTGTGTGTGTGTGTGTGTGTGTGTGTGTGTGTGTGTGTGTGTGTGTGTGTGTATACAGTGCCTAAAGAAAAGTCCACACCCCAATTGGATTTCTTCACATTTTATTGTGTTACAAAGTGGGATTAAAATTGATTTCATTGTAATTGTTTGTCAACAATCTACACAAAATACTATGTAGAAGTAAAATGCCCCCCCAAAATTATGATTATTGAAAAATAAACACTAATACACCTTGATTAGATAAGTATTCACCCCCCTGAGTCAATACATGTTAGAAACTCCTTTGGCAGCGATTACAGCTGTGAGTCTTATTGGGTAAGTCTCATAAGAGTTTTGCACACCTGCATTGTGCAATATTTTCTCATTATTGAATGGGCAAGGTCAAATATTTACGTGCCTTTGAACAGGGTATGGTAGCAGGTGCCAGGAGCACTGGTTTGTGTCAAGCACTGCAATGCTGCTGAGTTTTTCACGCTCAACAGTTTCCCGTGTGTATCAAGAATGGTCCACTACCCAAAGGAAATCCAGCCAACTTGATACAACTGTGGGAAGCATTGGAGTCAACATGGCCCAGCATCCCTTTGGAACGCTTTCAACACCTTGTAGAATGAAACTCAATATTAGGAAGGTGTTCCTAATATTTTGTCCACTCAGTGTATTTGAGTTATTTCATTTGTAGTCATTTGTAGAATTTTTATTTTCACTCTGACATTATGGAATATTTAGTGAAGATCAGTGATAAGAGAATAACGTACTTTAGTTCAGGTAACACGATATACACTGTATTAACTAAACAATGTACAAAGTACACGTTAGCTGTGTGTGAGAGAGAGCATGCATAGAAGACACTCCCAATCCCCAAGCCTGTTCCTGTGCTATGGTATGACTGGGAAGGGAAACAAAGAAACAAGTGGATCAAGAGATGTACTGTAAATGGAATGAACAAATAAACTGGGACCAAACCTGGGACACACAGTACGTACTGATATGGCTAACCCTTCCTTTCTTTCTCCCTGCTCTCTAATGGCCCTCCCTGCGTTGCTAGGTCCTCTTGGACTAACACCACCTATCTAACGGCCCGCCGCGCGTTGCTAGGTCCTCTTGGACTAACACCACCTATCTAACAGCCCTCCCTGCGTTGCTAGGGCCTCTTGGACTAACACCACCTATCTAACAGCCCTCCCTGCGTTGCTAGGGCCTCTTGGACTAACACCACCTATCTAACGGCGCTCCCTGCGTTGCTAGGGCCTCTTGGACTAACACCACCTATCTAACAGCCCTCCCTGCGTTGCTAGGGCCTCTTGGACTAACACCACCTATCTAACAGCCCTCCCTGCGTTGCTAGGGCCTCTTGGACTAACACCACCTATCTAACGGCGCTCCCTGCGTTGCTAGGGCCTCTTGGATAACACCACCTATCTAACGGCCCTCCCTGCGTTGCTAGGGCCTCTTGGACTAACACCACCTATCTAACGGCGCTCCCTGCGTTGCTAGGGCCTCTTGGATAACACCACCTATCTAACGGCCCTCCCTGCGTTGCTAGGGCCTCTTGGACTAACACCACCTATCTAACGGCCCTCCCTGCGTTGCTAGGACCTCTTGGACTAACACCACCTATCTAACGGCCCTCCCTGCGTTGCTAGGGCCTCTTGGACTAACACCACCTATCTAACGGCCCTCCCTGCGTTGCTAGGGCCTCTTGGACTAACACCACCTATCTAACGGCGCTCCCTGCGTTGCTAGGGCCTCTTGGACTAACACCACCTATCTAACGGCCCTCCCTGCGTTGCTAGGGCCTCTTGGACTAACACCACCTATCCAACGGCCCTCCCTGCGTTGCTAGGGACTCTTGGACTAACACCACCTATCTAACGGCCCTCCCTGTGTTGCTAGGTCCTCTTGGACTAACACCACCTATCTAACGGCCCTCCCTGTGTTGCTAGGGCCTCTTGGACTAACACCACCTATCTAACAGCCCTCCCTGCATCGTTAGGGCCTCTTGGACTAACACCACCTATCTAACGGCCCTCCCTGCGTTGCTAGGGCCTCTTGGACTAACACCACCTATCTAACGGCCCTCCCTGCGTTGCTAGGTCCTCTTGGACTAACACCACCTATCTAATGGCCCTCCCTGCGTTGCTAGGTCCTCTTGGACTAACACCACCTATCTAACGGCCCTCCCTGCGTTGCTAGGCCCTCTTTGACTAACACCACCTATCTAACGGCCCTCCCTGTGTTGCTAGGTCCTCTTGGACTAACACCAGCTATCTGACGGCCCTGCCTGCGTTGCTAGGCCCTCTTGGACTAACACCACCTATCTAACAGCCCTCCCTGTGTTGCTAGGCCCTCTTGGACTAACACCACCTATCTAACGGCCCTCCCTGTGTTGCTAGGTCCTCTTGGACTAACACCAGCTATCTAACGGCCCTCCCTGCGTTGCTAGGGCCTCTTGGACTAACACCACCTATCTAACAGCCCTCCCTGCGTTGCTAGGTCCTCTTGGACTAACACCAGCTATCTAACAGCCCTCCCTGCGTTGCTAGGTCCTCTTGGACTAACACCAGCTATCTAACGGCCCTCCCTGCGTTGCTAGGGCCTCTTGGACTAACACCACCTATCTAACAGCCCTCCCTGCGTTGCTAGGGCCTCTTGGACTAACACCACCTATCTAACGGCCCTCCCTGCGTTGCTAGGGCCTCTTGGACTAACACCACCTATCTAACAGCCCTCCCTGCATCGTTAGGGCCTCTTGGACTAACACCATCTATCTAACGGCCCGCAGCGTGTTGCTAGGTCCTCTTGGACTAACACCACCTATCTAACGGCCCTCCCTGCGTTGCTAGGCCCTCTTGGACTAACACCACCTATCTAACAGCCCTCCCTGTGTTGCTAGGCCCTCTTGGACTAACACCACCTATCTCACGGCCCTCCCTGTGTTGCTAGGGCCTCTTGGACTAACACCACCTATCTAACGGCCCTCCCTGCGTTGCTAGGTCCTCTTGGACTAACACCACCTATCTAACAGCCCTCCCTGTGTTGCTAGGCCCTCTTGGACTAACACCACCTATCTAACGGCCCTCCCTGTGTTGCTAGGTCCTCTTGGACTAACACCAGCTATCTGACGGCCCTCCCTGCGTTGCTAGGCCCTCTTGGACTAACACCACCTATCTAACGGCCCTCCCTGTGTTGCTAGGTCCTCTTGGACTAACACCAGCTATCTAACGGCCCTCCCTGTTTTGCTAGGTCCTCTTGGACTAACACCAGCTATCTAACGGCCCTCCCTGCGTTGCTAGGGCCTCTTGGACTAACACCACCTATCTAACAGCCCTCCCTGCGTTGCTAGGTCCTCTTGGACTAACACCACCTATCTAACGGCCCTCCCTGCGTTGCTAGGGCCTCTTGGACTAACACCACCTATCTAACGGCCCTCCCTGCGTTGCTAGGGCCTCTTGGACTAACACCACCTATCTCACGGCCCTCCCTGTGTTGCTAGGGCCTCTTGGACTAACACCACCTATCTAACAGCCCTCCCTGCATCGTTAGGGCCTCTTGGACTAACATCACCTATCTAACGGCCCGCAGCGTGTTGCTAGGTCCTCTTGGACTAACACCACCTATCTAACGGCCCTCCCTGCGTTGCTAGGGCCTCTTGGACTAACACCACCTATCTAATGGCCCTCCCTGTGTTGCTAGGTCCTCTTGGACTAACACCAGCTATCTGACGGCCCTCCCTGCGTTGCTAGGCCCTCTTGGACTAACACCACCTATCTAACGGCCCTCCCTGTGTTGCTAGGTCCTCTTGGACTAACACCAGCTATCTGACGGCCCTCCCTGCGTTGCTAGGCCCTCTTGGACTAACACCACCTATCTAACGGCCCTCCCTGTGTTGCTAGGTCCTCTTGGACTAACACCAGCTATCTGACGGCCCTCCCTGCGTTGCTAGGCCCTCTTGGACTAACACCACCTATCTAACGGCCCTCCCTGCGTTGCTAGGCCCTCTTGGACTAACACCACCTATCTAACAGCCCTCCCTGCGTTGCTAGGGCCTCTTGGATAACACCACCTATCTAACGGCCCTCCCTGCGTTGCTAGGGCCTCTTGGACTAACACCACCTATCTAACAGCCCTCCCTGCGTTGCTAGGGACTCTTGGACTAACACCACCTATCTAACAGCCCTCCCTGCATCGTTAGGTCCTCTTGGACTAACACCACCTATCTAACGGCCCTCCCTGCGTTGCTAGGGCCTCTTGGACTAACACCACCTATCTAACGGCCCTCCCTGCGTTGCTAAGGCCTCTTGGACTAACACCACCTATATTTGTCTTCAGCCGTCAACCTAGTCATGGTCCCAAACGGCACCATATTCCTTATTTAGTGCACTACTTTTGACCAGAGACATTTGGAATATAGGGAATAGTAGTGCACACGTCAGCAACCCAGAGTGAACAGTTGGTTGAACTGATGTCATTACTGGTTGAAATATGGTAAAAAATTACATCATTACTGGCTGAAATATGGTTGAAATTGTGTTATTGGAACCAGTTTTGTCCACTGGGAAAGGTTTAAATGTTGAAGTACAGGAATAGTTTTCTTTGTTTCTTTATTAGTTGTACAATATATCAACACAGTACTTTCATGAGACTAGATGTAAATAGATACATTAGTTATAATTGTTCTGCCTACCTAGAGGTTACAATTTCTTCACACGAATAAGAGATTAAACAGAAGGGGGGAAACATCCAGCAGCAATTGGCTGGATAACATCATCATTGTTGAAAAGAAACATCCCATCTGTTTCAGTTGTTTGAGTGTGGGGTAACAGTATTAGTTAATGTAGTGGACTGTGTCCTGTGAATGATTACACATTCCTCATGATCGATGAAACATACAGCAGCCCATTACTTTTATCAACATTTCTTCAGTCCACTGATAGTTGTTGAAAAGAAAGTCAGCCAGAGGGTCTGTCTGCTAGCCCATCTCTGTATGTAGGATTTAGAGTGTGGGGTTAGGATTTTAGAGTGTGGGGTTAGGATTTAGAGTGTGGGGTTAGGATTTGGAGTGTGGGGTTAGGATTTAGAGTGTGGAGTTAGGATTTGGAGTGTGGGGTTAGGATTTGGAGTGTAGAGTTAGGATTTGGAGTGTGGAGTTAGGATTTAGAGTGTGGGGTTAGGATTTGGAGTGTAGAGTTAGGATTTGGAGTGTGGAGTTAGGATTTAGAGTGTGGGGTTAGGATTTGGAGTGTAGAGTTAGGATTTGGAGTGTGGGGTTAGGATTTAGAGTGTGGAGTTAGGATTTGGAGTGTGGAGTTAGGATTCTGAGTGTGGAGTTAGGATTTAGAGTGTGGGGTTAGGATTTAGAGTGTGGAGTTAGGATTTAGAGTGTGGGGTTAGGATTTAGAGTGTGGGGTTAGGATTTAGAGTGTGGAGTTAGGATTTAGAGTGTGGGGTTAGGATTTAGAGTGTGGAGTTAGGATTTAGAGTGTGGGGTTAGGATTTAGAGTGTGGGGTTAGGATTTAGAGTGTGGGGTTAGGATTTAGAGTGTGGGGTTAGGATTTAGAGTGTGGAGTTAGGATTTAGAGTGTGGGGTTAGGATTTAGAGTGTGGGGTTAGGATTTAGAGTGTGGGGTTAGGATTTAGAGTGTGGAGTTAGGATTTAGAGTGTGGGGTTAGGATTTAGAGTGTGGAGTTAGGATTTAGAGTGTGGGGTTAGGATTTAGAGTGTGGAGTTAGGATTGGGAGAAGGGCTTTCCAACCATGTTCCTGGAGTGCTACCTTCCTGCAGGTTTTCACTCCAACCCCAGTTGTAACTAACCTGATTCAGTTGATCAACTAGCTAGATTAGGGCGCTAGATTAGGGTTGGAGTGAAAACCTACAGGACAGTAGCTCTCCAGGATCAGGGTTGGAGAGACCTGATGTAGAGCAGGGTTTCTCAAATTTGGTCCTGTTTTTTGCCCTAGCACTGCACAACTAATTAAAATAATCAAAGCTTGATGATGAGTTATTTATTTGAATCAGCTGTGTAGTGCTAGGGCAAAAAACAAAACGTGTACCCAGGGGGGGCCTCAGGACCGATTTTGGGAAACTCTGAATTAGAGTATGGGGTAATTGGGTTGTAGTGTACTGTAGTGTAGCATTGTGTCTGTTCTCTGTCAGGAGGTGTAAAACAGGCTCTGCTCCGGAGGCCTCCATACGCACGCACACACACACACACACACACACACACACACACACACACACACACACACACACACACACACACACACACACACACACACACACACACACACACACACACACACACACACACACACACACACACACACACACACACACACACACACACACACACACACACACACACACACACACACACACACACACACACCCCACCCCCCCCAGGCTGGGGCTCTGGGCCGCAGACACCATAGGAGTGGAAACTTGCGTCACGTAAATGAATCTCACATGAAGTAGTAGCTACCGGTACAGACCGGCTGTTTTCTACCACAGACAGAGAGAGAAAGACACAGACAGAGAGAGAAAGACATAGAGAGAAAAAGACAGAGACAGGCAGAGAGACAGAGAAAAATACAGAGACAGACAGACAGAGAAAGACAGACAGACAGTAGCCTTTGTTGAGGCCCTTCAGTTTGGAGCAGGGTTTCGTTGCTGAAGAGCTAAACATAACAGTTTAATAAGCCATCAACAGTAATAGAAGAGTTATTATGTTAGACATGTCTTTTGTTTGATACAGTAGAGTACCACCTGTGGCTGAACAGCACACACTGGTATGTTACTGAGAATAATGAATGGTTCTTCTGCTGTAACGCTCACCATTGATCTATGGGAATTGTTTTACAGTATGTCTCTGACAGTCGGCTTACGGGCTTGTCCCATATGGCACCCTATTCCCTATAATAGGACTCTGATCAAAAGTAGTGCACTTCAAAGGGAATAGCCACTGGGCACAGACGTCAATTCAACATTTTGATTTACATTTGGTTGAGTTCATATTTGGTGAATTCAACTTGAAATCAATCAAACATTTCACCGTGTCATTAGATTTAGGTTCAAAGTTTAGGGGAAAAAATACGAAATGCCCTTACGTTGATGATTTTATGCAAATCCAATCAGTTTTCCATGTTGATTCAATGTCATCACATAGATGTTTGTGGTTGAAATGATGTGGAAACAATGTTGATTCTACCAGGTTATGCCCAGTGGGCTCCTGGTAAATCATCTGAAAGTTTCTGTCTTTCACACCCACTGGTCACAGCACCATGACACAGCAATTATGTTTTTAAACACATTTCAAAAGACTCAGACATGCTAACATACTACATTTCAGTGTCTGTAAACTGCAATTGTAAAGTGCGCAAGAGCAGGTATTTTTCTTAGACCTATGTTTCCCATAAAACCTGGAAAAAACTACAAAAGAAAGAAAAGAGCGCTCATAAAAAGATATCACTTGTTTCTCTCTGGACCACATGTCTGTTTTTACCAGGTTGGACAAATCCCAGGTTCTTCAATAGGCATGGAAAAACACAGGCCTAGAAAAAAAACGTTTAAAAAACATTCCATAACCATGGCAACAACAGGTGGGTGTTAAGCAATAAACTTTCACCCTGATTCTATTGGCCGCTAAACAAAATAACCTCAAGTGATTATACAAATAATACAAAAACAAACTCCTGTCAAAAGTATTCACAGAGCAATTTGGGGGATTTCGATATCCAGCTTAACAAAACAATGTGTGACTATATTAAGAGTATGACTGATGAGGTTGCAAACAGTTGCAGTTCACCTTTAGTCATAAGTATTGGCACAGCAATTGCCTGTCCTGGTAAGAAACAAACTCCCAAAATAATATTTGCAGCTGTTCTGACCAACTAGACCCTAGATACGCCTCGCTAAATAAAAAGTCATCAAGGGAATGAAAGAGAGAAAGAAAGAAAAGCTTTGTATTTGAATAACGTAAAGTTTTGACCAGATTGTTTGCTTTTCCTATTCTGTTACATCAAGTTCTGTTACATCAACCTTGTATGTCACTGGGCAGGCCATTCATACAGTCACGCAGCAGGTTGTTCATTTCTCTAATACCTTTCTCTCTCTCTCTGTCTCTGTCTCTCTCTCTGTCTCTCTCTCTGTCTCTCTCTCTGTCTCTGTCTCTGTCTCTGTCTCTCTCTCTCTCTCTCTCTCTCTCTCTCTCTCTCTCTCTCTCTCTCTCTCTCTCTCTCTCTCTCTCTCTCTCTCTCTGTCTCTCTCTGTCTCTCTCTCTCTCTGTCTCTCTCTGTCTCTCTCTCTCTCTGTCTCTCTGTCTCTCTCTCTCTCTCGCACACACACACACACACACACACACACACACACACACACACACACACACACACACACACACACACACACACACACACACACACACACACACACACACACACACACACACACACACACACACACACACACACACACACACACACACACACACACACACACACACACACACACACACCACCCCCTACCTCTTACATACCCTGTCACACGCACGCTGGTGCAACCCAGGCAGCCGACCCTACAGAGCCGTCTCTGTAATGAAGAAGTGACCTTGACTGGAGACATCAGACAGAATGAGCCGAGCCCAGATGCAATCAGCATGAGTCCTCTATATGAACAAAATCCTGCGTTCAAATACTATTTTAAATAATTTAAAATGCCTTTATCTGCACTTTATTGAGCTTGCCTGGCTTAACGGGACAATAGCTGCAATCCATAACTGCAATCCTTGTCGATCTGGCACTCCAGGCAGGCCAAAGCAGACGCTTAAAGTAATAAAAGATTCCTCTGGGCACAGCCGGAGCTCTGAGCCGAGCACCTGGCATCATATTACAAATGACCACTGGTCCTGGTCTGACTGCCATCTATAAAGGTCCTCTGACAGCATTCAAGATTATAACAGACATTGGTGTTTCATGTCCGTCCCCGGGCAGGCAAGTTTGATAGGCAAGATTGCCCCTGCGAAGACATGTTAATAGACAGTAGGGAAATGTTTCTAGGAATGATGTTGTATTTCTTGAGGAAATCTTGTTTCTGTTTTTCTTCCCATCCTCTTGTTTCTCTAGTCTTTAGTTGTGGTCGTGCCACAGATGGACACTCATACAAAACATATTTTGCTTGGCTTATGAATCTGTAAAAAGTAATGGATAAGAGACAGAAAAAACATTCTCAACAGAAAATGTCCCGGGCCCCTTACAGCTTTAAACAACAACAACAGCAACAATCCACTTTGTTTGTTAACAGAAATGTGTTTGTTTGTTACTGCCAGAGGACATGACCATGTTATTACTAGAGAATGTAGCTGTGTGACCATGTTATTACTATAGAACATGTAGCTGTGTGACCATGTTATTCCTATAGATCATAGCTGTGTGACCCTGTTATTCCTAGGAAACATAGCTGTGTGACCATGTTATTCCTATAGAACATAACTGTGTGACCATGTTATTCCTATAGAACATAGCTGTGTGACCATGTTATTCCTATAGATCATAGCTGTGTGACCCTGTTATTCCTAGGAAACATAGCTGTGTGACCATGTTATTCCTATAGAACATAACTGTGTGACCATGTTATTCCTATAGAACATAGCTGTGTGACCATGTTATTCCTATAGAACATAGCTGTGTGACCATGTTATTCCTAGAGAACATAACATATAGACCATGTTATTCCTATAGAACATAGCTGTGTGACCATGTTATTCCTATAGAACATAGCTGTGTGACCATGTTATTCCTAGAGAACATAACATATAGACCATGTTATTCCTATAGAACATAGCTGTGTGACCATGTTATTCCTATAGAACATAGCTGTGTGACCATGTTATTCCTATAGAACATAGCTGTGTGACCATGTTATTCCTATAGAACATAGCTGTGTGACCATGTTATTCCTAGAGAACATAACATATAGACCATGTTATTCCTATAGAACATAGCTGTGTGACCATGTTATTCCTATAGAACATAGCTGTGTGACCATGTTATTCCTATAGATCATAGCTGTGTGACCATGTTATTCCTAGAGAACATAACATATAGACCATGTTATTCCTAAAGATCATAGCTGTGTGACCATGTTATTCTTAGGGAACAACTGTGTGACCATGTTATTCCTAGGGAACAACTGTGTGACCATGTTATTCCTAGGGAACAACTGTGTGACCATGTTATTCTTAGGGGTTGGCGCCCCCCCTTGGTTTGTGCCGTGGCGGAGATCTTTGTGGGCTATACTCGGCCTTGTCTCAGGATGGTAAGTTGGTGGTTGAAGGCATCCCTCTAGTGGTGTGGGGGCTGTGCTTTGGGAAAGTGGGTGGGGTTATATCCTTCCTGTTTGGCCCTGTCCGGGGGTATCATCGGATGGGGCCACAGTGTCTCCTGACCCCTCCTGTCTCAGCCTCCAGTATTTATGCTGCAGTAGTTTATGTGTCGGGGGGCTAGGGTCAGATTGTTATATCTGGAGTACTTCTCCTGTCTTATCCGGTGTCCTGTGTGAATTTAAGTATGCTCTCTCTAATTCTCTCCTTCTCTCTTTCTTTCTCTCTCTCGGAGGACCTGAGCCCTAGGATTGCTTGCTGTTTGGGGTTTTAGGCTGGGTTTCTGTACAGCACTTTGAGATATCAGCTGATGTACGAAGGGCTATATAAATACATTTGATTTGATTTGAACATAGCTGTGTGACCATGATATTCCTAGGGAACAACTGTGTGACCATGTTATTCCTAGGGAACAACTGTGTGACCATGTTATTCCTGGTGAACTTACCTGTGGCGGATTGAAAATATATAAAAGCCAGGCTAGAGAGTGTCCTGGACAGATAAAGATCATCTCTGTTCCGGAAGAGAACCCACAGAAGTTTTTTGACACTGGTGTGGATATTTCCTTATCACATCATTCCTTCAAGGTTACCGCAACTATGGTGGATCATGCGTAACCAGACTGGAAAACTACGGTTCTGATTGGCTTGGCTCAGTAGTGTGAAAACTACGGTTCTGATTGGCTTGGCTCAGTAGTGTGAAAACTACGGTTCTGATTGGCTCGGCTCAGTAGTGTGAAAACTACGGTTCTGATTGGCTTGGCTCAGTAATGTGAAAACTACGGTTCTGCTTGGCTTGGCTCAGTAATGTGAAAACTACGGTTCTGATTGGCTTGGCTCAGTAATGTGAAAACTACGGTTCTGCTTGGCTCGGCTCAGTAGTGTGAAAACTACGGTTCTGCTTGGCTTGGCTCAGTAATGTGAAAACTACGGTTCTGCTTGGCTCGGCTCAGTAGTGTGAAAACTACGGTTCTGATTGGCTTGGCTCAGTAGTGTGAAAACTACGGTTCTGATTGGCTTGGCTCAGTAGTGTGAAAACTACGGTTCTGCTTGGCTCAGTAGTGTGAAAACTACGGTTCTGCTTGGCTCAGTAATGTGAAAACTACGGTTCTGATTGGCTTGGCTCAGTAGTGTGAAAACTACGGTTCTGCTTGGCTTGGCTCAGTAGTGTGAAAACTACGGTTCTGATTGGCTTGGCTCAGTAATGTGAAAACTACGGTTCTGATTGGCTTGGCTCAGTAGTGTGAAAACTACGGTTCTGCTTGGCTCAGTAGTGTGAAAACTACGGTTCTGCTTGGCTTGGCTCAGTAGTGTGAAAACTACGGTTCTGATTGGCTTGGCTCAGTAATGTGAAAACTACGGTTCTGCTTGGCTCGGCTCAGTAGTGTGAAAACTACGGTTCTGCTTGGCTCGGCTCAGTAGTGTGAAAACTACGGTTCTGATTGGCTTGGCTCAGTAGTGTGAAAACTACGGTTCTGCTTGGCTCGGCTCAGTAGTGTGAAAACTACGGTTCTGATTGGCTCGGCTCAGTAATGTGAAAACTACGGTTCTGCTTGGCTCGGCTCAGTAGTGTGAAAACTACGGTTCTGATTGGCTTGGCTCAGTAGTGTGAAAACTACGGTTCTGATTGGCTTGGCTCAGTAATGTGAAAACTACGGTTCTGCTTGGCTTGGCTCAGTAGTGTGAAAACTACGGTTCTGCTTGGCTTGGCTCAGTAGTGTGAAAACTACGGTTCTGCTTGGCTCAGTAGTGTGAAAACTACGGTTCTGCTTGGCTCAGTAGTGTAAAAACTACGGTTCTGATTGGCTTGGCTCAGTAGTGTGAAAACTACGGTTCTGATTGGCTCGGCTCAGTAGTGTGAAAACTACGGTTCTGATTGGCTTGGCTCAGTAGTGTGAAAACTACGGTTCTGATTGGCTCGGCTCAGTAGTGTGAAAACTACGGTTCTGATTGGCTTGGCTCAGTAGTGTAACAAGGACATAATATTGAACACAAATCATAGAAAAGTGTTGAGTCACCATGACCATCAGTCTACTGTAACTGACCTCCTATACTTATACTGTACCATCTGGCCACATATTTTCAGTTCACAAACCACACTGGTCAAAGTTGGATTTGAAATTGGTAGACACATTGATATATGGATTTAATTTTATACACAGATAAAGATACAACATGTACGTACACTGAGTGTACAAAACATTATGAACACCTGCTCTTTCCATGACGTAGAATGACCAGTTGAATCCAGGTGAAAGCTATGATACCTTATTGATGTCACCTGTTAAATCCACTTCAATCAGTGTAGATGAAGGGGAGGAGTCAGGTTCTAGAAAGATTTTTAAGCCTTAAGACAATTGAGACATAGTATGTGTGTTATTCAAAGGGTGAATGGGCAAGACTAAATATTTAAGTGCCTTTGAATGGTGTATGGTAGAAGGTGCCAGGTGCACCTGGTTTGAGTCAAGAACTGCAATGAACTTTCGACACCTTGTAGAGTCCATGCCCTGACGAATTGAGGGGGGCGGGGGATGCAACTCAACGTTAGTATGGTGTTCCCAATGTTTGGTATACTCAGTGTACGTAGCTCATAGTAATAATGATCTTACAAAACACTTGTGACAGATTATTGTCTTCATAAGTATGTCATGCAGTTGAAGGATCTATGTAGTATATAATCATTTCAAAGTAAAGGAATGGAAAATATAACAAAAACATACATACATCTGTACATACGTCAACAGAAGGTAGTAACAATGTGAACTGACATATTTACATTTCTCGTTTGTTTAGACATAGAATAAATAAGAGATATAAACATACCTGGAACAGACTCAAAGTTGACGTAATATGAAACTGATCCCTGTTCTTGGTTTGTCTGTGGTTTGTCTGTCTGCCTAATAATAACCTGGTTAGATTCATCCTAAAACAGAGGGAGGCCCCTCTACTACAGTAAATACAGTATTGTATTGTTCTAGGACGGAGGCCCCTCTACTACAGTAAATACAGTATTGTATTGTCCTAGGAGGGAGGCCCCTCTACTACAGTCAATACAGTACTGTATTGCCATAGGAGGCAGGCCCCTCTACTACAGTAAATACAGTATTATATTGTCCAAGGAAGGAAATACAGTATTGTATTTTCCTGAGAGGGAGGCCGCTCTACAACAGTCAGTCAAATACTATATTGTCCTAGGAGGCAACCCTCTCTACTACAGTGAATACAGTATTATATTGTCCTAGGAAGGAAGGCCCCTCTACTACAATAAATACAGTATTATATTGTCCTGGGAGAGAGACCCCTCTACTACAGTAAATACTGTATTATATTGTCTTAGGTGGGAGACACATCTACTACAGTAATACAGTATTATATTGTCCCAGGAGGGAGGCCCTAGAACTAAAGTAAATACAGTATTATATTATCCTAGGAGGGAGGCCCCTCTTACAGAAAATACTGTATCATATTGTCCTAGGAGGGGGCCCTAGCCTGGTCACAGATCTGTTTGTATTGTCTTGTGCCAACTCCTATGGTCAGTTGGCAAGACAGCCCAAACAGATCTAGGACCTGGCTAGGGACGCCACTCTCTCTACTATATATTACATTGCTGCTACAACAATACAGGCACTTTGTTTGGCTGTGAGTGACTTGGATCTAGCCTGGTCCCAGATCTGTTTGGTCTGCCTTGCCATGACAATGACCATAGATGTTGGCATAGCAGCACAATCAGATCTGAGACCAGGCTAATTTGGATCCTGATATCAACGGAATGATAGTTTCACCATAATACACTAAGGATTATTTTTGTTACTTTTTTAAAACTTTACTTTATTTAGTAAATATTTTCTTAACTCTATTTTTTATTTTTTTTTCACGGTAAGGTTGTAATCTGTTGTACTTGGCGCCTGTGTCAATTTTTTTTTGATTTGATTTGATTTGATGCTCTCATTCTACAGTGGGGAGAACAAGTATTTGATACACTGCCAATTTTGCAGGTTTTCCTACTTACAAAACATGTAGAGGTCTGTAATTTTTATCATAGGTACACTTCAACTGTGAGAGACGGAATCTAAAACAAAAATCCAGAAAATCACATTGTATGATTTTTAAGTAATTAATTTGCATTTTATTGCATGACATAAGTATTTGATCACCTACCAACCAGTAAGAATTCCGGCTCTCACAGACCTGTTAGTTTTTCTTTAAGAAGCCCTCCTGTTCTCCACTCATTACCTGTATTAACTGCACCTGTTTGAACTCGTTACCTGTATAAAAGACACCTGTCCACACACTCAATCAAACAGACTCCAACCTCTCCACAATGGCCAAGACCAGAGAGCTGTGTAAGGACATCAGGGATAAAATTGTAGACCTGCACAAGGCTGGGATGGGCTACAGGACAATAGGCAAGCAGCTTGGTGAGAAGGCAACAACTGTTGGCGCAATTATTAGAAAATGGAAGAAGTTCAAGATGACGGTCAATCACCCTCGGTCTGGGGCTCCATGCAAGATCTCACCTCGTGGGGCATCAATGATCATGAGGAAGGTGAGGGATTAGCCCAGAACTACACGGCAGGACCTGGTCAATGACCTGAAGAGAGCTGGGACCACAGTCTCAAAGTAAACCATTAGTAACACACTACGCCGTCATGGATTAAAATCCTGCAGTGCACGCAAGGTCCCCCTGCTCAAGCCAGCGCATGTCCAGGCCCGTCTGAAAATTGCCAATGACCATCTGGATGATCCAGAGGAGGAATGGGAGAAGGTCATGTGGTCTGATGAGACAAAAATAGAGCTTTTTGGTCTAAACTCCACTCGCCGTGTTTGGAGGAAGAAGAAGGATGAGTACAACCCCAAGAACACCATCCCAACCGTGAAGCCTGGACGTGGAAACATCATTCTTTGGGGATGCTTTTCTGCAAAGGGGACAGGACGACTGCACCGTATTGAGGGGAGGATGGATGGGGCCATGTATCGCGAGATCTTGGCCAACAACCTCCTTCCCTCAGTAAAAGCATTGAAGATGGGTCGTGGGTGGGTCTTCCAGCATGACAACAACCCGAAACACACAGCCAGGGCAACTAAGGAGTGGCTCCGTAAGAAGCATCTCAAGGTCCTGGAGTGGCCTAGCCAGTCTCCAGACCTGAACCCAATAGAAAATCTTTGGAGGGAGCTGAAAGTCCGTATTGCCCAGCGACAGCCCCGAAACCTGAAGGATCTGGAGAAGATCTGTATGGAGGAGTGGGCCAAAATCCCTGCTGCAGTGTGTGCAAACCTGGTCAAGAACTACAGGAAACGTATGATCTCTGTAATTGCAAACAAAGGCTTCTGTACCAAATATTAAGTTCTGCTTTTCGGATGTATCAAATACTTATGTCATGCAATAAAATGCAAATTAATTACTTAAAAATCATACAATGTGATTTTCTGGATTTTTGTTTAAGATTCCGCCTCTCACAGTTGAAGTGTACCTATGATAAAAAATTACAGACCTCTACATGCTTTGTAAGTAGGAAAACCTGCAAAATTGGCAGTGTATCAAATACTTGTTCTCCCCACTGTATATTTAAACAATAGAAGTCATTTTAGGCCTACTAAAGTATGCTAAATTTATCTTAGAAATGTAATCTGCATTGTTACTGTGCTTAAGACCTGAACATGTGATTATGCTTTGTTTCCTATATAGATACTGTAGTATTAAAATATTTGGTATTTTGTCTTTTTTGTTCTGTATCACTTTTCTCAAGTACATCTCTGTCGGAGCCTTTACAATTATAGGATAGATATCGTACATGCATTCATCATAATCTCTTACACAATTTATAAATACTAATGATCGTACTGTTCCTCTGACATACTTTAAATAAATATATTATACAATTTTAATCAATTTAAATGGAATGGTCGTACACTGGTGTGTGCTGTTGCAAAAAGTTATATTTGTAGTTTCCTTTGTTGTGTGGTCTGCGTTCGATCAATTCCTTTATTTATTTTATACGCTGTGTTATTACTTGTGCGTGCACTTGACACCATATATCCAAGATATGGTCATCACTGCATATTAGCAATGTGATATCTTTATTTTCAAATATTTATCATGTTATTTACAGAAGTTAATTCATTGTTGTGCACCTCAGTGTGTCTCGCGGCCAATGTGTGAAGAGTCACGTTTCCTTGTGTTTATGAGTTATACACATGACACTCAGATATAAGGGTGGTGTTGCACTTCTAACAAGTACTACATATCTGTATGAAATATAATCACATAACAGCTCATTGTTGAAGCCTTGGCCTGTTAACTTAATTCTCTCTCTCTCTCTCTCTCTCTCTCTCTCTCTCTCTCTCTCTCTCTCTCTCTCTCTCTCTCTCTCTCTCTCTCTCTCTCTCTCTCTCTCTCTCTCTCTCTCTCTCTCTCTCTCTCTCTCTCTCTCTCTCTCTCTCCCTCTCCCTCTCCCTCTCCCTCTCCCTCTCCCTCTCCCTCTCCCTCTCCCTCTCATATCATTTATTCAGATACCTCTCTAGGCCTGATGTTACTGCATCGTTGAGTGTTTCTTCTCTCTTCCCCAGCCTTTCACAAGTCACCATTGTTCTTTCTTTCTTTCTGTTCTTGAAACTTGAGTTGATGAATTCTGAATTCCACCTCAAGCATGCATTTAGAATCCATTTAGTTGATTTACTGAAGTTTATCCATAATGCTTTCACTCTTCTGACTGTTCTCGAAGGATTGCTCTCAGAGTTGTAATATCCCTGTCATCCTGTGTTTGTTCTTCTTCCAAGAAACGTCCTTTCCAGTTCTCTTTCTCTCTCTCTGCATAGCCGTAGTGAGCTTTGTACGTTAGGCATGCAGTCCATTCCTCCTGTTCTCTTGCATGGGGTGAAGTGACTAGCCGTGAAGGGAATCACATTCCTACTATAATTGTACAATTCTGTTTAGACAGAAACAGAGATGTAGAGACAGTAGCCTCAAATGAATCAATGTACAGTACGTTTATATTCCATGCTGTTTAGGTCTGTATTTCATGTGTCACTCACGTTTTTCCTCTCGTTCAATAACAACCTCCTCGGTGAGAGGGTGAGGAGACAGAAGGGGCAGACAGACAGGTGATATTTCATAGGGTCCTTCCTTCCCGGCCATAACACAGCTGTCCTTGTTTCCATGTTGTGGTCAGTGCGGGCTGTACGATGGTCAGGTGTGTGTGTGTGTGTGTGTGTGTGTGTGTGTGTGTGTGTGTGTGTGTGTGTGTGTGTGTGTGTGTGTGTGTGTGTGTGTGTGTGTGTGTGTGTGTGTGTGTGTGTGTGTGTGTGTGTGTGTGTGTGTGTGTGTGTGTGACAGACAGACAGACAGACAGACAGACAGACAGACAGACAGACAGTACAAGCTGTTCTCGGTGGTGTGCGTGTATTTTGTGCTTGTGTCTTCTCTATATAGCTACATGTGTGTATATACAGTACCAGTCAATGTTTGGACACACCTACTCATTCAAGGCTTTTCTTTATTTTTACTATTTTATACATTGTAGAATAATAGTGAAGACATCAAAACTATGAAATAACACATATAGAATCTTGTAGTAACCAAAAAAGTGTTACAAAAATGTTGATTCTTCAAAGTAGCCACCCTTTGCCTTGATGACAGCTTTGCACATTCTTGAAATTCTCTCAACCAGCTTCATGAGGTAGTCACGTGGAATGCATTTCAATTAACAGGTGTGCCTTGTTAAAAGTTAATTTGTGGAATTTCTTTCCTTCTTAATGCGTTTGAGCCAATTAGTTGTGTTGTGACAAGGTGGGGTTGGTATACAGAAGACAGCCCTATTTGGTAAAAGACCAAGTCCATATTATGGCAAGAACAGCACAAATAAGCAAAGAGAAACGACAGTCCATCATTACTTTAAGACATGAAGGTCAGTCAATGCGGAAAATTTCAAGAACTTTGAAAGTTTCTTCAAGTGCAGTCACAAAAACAATCAAGAACTATGATGAAACTGGCTCTCATGAGGACCGCCACAGGAAAGGAAGACCCAGAGTTACCTCTGCTGCAGAGTATACGTTCATTGGAGTTACCAGCCTCAGAAATTGCAGCACAAATAAATGCTTCACAGTGTTCAAGTAACAGACGCATCTCAACATCAACTGTTCAGAGCATACTGTGTGAATCAGGCCTTCATGGTCGAATTGCTGCAAAGAAACCACTGCTAAAAGACACCAATAAGAAGAAGACTTGCTTGGGCCAAGAAGCACAAGCAATGGACATTAGACCGGTGGAAAGCTGTCCTTTGGTCTGATGAGTCCAAATTTGAGATTTTTGGTTCCAACCGCCGTGTCTTTGTGAGATCTACCGTGAAGCATGGAGGAGGAGGTGTGATGGTGTGGGGGTGCTTTGCTGGTGACACTGTCTGTGATTTATTTAGAATTCAAGGCTCACTTAACCAGCATGGCTACCACAGCATTCTGTAGTGATATACGCCATCCCATCTGGTTTGCGCTTAGTGTGACTATCATTTGTTTTTCAATAGGACAATGACCCAACACACCTCAAGGCTGTGTATGGGCTATTTTACCAAGAAGGAGAGTGATGGAATGCTGCTTCAGATGACCTGGCTGCTTCAGATGACATGGCACAATCACCCAACCAATTGAGATGGTTTGGGATGAGTTGGACCGCAGAGTGAAGAAAAAGCAGCCAACAAGTGCTCAGCATATGTGGGAACTCCCTCAAGACTGTTTGAAAAGCATTCCAGGTGAAGCTGGTTGAGAGCATGCCAAAAGTGTGCAAGCTTTCATCAAGGCAAAGGGTGGCTACTTTGAAGAATCTCAAATATAAAATATATTTGAGATAACCCTTTTTTTGGTTACTACATGATTCCATATGTGTTATTTCATAGTTCTGATGTCTTCACTATTATTCTACAATGTAGAAAATAGCAAAGAAAAACCCTTGAATGCGTAGGTGTGTCCAAACTTTTGACTGGTACTGTACGTGTGTGTGTCAGTAGAGGCTGTCCTTGGTGGTGGAGGTGTGTGTGGTGGTGGAGGTGTGTGTGGTGGTGGAGTCGTCAGGTATGGAGCCCCTGCGGGAGGCTCTGTGTCTGCAGCGTAGGAGGGCCTGCAGCTCCCTGGACACAGAGCTGCTGAAGAAGGTGTAGATCCAGGGGTTGGTACATGAATTCAGACTGGCCAGCAGCATCAGGATGGTGAACGCCACGCCTACATAGAGAGAGAGGACACATGACGCAAAGACACACCCACACACGGCAAGACAAAGGCATATACTGTACAGAGCCTGTAGAAAGTCTACAGTTGAACTGTTTTCACATGTTGTTGCGCCACAAAGTGGGATTGAAACAGATGTAATTCTGATTGTTTGTCATTAATCTACACAAAATACTCCATAATGTCAAAGTGCAAAGAAAACTCAACACATTTTTACAAATTAATAGAAATTAAAGAACTAAAATATAGTCATTGCATAAGTCATTTTAGAGAATTTGGCAGTACATCCAACCGGCCTCACAACCGCAGATCACGCGTAACCATGGCAGTCCAGGTCCTCCACATCTGATTTCTTCACTTGTGAGATTGCCGGGTGGTGGGGGGGGGGGGGGGTGCTGAGGAGTATTTCTGTCTGTAATAAAGCCCTTTTGTATGGAAAAACTCATTCTGATTGGCTGTGCCCGACTCCCAAGTGGGTGGTTCTATGCCCTCCATGTCCACTCATAGCTGCGCCCCTGCCAAGTCCATAGATTAGGGCCTAATGAATACATGTCAATTACATGTCAATTGACTGATGTCCTGTAACTCTGCAAAATCTTTGAAATTGATGCATGTTGCGTTTCTAGTTTTCTTCAGTGTAGTTCAGAAGTAACATGTGGCTTAACAAATCACATAAGTTAAATGGACTCACTCTGTGTGAAATAATAGGGATTGACATGATTTTTGAATGAATACTCCTTCCTCTGTCCCCCATACATACAACATCTGTTAGGTCCCTCAGTCAAGCACTGAATTTCAAGCACAGATTCAACTACAAAGACCAGGGAGCTTTTCGAAAGGCTCATAAAGGGACGTGATTGGTAGATGGGTAGCAATAACAAATCAGACATTGAATATATCTCCAGTCGGCTGCTGCAATAGCCCATCCGTGAAAAGGATCGACGAGGTTGTGCCACTTGGGACACCGCAATAGAGAGGTAAAGGTCATGAATCCCCTACTTCTCTTTGGGAACAACAGAGAAAAATGTATATATAATAGTACCAGTATTCAGTACGGAAACTAACTGTTCACGATTCCCCAGTTTTTGGCACTATTACACGTCCTGTAAATTTCCTTCTGGAACAAAAACCTTGAAACTTTACCTATTTAATTTGTCCACTTCTAACTTCTGATATTCAGTTTTTATGTTGGACAATCTGCGCTGGCCTCCTCCCTCTCTCGCTCTCTAGGACACTCTGCACTGGCCTCCTCCCTCTCTAGGACACTCTGCACTGGCCTCCTCCCTCTCTAGGACAGTCTGCACTGGCCTCCTCCATCTCTGCACTGACCTCCTCTGCCTCTAGGACACTGCACTGACCTCCTCCCTCTCTGCACTGACCTCCTCCCTCTCTAGGACACTGTACTGACCTCCTCCCTCTCTGCACTGACCTCCTCCCTCTCTAGGACACTCTGCACTGACCTCCTCTGCCTCTAGGACACTGCACTGACCTCCTCCCTCTCTGCACTGACCTCCTCTGCCTCTAGGACACTGCACTGACCTCCTCCATCTCTAGGACACTATGCACTGACCTCCTCCCTCTCTGCACTGACCTCCTCCCTCTCTGCACTGACCTCCTCCCTCTCTGCACTGACCTCCTCTGCCTCTAGGACACTGCACTGACCTCCTCCCTCTCTGCACTGACCTCCTCTGCCTCTAGGACACTGCACTGACCTCCTCCCTCTCTGCACTGACCTCCTCCGCCTCTAGGACACTGCACTGACCTCCTCCATCTCTGCACTGACCTCCTCCCTCTCTGCACTGACCTCCTCCCTCTCTAGGACACTGCACTGACCTCCTCCCTCTCTGCACTGACCTCCTCCCTCTCTGCACTGACCTCCTCCCTCTCTAGGACACTGCACTGACCTCCTCCCTCTCTAGGACACTGCACTGACCTCCTCCCTCTCTGCACTGACCTCCTCCGCCTCTAGGACACTATGCACTGACCTCCTCCCTCTCTGCACTGACCTCCTCTGCCTCTAGGACACAAATGTGAACACCTGTAAGGGGTGTGCAAGCAGCAGGGGATGAAAACAGGTCATTTACTGACACTGAGGTGTGTTCTGTGTTCTGTGCTTCAGATGAGAAAAGAAAAAAGAAAGCCAGCGTTTAGAAGTTGGAAGGCAGCTGTACTGTTAGTAATGACTTGGCTTATTGATTTGCTCTGCTTTGCTTTACCATGCACTGCCAGCTTAACTGGGACAACAACATAGGCTTTCTCTCCAACACTTGACAGAGTGCTAGTTGAGTTATGTTACGGTGGTGTTACATAAATTATAGTTTTAAATCAGAGGAAGTGCTCATAGTAATGGATGCAATGGGATAAATGGACAGGTATAACCAAACACTTGGTTTTCATGCGTTAGATATATTATTATGAGACATCCTCCCACCAACCTCCACTGTTCTGGATATGAAGAGAAGATAATATTTATTTTGACCTCAATGACTAAAATATTATATTCACCATAGATTTATTCCCAAAATTAAACTTAGATTTCGACTTGGGGTCTAGAGGTTGAAAGGAATCAAATTCACTCTGTATGGAAATCTAAGGCAAACTCCAGGGTGTTTTTGGACATACAGAGGAGCTCCGTGTGCTCAGTGTGCTCCGTGTGCTCCGTGTGCTCCGTGTGCTCCGTGTGCTCCGTGTGCTCAGTGTGCTCCGTGTGCTCAGTGTGTGTTTCTGTGTGTGTGCGTGTTTATGTGTAGGGCTGTTACGGTGACCACATTATCGACACACCGGCGGTCATGACCTCAGTCAAATTCGGCACTCTATTGTCCCTCTAATCATTCTGACATCAATACAAACGTAATGGAAAATCAAATCAAACACTTAATACGACAACCATGAGACGGCCTATAGGGAGGAGGTCAGAGAACTGGCAGTGTGGTGCCATGACAACAACCTCTCCCTCAATGTGAGCAAGACCAAGGAGCTGATCGGGGACTACAGGAAAAGGTGGGCCGAACAGGCCGCCATTAACATCGACGGGGATATAGTGGAGCGGGTCGAGAGTTTCAAGTTCCTTGATGTTCACATCACCAACGAACTATCACTGTCCAAACATACCAAGACAGTCGTGAAGAGGGCACGACAAAACCTTTTCCCCCTCAGGAGACTGAAAAGATTTGGCATGGGTCCCCAGATCCTCAAAAGGTTCTACAGATGCATTATCGAGAGCATCCTGACTGGTTGCATCACCGCCTGGTATGGCAACTGCTCGGCATCTGACCGTAAGGCGCTACAGAGGGTAGTGCTAACGGCCCAGTACATCACCAAGCCAAGCTTCCTGCCATCCAGGACCTATATAATAGGTGGTGTCAGAGGAAAGCAAATTAGATTGTCAGAGACTTTTCTCTGCTAAAGCACGGCACGCGGTACCAGAGCGCCAAGTCTAGGACCAAAAGGCTCCTCAGCAGCTTCTACCCCCAAGCCATTAGACTGCTGAACAATTCATAAAAATCGCCACTGGACAATTTCTATTGACCACCCCCGCTTCTTGTACACTGCTGCTACTCGCTGTTTGTTTGTTACCTATGCATAGTCGGTGCTTGCCTACGGAGCTGTGGTGCTTGCCTACGGAGCTGTGAGGGGAACGGCACCTCAGTACCTCCAGGCTCTGATCAGGCCCTACACCCAAACAAGGGCACTGCGTTCATCCACCTCTGGCCTGCTCGCCTCCCTACCACTGAGGAAGTACAGTTCCCGCTCAGCCCAGTCAAAACTGTTCGCTGCTCTGGCCCCCCAATGGTGGAACAAACTCCCTCACGACGCCAGGACAGCGGAGTCAATCACCACCTTCCGGAGACACCTGAAACCCCACCTCTTTAAGGAATACCTAGGATAGGATAAAGTAATCCTTCCCCCCCCCCCCCCCCCCCCCCCCTTAAAAGATTTAGATGCACTATTGTAAAGTGGCTGTTCCACTGGATGTCATAAGGTGAATGCACCAATTTGTAAGTCGCTCTGGATAAGAGCGTCTGCTAAATGACTTAAATGTAAATGTAAATGTAGTCACTTCGCCCCCACCTACATGTACAGATTACCTCAACTAGCCTGTACCCCTGCACACTGACTCGGTACCGGGGCCCCCTGTATATAGACTCGTTATTGTTATTCTTATTGTGTTACTTTTTATTTTAGCCTACTTAGCCTACTAATATTTTCTTATTTTTGAACTGCACTGTTGGTTAAGGGCTTGTAAGTAAGCATTTCACAGTAAAGTCTACACTTGTATTTGGCGCATGTGGCAAATAAAGTTTGATTTGATTTAATGAGAGCCCATGAGCTAATGTTGCGCATCATTTCTTTAGGCTATTCATTTGCGTGAGAAAACAGAGTTTTGAAGGCCTCTATTAAAAAGAGGAGGATCCCATTCGCTTTTTATAGGCTAGGCCGACTATATTTATTTCTCAACTCTCCTAATATTAAGCACGTTGCTTTGCTTTACAACAGGAGTATAGCCTACCTGGCTGGCATAAAAATGAACCACGGGAAAAGTGTCCTCCATTCGCTATTTAAGTGCATAGATGACATGTATTTTTTCCCCTGCCCGTTCCGAGACAGGTGCATGATAATGGTCCATTCTAATTTCACACATATATTATTTAGTATATGTAAAGACAAGATTAAATCAAGAATAGTCTGATCGGTGAAAATATTTGCCTATCACTTGTGAATGATGCCCAGCTTGTGTGCAGTACGGCAAGAAACAGAGCATGCCTTTTTTAGAATAAAAAAAAATCATAGTCGCACACCTCATGTAGCCTTGCCCATAGGCCTATATGTTTTAATAAGGTCAGTATCACACCTCATGTAGTCCAGCCCATAGGCCTCTATGTTTTAATAAGGTCAGTATCACACCTCATGTAGCCTAGCCCATAGGCCTATATGTTTTAATAAGGTTAGTATCACACCTCATGTAGCCTAGCCCATAGGCCTATATGTTTTAATAAGGTCAGTTTCACACCTCATGTAGTCCAGCCCATAGGCCTATATGTTTTAATAAGGTCAGTATCACACCTCATGTAGTCCAGCCCATAGGCCTATATGTTTTAATAAGGTCAGTATCACACCTCATGTAGCCTAGCCCATAGGCCTATATGTTTTAATAAGGTCAGTATCACACCTCATGTAGTCTATCCCATAGGCCTATATGTTTTAATAAGGTCAGTATCACACCTCATGTAGCCTAGCCCATAGACCTATATGTTTTGATAAGGTTTGTATCACAACTAAAGTGGCCAAATAACTTCTTAAAATTAAGCACAATTATCCGCTTTACAACCGGTGTAGAGCCTAACTGGTATACGTAGGCGGCGTGAGTTTCTAGTTTGGGGAAGAAAATACACCATAAAAATACACCTTTATGTTAAGGATCAGACCCTTTTTTTCAATTTTCGCCTAAAATGACATACCCAAATCTAACTGCCTGTAGCTCAGGCCTTGAAAAAAGGATATGCATTTTCTTGGCATCATTTGAAAGGGAACACTTTGAAGTTTGTGGAAATGTGAAAGGAATGTAGGAGAATATAACACATTAGATCTGGTAAAAGATAATACAAAGAAAAAAATAACATTTTTTTGTATTTTTTTTGTACCATCATTGTTGAAATACAAGAGAAAGGGAATAATGTATTATTCCAGCCCAGGTGCAATTTAGATTTTGGCCACTAGATGGCAGCAGTCTATGTGCAAAGTTTTAGACTGATCCAATGAACCATTGTATTTATGTTCAAAGTTTTGTATCAAGACTGCCCAAATGTGCCTAATTTGTTAATTAAGAACTTTTCATGTTCAAAACTGTGCACTCTCATCAAACAATAGCATGGTATTCTTTCACTGTAATAGCTACTGTAAATTGGACAGTGCAGTTAGATTAACAAGAATTAAAGCTTTCTGCCAATATCAGATATGTCTATATCCTGGGAAATGTTCTTGTTACTTACAACCTCATGCTAATCGCATTAGCCTACTTTAGCTAAACTGTCCCGCAGGGGACCCACCGATCCTGAAGAAGTTTTTTAATTAAGCATTACATGCATTTGTGATCACTTTTAAGAATGGTGTTTTCCCACTAATTGATTGAATTTTGGAACATTCGCCCTTATTGCCGTGTGCATATTGCTGCTCTTATAATGTGAAGAAATAGCTTAATAGTTTATCAACATTTTAAGCTAAACCTTCTGATCTGTTGCATCAGCCCCACAACTGTCCCAGAGTGTTTGGAATATTTATTTCTCACACAGAAGGACAAGTTGACCAATAGATTAGGTCGATTTTTTTACTATAGGGAATTGTAGATTGACATAGGCTAGTGCTTTTGCTGTTCATCAGGCCTACTCACCTGTTGGCTGACAAAATAAAGAGTGGGCAGTGAGAAAGACCCAATCACGTGACGGGCATTGGCCAATAATAATTGAGATATCTGAGAGAGCCATGTGAGTGAAAGGTGCTTCAGAGCACGCAGCCGGTAGAAGGGAATTATAATTATTATATTCAGCCCAGGGCACAACGGCCACTGTCCGCAAAAGGCATGGATTAGGGGGCATTACAGCCACACAAGGGGGATGCCACCGGGAAATTCGAGGCATTATCAAGTGCTTGTCAAATTGTGAATGAGAGACTGATGAAGTGTGTGCAGCCTGCGTAAGAAACAGAGCAGAGCTCATGCCTTTCATGCGACTTTTATCAAATCATAATTTGAAATGCAGCCTTAGAATGTACAAAAAATCTAAACATATAGCCCAACCTTTGAATCACAACTAAAGTTGCATAAATAACTCTAAGTTAACTTCTCTGATCTACGGATACCGGATGCGGGTTTAAATTCGACAACATACGGTGATCGCCACAAATAGTCATATTAAACATTCCTGAAAATACAAGTGTCTCACATGCTTCAAAAGCCTAGAATCTTGCTAATCCAACTACGTTGTCAGATTTAAAAAAGGATTTACTGCGAAAGAATACGATGCGATTATCTGAGCACAGAGTCCCATACCAAAATACTTTTTCAACCAGCACAGGCGTAACAATCACAGATTGCAATGAAATAAATCATTTACCTTTGAAGATCTTGCTCTGTTTGCAATCCCAAGGCTCATTGTTACACAATGAATGGTATTTTGTTCGGTTAAATCCATTTTTATAGCCTAACACGAAACATTTTGTGAACGCTTATCTCGTTGAATTTCGTGTCATTCAATTTTCGACGAAACATTCGACGTAAATACACAGACTAAACCTGACTTTATCCAGTCATATTTGGTTTCCTTGCAATCAATTGTTTGTTTGTAACACAACCAAACTTGATGGGTCATTTCGCGGGACGTATTGACCCAAAGAAACCGTATTGTGCACCAATTATATGACCGCTGTTTCGTTGATTGACTGTATTTTAACCCAATGACCACTGATCGTCTTGAAATCTAGCTGGGTAGATAGCCAATGAGCAGAGGTAAACGGCAATATGTAATGTTTGTGTTTTGGAAGACCAACCCATGTAGTAAACTCCGGCGTAAAGACCGTCATTCGCCATTGAAGATTCATACTGGAAGGAGCCATACTCATTACGCACAGCACTGTTTCAGTAACACGCATCTTCAGATGTTTATATATCGAACATCATGGCGAATAAGTCAGGGAAAGCTAAATCTAAGACTAGATATACGAATGTAGAAAAAATTATAGAGGAAATTGATCGTGAAAGTGAAACATATGCTTTTGGAAGATGACTCAGTTAGCGACCATGACTCAAATGGAAGCATATTTTTTGAACGGAGAGGACATTGTTTTGGACTGGTAAGTTCTTCTCATGCTAATGCGGTGTTTGATATTAATAATATAAAAGATTATTTGTGATTGTTTTTACATTTTATTTGTAATATATTCCCCCTCTATATTTCTGTCACCCACACACAGGAAAAAGGTTCCAAATAAATGACATTATTACGTGTTCCACCACCCATGTTATTTACATTATTAAATGTCCATGTGGGCTCTGTTATGTCGGTAAAACCACCCGCTCTCTCAAACAGAGAATTAGTGAACATAAAAGTTCAATCAGGAGAAACGACAGGGATTATCCAGTCGCTGTACATTTCAATGACATGAAGCATGACATTTCCACCTTTAGATTTTGTGGCATAGAGAAAGTTAAGATATCAGACAGGGGAGGTGATATTAATAATACTCTGAGTAAAAGAGAATGTTTTTGGATTTTCACCCTCCAGACATTGTTTCCAAAAGGACTTAATGATGAAATGCCTTTGTATGTTATGCTGTGAATTGGAACATGAAATGTGTGTCTCTTGTAGATTATTCTGACGTTTTTCATATGATGTACCCAATGACTAATGAACTTGCTATGTCCTCATTGAGATTATACAGAAGTGTTCAATACGCCTTATTTATACACTTTTGTAATATTTATGAAATGCACATTGTTATATTTGGTAGCACTTATTTATTTTCCTTTGCCTCCAACCCCCTTCGATGTGTAGAACGGATGTGGGTGGAGCCAGGTCTACATAAGGGTGCAACTTTCAAAAAATCCCAAAAGCTCTGACGAAGGCCGTGTGGCCGATACGTAAGCTTATTAAATATCGGTGATACTATCAAGAGCAGTGTGCGGTTTCCTTTTCCTTCATCTTGTTAAATTGATGCCATGCACCTGCAAATAAGATTGCTTAGATGTGCGAGTGCCTTTTTGAATTTGCAATATATAAAAATGTAATGAATGTAATACTTCCTCCAGCGGCATGCTTCCTCAACTCAGTCTACATATTATGGATTAGAGGGAGCATGGTCGAGATGCGTGTGTCTGCCGCCAACGTGTCCATCCCCAACGTGTCCATCCCCCTCTGAAGCTGGTTCATCCAGCTGGACCCCTGCTGTCTCTGGCTCCACACCTCCCGGGCCATCTAGAGGTAAACTGTTAATTTTTACTCTTGAGGGCTATATAAATTGATTTGATTTGATAGAGGACTGAGGGTCTTCCAAATATTGAAAGTGTGTAAATAGTTACCCATGTTATTTTGTAAATGTATATATATTTTTTCTTCATATTTTTCCCCCCAATATTTTCTCAATTTTTTTGGGGGGGTGTGTTAGAATATCATTTTGGTATTTTGTATATAGTTATTTGTTTCAAAATGTATACCTTCACCAATTTGGCCACTTGGGTACATTTGGGCTACTTGTGTGGGACACCTGGGTGACTTCATGATAAATGTCATGTAGCACACTCATTTTGGAAGTTATCATTCTGAAACTTTACACAAGTACTGTTGCCCTCTTATGTTTTTCACTGAAATTGTCCCCATATTCATATCTGAATGTTTGTTTTATCTTGTTCGTTTTAAAGATGATGATGCAACAATTAAAAAGAAAAAACGTATGGTTTTTTCATTGTATTATCTAAACCAGATCTATTGTGTTATATTCTCCTACATTCAATTCACATTTACACAAACTTCAGAGTGTTTTCTTTCAAATGGTACCAAGAATATGCATAGCCTTGCTCCTGGGCCTGAGCTAGAGGCAGTTAGATTTGGGTATGTCTTCAGGTGGAAATTGAAAGAAAGAAGGGGGGGGGGGGGGGGTAGCTGTAAGAGGTTTTAAGCATATAGGAGGACCTGTTTCTTTATTAATTTGTTAAATGCATGTGCACACTCCCTCAGAAATCGTTTGGAGAAAATATCCTTTCTATTTTATTCAGCTATGTTCAATTGTATTCTTCATACTATAAAATAATACAAAATAATGCCACGGAATTATAAGCAAATCTTGTCTGCTAAATGAACTAGTGTAGCCCACAGCCATATGGCATAGCCAGATCAGGGCCTAACATAAGGAAATCACGAAGTATGCTATTCTGTTCTTCTGAAATAGACTACATTTTATTCATATCATGTTTCTTTAGGCCTGTCTAAAATAAATAATGGATTTATTGTGATGGTGTAGGCTATATTAAATAGATTTTTTTAAATGTAGATGTTCCAAAGGTCTACATCAATGGCTATGCGTGGAAGCCAGGAGATGCTAAATGTGTTTATGTTAATTACCAGTCAATTACCGGGACACCGGCAATCATTTCCTTGACAATCACCGACTGACAAAATGTAATGACTGCCACAGCCCTTGTATGTGCGTTCGTGTGTGCTTCTTAGACCTCTTACCTTGATCTGGAGGGTTGGGGTCCCAGGCAGCCCAAAGCTGGACGATGAAGAAGGGGGACCAGCAGACTGTGTACACCAACACTATCACCAAAGTCATCCTCACCGTCTTAGACATGGCTTTGGAGATGGAGGGGGGCGTCAGGGACAGGGGGGGTGGGGGAGGGTACTCCAGGGAGGGGCGTGGAGAGGGGACATGCCGGGCGGAGGAGGGGAGCTCGAAGGAGGTGTAGGACTCATGGCAGTAGCAGCCGCCATTGTTAGGAGGCACTGAACCCCCACTACATCCACCAGAGGTGACTGGGCCATGGGAGCCATGTGATCTGGGAACTACAGCTGTACTGGAGCCCCTTCGGTCACTAAGACCAGGGTTGGAGGGGAGGGGGAGGTTATCTGGGGTGTTGCCGGGGTTTTGCTGCACTGCTGCTGCTGTGTGGTCATTGTGACAGCTGCTGCACTGTGGGCAGGGGGATGGGTAGCCATAGCAGTCTGATGGGGGCACAGCTGTAGACAGGGGGGAGAAGGGGGAGAGAGGGGTAAAGAGAGAGCTGGAGGGGTTGTTGTTCATAGTCTTTAGAAGCTGTCCTTCTCCTACTCCTCTTCCCCCTCCTCCTCCTCTCCCCCCTCTTCCCCCTTCGCCTCCACCCCCTCTCCCACCTTCTCCTCCTCCTCCTCTCCCCCCTTCTCCTCCACCTCCCCTCCCCACTCCTCCTCCTCTTCCCCCTCCTCCTCCTCCTCTCCCCCGCTCCCTTGTCATTCTACCGTCCTCCTTTTTGACTCTGTGGAAGCGGAAGATGACAGCGTTGTTCTTCTTGAGCTCTGCTGACACCATCCTCTCTGACTTCAGATAGATGTTGTTGTGAATCTCTCTGAAGATCCGGATCTGGAATGAGATAAAAAATGTATTTCTCCTCTCTCTTCATGTAGTGTTGTGGTGTCTCTCTTCATGTAGTGTTGTGGTGTCTCTCTTTATGTGGTGTTGTGGTGTCTCTCTTCATGTAGTGTTGTGGTGTCTCTCTTTATGTAGTGTTGTGGTGTCTCTCTTCATGTAGTGTTGTGGTGTCTCTCTTTATGTAGTGCTGTGGTGTCTCTCTTCATGTAGTGTTGTGGTGTCTCTCTTTATGTAGTGTTGTGGTGTCTCTCTTTATGTAGTGTTGTGGTGCCTCTCTCTTTATCTGGTGTTGTGGTGCCTCTCTCTTTATGTGGTGTTGTGGTGTCTCTCTTTATGTAGTGTTGTGGTGCCTCTCTTTATGTAGTGTTGTGGTGTCTCTCTTTATGTAGTGTTGTGGTGTCTCTCTTTATGTGGTGTTGTGGTGTCTCTCTTTATGTAGTGTTGTGGTGTCTCTCTTTATGTAGTGTTGTGGTGCCTCTCTCTTTATCTGGTGTTGTGGTGTCTCTCTTTATGTAGTGTTGTGGTGTCTCTCTTTATGTAGTGTTGTGGTGTCTCTCTTTATGTAGTGTCGTGGTGTCTCTCTTTCTGTAGTGTTGTGGTGTCTCTCTTTATGTAGTGTTGTGGTGCCTCTCTCTTTATGTAGTGTTGTGGTGTCTCTCTTTATGTGGTGTTGTGGTGTCTCTCTTTATGTAGTGTTGTGGTGCCTCTCTTTATGTAGTGTTGTGTTGTCTCTCTTTATGTAGTGTTGTGGAGTCTCTCTTTATGTAGTATTGTGATGTCTCTCTTGTCGTGATGGGTGTTTTGTCCTGTATTTGTATTTTTAATCCCAGCCCCCGCCCCCCGCAGGAGGCCTTCATTGTATATGACTGACTTGGCTAGTTAAATAAAGGTTAAATAAAATAAAAAGATAATCCATCCACCTGACAGGTGTGGCATATCAATAATCATCATTACACAGGTGCACCTTGTGCTGGGGACAATAAAAGGCCACTCTAATATTTACAGTTTTGTCACAGAACACAATGCCACAGATGTCTCAACTTTTGAGGGAGCATGCAATTGGCATGCTGACTGCAGGAATGTCCACCAGAGCTGTTGCCAGATAATTTAATGTCAATTTCTCTACCATAAGCCACCTCCAACGTCTTTTTAGAGAATTTGGTAGTACGTCCAACCGGCCTCACAAGCGCAGACCACGTGTAACCACGCCAGCCCAGGACCTCCACTTCAGGCTTCTTCACCTGCGGGATCATCTGAGACCAGTCACCCGGACAGCTGATGAAACTGAGGAGTATTTCTGTCTGTAATAAAGCCATTTGGGGAGAAAAACTCATTCTGATTGGCTGAGCCTGGCTCCCCAGTGGGTGGACCTGGCTCCCAAGTGAGTGGGCCTATGCCCTCCCAGACCCACCCATGGCTGCGCCCCTGCAAAGTCATGTGAAATCCATAGATTAAGGCCTAATGAAATTATTTAAATTGACAAATTTCCTTATATGAACTGTAACTCAGTAAAATCTTTTAAATTGTTGCATGTTCCATTTATATTTTTTATTCAGTATAGTTAAAACTAATAGAAAAAAATGTACATAGACAATAAAAAACTATTTTGGAACAGATTCCTAAACCCAATCATCCCAACACAGACACCAAACACGGACTTATTGTCCTTTTTAACTCAATTAAAAGTCCTAAATTCTGTTTCCAAAAAAAGCACATGACTCCAGCAGGCCAGGTCTGGGTCTTAGAACAATGTCCTGCCAAACCACGTTGAGAAGGACATCATTTGATCAGACCTGGGTTCAACTACTATTTGAAATAATTTCAAATACTGTAGCTGAGCTTGATTGTGCTTGATTGTGCTTGCCTGGAACAGTTTTACCTAATTTCTATCAACATGTTAAATGTGCAACCAGAGAGAAAAGAACTCTGGACCACCTATACTCCACACAGAGAGATGCACACAAAGCTCTCCCTCACCCTCCATTTGGCAAATCTGACCATAATTCTATCCTCCTGATTCTTGCTTACAAGCAAAAATTAAAGCAGAAAGCACCAGTGACTAGATCAGTAAAAAAAGTGGTCAGATGAAGCACATGCTACAGGATTGTTAGCACAGACTGGAATATGTTCCGGGATTCCTCCAATGGCATTGAGGAGTACACCACAGCTGTCATTGGCTTCATCAATAAGTGCATCGATGACGTCGTCCCCACAGTGACCGTACGTACATACCCCAACCAGAAACCATGGATTACAAGCAACATCCGCACTGAGCTAAAGGCTAGAGCTGCCGCTTTCAAGGAGCGGGACTCTAACCCGGAAGCTTATAAGAAATCCAGCTATGCCCTCCGATGAACCATCAAACAGGCAAAGCGTCAATACAGGAATAAGATCGATTCGTACTACACCGGCTCTGATGCTCGTCGGATGTGGCAGGGCCTGCAAACCATTACAGACTACAAAGGGAAGCACAGCCGAGAGCTGCCCAGTGACACGAGCCTACCGGACGAGCTAAACTACTTCTATGCTCGCTTCGAGGCAAATAACACTGAAACATGCATGAGAGCACCAGCTGTACTGGCAGACTGTGTGGTCACGCTCTCCACAGTGTGAGTAAGACCTTTAGACAGGTCAACATTCACAAGAGTGCAGGGTCAGACGGATTACCAGGACGTGTACTGAGAGCATGTGCTGACCAACTAGCAACTGTCTTCAGTGACATTTTCAACCTCTCCCTGTCTGAGTCTGTAATACCAACATGTTTTAAGCAGACCACCATAGTGCATGTGCGACAAAACCTATTCCCCCTCAGGAGACTGAAAAGATTTGGCATGGGTCCTCAGATCCTCAAAAGGTTCTACAGCTGCACTATCGATAGGATCCTGACTGGATGCATCACCGCCTGGTATGGCAACTGCTCGGCCTCCGACCGCAAGGCACTACACAGGGTAGTGCGAACTTCCCAGTACATCACTGGGGCCAAGCTTCCTGCCATCCAGGACCTCTATACCAGGCGGTGTCAGAGGAAGGCCCTGAAAATTGTCAAAGACTCCAGCCACCCTAGTCATAGACTGTTCTCTCTGCTACCACAGAGCAAGCGGTACCGGAGCGCCAAGTCTAGGTCCAAGAGGCTTCTAAACAGCTTCCACCCCCAAGCCATAAGACTCCTGAACATCTAGTCAAATGGCTACCCAGTTATTCACATTGCCGCCCCCCCCTTCACACCACTGCCACTCTCTGTTGTCATCTATGCATAGTCACTTTAATTAACTCTACCTACATCTACATACTACCTCAACTAACCGGTGCACGTGCACATTGACTCTGTACCGGCACCCCCCCCGTATCAATTATTATTTTTTACTGTTCCTCTTTAATTACTTGTTACTTTTATCTCTTATTTTTATCCGTATTTTTTTAAACTGCACTGTCGGTTAGGGGCATTTCACTGTAAGGTATACACCCTATTGTATTCAGGGCATTTCACTGTAAGGTATACACCCTATTGTATTCAGGGCATGTGACTAATAACATTTGATTTGATTTGAACATTGGAACCGATAGAATGGCAAACACACCGATCTGGGGAACTCCAGGCAGGTTAAATCAAACACACCGATCTGGGGAACTCCAGGCAGGTTAAATCAAACACACCGATCTGGGGAACTCCAGGCAGGTTAAATCAAACACACCGATCTGGGGAACTCCAGGCAGGTTAAATCAAACACACCGATCTGGGGAACTCCAGGCAGGTTAAATCAAACACACCGATCTGGGGAACTCCAGGCAGGTTAAATCAAACACACCGATCTGGGGAACTCCAGGCAGGTTAAATCAAACACACCGATCTGGGGAACTCCAGGCAGGTTAAATCAAACACACAAAGTATATGAAAGATTTCAAATAATATTTTTGAACCCAGTTCTGCACTTGATATGAAACACAAATTAATTCAATGTCCTTAATCTTTGACTGGGTTCCGGTTCATTTGTCTGATATTCTGGTTCCCTGTGGGGTACCTCACGATGGGTAGTGTCCTGACAGGCTGGCCACACAGCAGTGAGTCTACAGAGGGCTGTGTTAATTAGGCCATCGGAAACACGGGATGCTACATAACACCAGGCACTGAGCCTGTCCAGTCTGATCTGATAGAACTGACCCCCTGGAGCTTATTCAACAACGCCTGCCAAATACCGCTCCATCAAAACAGAACACCTTTTATTCATGCTTGACATCCTTCAGTTTTTGGATTCTGTGTATTTTATTGCCTCGGGGGTGGCAAGTAGCCTAGAGGACTCTTTTCCCTATGTAGTGCAGAGGAGGCTAGTGGGAGGAGCAGGCTCAATGTAAATGCTGAAATGAAATCAATGTTTCCATTTGTTTGATGTGTTTGGTACCATTCCATTGATTCCATTCCAGCCATTACAATGAGCCTGTCTTCCTATAGCTCCTCTCACCAGCCTCCTCTGATATAGTGCACTATTTAAGGAATAGAGTGCATTTTGGGAAAAAGCCATAGTTTAAGACGCGGGTGATAATAACATGGGAACTGAACTGGTAACAAGAGGGCTGCTGGTCTCTGGTCCCAGGTTGTGCCGTAGAACAAGGCACCCTTCAGGAGCACCGCGGCTGACGCTGCTCCTCTCAATGTGTGTCTGGGGGTCTTGGGAAAAAGGCAAAGGACTCATTTCTATTCTAGGTTTGTTCTGTCGTCACACTGTGTTGTGTCCTTGTTGTCGTACCTGGCAGACAGTGATGATTAAGGCTGTCAGTGTGTGTGTGTGTGTGTGTGTGTGTCTGTGTGTGTGTGTGTGTGTGTGTGCGTGCGTGCGTGCGTGCGTGCGAGCGTGCGTGCGTGTTTTTTCTTCAGTAGTAGACAGTACCTGGCAGACGGTGATGATCAGTGCTGGCAGTAAGAACACTGCTAGGGTCATCCAGGTGATGTAGGCCTTGAGCCCCCACTGCTCAGCGAAGTAACCCCAGCACTCAAACTCTCCTGGAGACACCTCTGACCGCGAGAAAATGAAGAACTGAGGGAGGAAGGACGGGACAGATTGAGGAGGGGGGAGAGAGAGAGGGAAGAGGGCGAGGGTGGGAGGATGGAGGGAGGGAGGAGGGAGTGGTGAGGGAGTCAAAACCAAACACATTTCTAACTAACAGAACAGGAGGCCATACTGTCTAGGAAACTTCCACTGAACTCATGATACTCATTGAATTTGACTGCAGGCTCTGGGGTCTGGGCAGAAGTGTCCCTTTGAGACTTTTACTTAACCTTTAGTCATGCTGAGACCAATGCCTCTTTCACAGATCAGCCCTGTATACCCATCTATCCACATAAACACCTCAATATACACTACACACATCAATATACACAACAATATACAGTACACATCAATATTCACATAAATACACAAAAAGCAAAACACAATGAGCCAGCATGTCATCTATCTGGTGCATACCTGAGGTAGCCTATACCGAGGTACAACCTGAGGTAGCCTATACTGAGGTACTACCTGAGGTAGCCTATACCGAGGTACTACCTGAGGTAGCCTATACCGAGGTGATACCTGAGGTAGCCTATACCGAGGTACTACCTGAGGTAGCCTATACCGAGGTACAACCTGAAGTAGCCTATACCGAGATACTACCTGAGGTAGCCTATACCGAGGTACAACCTGAGGTAGCCTATACCGAGGTACTACCTGAGGTAGCCTATACCGAGGTACAACCTGAGGTAGCCTATACTGAGGTACAACCTGAGGTAGCCTATACCGAGGTACAACCTGAGGTAGCCTATACCGAGGTACAACCTGAGGTAGCCTATAACGAGGTACAACCTGAGGTAGCCTATACCGAGATACTACCTGAGGTAGCCTATACCCGAGGTACTACCTGAGGTAGCCTATACCGAGGTACAACCTGAGGTAGCCTATACTGAGGTACTACCTGAGGTAGCCTATACCGAGGTACTACCTGAGGTAGCCAATATAGAGGTACTACCTATACTGAACAGCCGGACTAGTGTCCCTACCTCCGTCTTGTTCTGAGGGCACGGAGCTGCTGCCAAACCCTGAGCTCACCTGTGTGAATTGTTTGTTTGTTTAAAGTTATATTGCTCAATATCTCTCAATTTTGAAAGTGGATTTTACATTGCATGTGTGACCCTGTTCATCCTGATCACTGTAATATGCAAAAAAAATTACCATCACTACTAGAGGTTGTATGTAGTCAGTGAGTAAATCAACCACGACCACCTTCTCCCGTGAGTTTCTACTCTCTTTCAGAGATAAAGCTCACACTCTCCAAAACAGCAATGCCTTGCCTGATGGTTGTTTCACAAAGTCAACAAGGGAAACTAAGAAGAAACGAGGCTCAAGAGGTGCTGTCAGAAACAGACAGACTACAGGGGTGGGAAAGCCATCACCCGCTCCCAGTGATCACCCTGTCAAATGTGCGGTCACTAAATAATAATAACTCCAGAGAAGGCATTTCCACTGCTTCAGAGTCCAATGGCGGCAAGCAGTTCTTGTGCTGACAAGAACTCGGTAGTGAGTGTTGCAACTGAGGACAGATCATTTTTACACGCTACGAGCTTCAGCACTCGGGGGTCCCGTTTTGTGAGCTTGTGTGGCCTACCACTTCGTGTCTGAGCCGTTGTTGCTCCTAGATGTTTCCACTTCACAATAACAGCACTTACAGTTGACCGGAGCAGCTCTAGCAAAGCAGAAATTTGACAAATTGACTTGTTGGAAAGCATCCTATGACAGTGCCACGTTGAAACTCACTGAGCTCTTCAGTAAGGTCATTCTACTGGCTATGTTTGTCTATGGAGATTGCATGGCGGTGTGCTTGATTTTATACACCTGTCAGCAACACGTGTGGCAGAAATAGCCAAATTTATTTATTTGAAGGGGTGTCCACATACTTTTGTATATATAGTGTATGTGCCTGGACCTAACAATAAGGAAGCTGCTGACAGGATTACAGACTGTTTCAATGCTTCAATTTCACGATTGGCTGACCAGACAGCATTTGTGCTTGGGGATGTTAATACGCTCTCACCTCCCCACTCTGCAACAGTACGTCAGTTCTCCGACTCGCTCAACGCGCATTGTGGAACAGTGTTGTGGCAACGTAGATGACACATACAAGGCAGTGTGCAGAGCATCCATCAGGAAATCAGACCATAACGTTATCCATCTCCTATCGAGATACAGCCAGCCGGTGAAACGCAGAACATCTGTAGAGAAATCCATTCAGGCATGGAAAGAGGAGAGCAGGGAGGAGCTCAAGGACTGCTTTGATGTCACAGACTGTGGGGGGTTCTTTGACTGTTGTAGGGATCCCCATGAGTTGACAGACAGTATCACATCTTACATCCAGTTCTGTGAGGAGGCTGTCATTAACACAAAAACTGTCCGAGTATTTCCCCAAAACAAGCCCAGGGTGTCTAAGAAATTGAAAATGTGCCTAAATGAAATTAAGTTTTCTTTCCTGAAAGTAGATACGGATGCTGTAAAGGAGAAAGAAACGGAATTCAGGTCAAACATGTGGAAAGCTAAAACTGGAGCAGAGGTTCTGTACAGGCAATCCAAGACAAGCATGGGAAGGAATGCAATGATGGGAGGAGAGAGGAGGAGAACAGAGAACAATCACATTGCAGACTGTACATCCTTTGTAAATGACCGAAGGAAGATTTGACACCGTTGATTTTTAAAGACGAATGTCAACCAAATATGTGACAGCATCCCCGATTCCTCTCCTGTTCAGATACCAGAGAACAAGGTGGCCTCATGCCTGTCACATATTAAGCCACACAAAGCATCGGGCCCAGACGTACTACAGGGCAAGTAATGAAGGTCTGCACCAACAAGCTACAAGGGAGTCTTCACACAACTGTTTCAACTCCTGCTGAGCACCTGCACAGTGCCAAACTCCTGGAAGGTGCCAACCATTGTACCGGTGCCTTAGAAGCCAAGGGCCAAATCAACAAATGGCTTTCGACCTGTGGCCTTCATGCCCCTTTGGGCCAAATGCATGGTGAAGGGTTGTCAGTAAGCACCTTACCCTGTCCATAGCAGATCAACTGGACCCATTACAGTTTGCCTATAAGGCACAGAGGGGGACTGAGGATGCTACCCTGACCTTGGTGAACATGGTGGCTAGTCACCTTCAACATGCTAAATCATATGCACACATTTTATTTATTGATTTTAGTTCAGCTTTCAATACAATGCATATACACACACTGCTGAAACGACTGCTGGACCTGAATGTCAACGAAGGCCTCACATGTTGGATCAAGGACTATATAACTGACTGACCACAGAGGTTCCTCAGGAATGGGGCCCTCTCTGATTAACTGACCCTGACCACAGGGGTTCCTCAGGAATGGGGCCCTCTCTGATTAACTGACCCTGACCACAGAGGTTCCTCAGGAATGGGGCCCTCTCTGATTAACTGACCCTGACCGCAGAGGTTCCTCAGGAATGAGGCCCTCTCTGATTAACTGACCCTGACCACAGAGGTTCCTCAGGAATGGGGCCCTCTCTGATTAACTGACCCTGACCACAGGGGTTCCTCAGGAATGGGGCCCTCTCTGATTAACTGACCCTGACCACAGAGGTTCCTCAGGAATGGGGCCCTCTCTGATTAACTGACCCTGACCACAGAGGTTCCTCAGGAATGGGGCCCTCTCTGTGTCCTTTCACCGTTGTTGTTCTCTATCTACTTTAACGAGATGAAAATCCAAGGAAACAATGTGAGCCTTTTCAAGTACGCAGATGACATGGCTCTGGTGGGACAATTTTTTAAAGATGCTACGTCAGATGGGGACAGCTATTTTAATCAGGCCAACGACCTTCAAGAATGGTGCCGGTCAAGTGCCCGCCACGTCAATGTGGACAAGACAACAGAGCTGATCATCAATGGCAACAACCTGCCAATGTCCCAACCACTCTCACTGAACGACCAACCAGTGGAAATGTTTGAGTGTTTCAAAGACCTAGGGACACAAATTGATGACAAGCTGAGCTTTAAAGAGAATGCAGACATTTGCCAGTGCCTGTTTTTAATCCAGAAATCGGAGGGGTTCGGGGTCAGCCAGGATGTTCTTGAGAGGGTGTACAGCAGCTTGGTGGAGAGCATCCTCATGTTCAATATGACAGTATGGTCATCTGAGCGTGAGGAACAAAAGCAAACTGACTGGAATAGTAAACACAGCCAGCAAAGTAATTGGTCAATCACAGGCACAGTGGAGCAGTCTGTTCCACAAGGCAACCAAAAAGAAGTCACTGGCTGTCGTGGGCGACCCCTCCCACCCTCTACTACACCCTCAAGTCATAAGGTTTCCCTCTGGCAGACGCTTCAGGCCAAGTGCTGTTGCTTGTGCTGTAGGACTACCAGATGCAGCGTAAATTGCACCGGTATATGTACTTATCTATCCAGTGCAGTTGGAGCAGTGGTGAAGGCAGTTGTGAGCGAATGTATCAATGTCCTCTATGTTTTTAGTTTACGCAGTATGATGGACTGACTGGTTTAAATGTGTGTGATGTGAGAATGCATGTGTATGTGATTATTTTAATGTCAGGTGATGCCAATGATACATTTCCATCCTGGATGGAAAATCAACTTTTATTCTATTCTATTTATTCTATCTTGTTCTGAGGGCAGCTCTACCTCCATCTTGTTCTGAGAGCAGCTCTACCTCCATCTTGTTCTGAAGGCAGCTCTACCTCCATCTTGTTCTGAGGGCAGCTCTGCCTCCATCTTGTTCTGAGAGCAGCTCTACCTCCATCTTGTTCTGAGAACAGCTCTACCTCCATCTTGTTCTGAGAGCAGCTCTACCTCCATCTTGTTCTGAGAGCAGCTCTACTGCCATTTTGTTCTGAGAGCAGCTCTACCTCCATCTTGTTCTGAGAGCAGCTCTACCTCCATCTTGTTCTGAGAGCAGCTCTACCTCCATCTTGTTCTGAGAGCAGCTCTACTGCCATTTTGTTCTGAGAGCAGCTCTACCTCCATCTTGTTCTGAGAGCAGCTCTACTGCCATTTTGTTCTGAGAGCAGCTCTACCTCCATCTTGTTCTGAGAGCAGCTCTACCTCCATCTTGTTCTGAGAGCAGCTCTACCTCCATCTTGTTCTGAGAGCAGCTCTACTGCCATTTTGTTCTGAGAGCAGCTCTACCTCCATCTTGTTCTGAGTGCAACTCTACCTCCATCTTGTTCTAAGAGCAGCTCTACCTCCATCTTGTTCTGAGAGCAGCTCTACCTCCATCTTGTTCTGAGAGCAGCTCTACTGCCATTGTGTTCTGAGAGCAGCTCTACCTCCATCTTGTTCTGAGAGCAGCTCTACCTCCATCTTGTTCTGAGAGCAGCTCTACCTCCATTTTGTTCTGAGAGCAGCTCTACCTCCATCTTGTTCTGAGAGCAGCTCTACCTCCATTTTGTTCTGAGCAGCTCTACCTCCATCTTGTTCTGAGGGCAGCTCTACCTCCATCTTGTTCTGAGTGCAACTCTACCTCCATCTTGTTCTGAGAGGAGCTCTACCTCCATCTTGTTCTGAGAGCAGCCTTACCTACATCTTGTTCTGAGGGCAGCTCTACCTCGAGGTTTGTTGGGTGAATACAACGGTAAGTGGTCAAGCTTAAGTCAACGGTAAGTGGGCAAAGGCAGTCATGTTAGGGCTAGGGTTAGGGTTGAGCTGGGATGTGGACATGAAGCTAGGGTTAGGGTTAGGGTTGAGCTGGGATGTGGACATGAAGCTAGGGTTAGGGTTAGGGTTGAGCTGGGATGTGGACATGAAGCTAGGGTTAGGGTTAGGGTTGAGCTGGGATGTGGACATGAAGCTAGGGTTAGGATTAGGGCTAGGGTTAGGGTTGAGCTGGGATGTGGACATGAAGCTAGGGTTAGGGTTAGGGCTAGGGTTAGGGTTGAGCTGGGATGTGGACATGAAGCTAGGGTTAGGGTTAGGGCTAGGGTTAGGGTTGAGCTGGGATGGGGACATGAAGTCAGGGTTAGGGTCAGGGTTAGGGTCGGGGTTAGGGTCAGGGTTAGGGTCGGGGTTAGGGTCAGGGTCGGGGTTAGGGTCGGGGTTAGGGTCGGGGTTAGGGTTAGGGTCGGGTTAGGGTCAGGGTTAGGGTCAGGGGGCAGTGATAGCGTTCCTACCTGTGGTATGGAGAGCAGTAGGGCCAGGCCCCAGGCCGTCATGATAGGGGTGTTCCAGCGGGACACGGACCCACCACGGTAGGCTTGCAGTGGGCAGCAGATGGCATAGTGCCGATCTACCGTCATGGCAACGATCATATAGGAGGACGCGAACATCCCTACGATCTGCAGGTATTTTACTGAGCGACACAGAAAATCCGGCCCCTGGAACCTTCCTGTGATGTCCCACACCAGCTGGGGAAGTACCTAAGGGACGGACAGGAAACAGGAGGATATTAAACTTTGCTATGTTAGATACTAGCATACTACTTAGAATCCATGAATCAATACATGATGCTAGTGTGGACATAGAAATAGAGTAGACTAGCTCCTAAAGCAATGGAATACAAATAATATTTATTTGAATGCTCAGGCCATTTCCATTGTGTTTTGAGAACTGCGCCCAGTCCACCACACAATGGTGGGCGAATGTGTGCTTATTTGACAGGTCCACACTCAATACATAAGGGCAGCCAGTATGTCAGTGCGTTAGAGGGTTGGGGAATAGTTGACTCATTCATATTGTTGTAATCAAAGCCATTAGTAAACATACTAGAGTGGTCATGCTAGCTAGCTGCACAGTAACAGTATGTCCTCATTACATAGATCACTCATCGGCTACTGATGTTGAGTACACCAATGTGGTGCCTAGCAACCAGAACAGGGTTGGGAGTCGACTCCATACCCTGAGGTGTCAGTCTCACCTGGAACAGCGCCACCACCAGGTCAGCAAGACATAGGTTGACCATGAACAGGTGCATGGGAGCGTTTTGTTTCCTCCTGCGAAGCAGCACCCACAGTACAAAGCCGTTACCCAGGGTAGTCAGGGCCAGTACCAGGCCCAGCACCCCTATCTCGGCCCGGGCCAGGCCCAGATCCCTCACCCTGGGCTGGGGTAAGGCTTGGGGCGTGGTGGTTGAGGCGTTCTCTGGGATAATCCAATAGTAGGACCCTGCGCCTCCATGAGAACTGTTGAGGGACGTGAAGTCGGAGAAGAGGGAGGAAGTGAGGTTGGTTCTTCCTGCCGTCGCAGACGTCAGAGAGGAGTGGCCTAATCCATCCCAACCCGTTTTCTCTGAGATACTTTCCATGCCTAAGTAATCACAAAAATAAAACAACAGAAACCTTAGAAAAATAATAATGATAAAATCGCTTCCTGCGTTTGTTTGGGGAGGGAGAGGACATAGAGGGCCTGTGGAAATAACCCAGGGCTAAATCCCAACTCCGGTCTCTACCGGAGCATGCGAGTCACAAGCTTACCTTGTTTGTTTACGTTAAAATAAACATTTCGGCTAAGATCTGATAATAAACCATTGGTTTGTTAGTTTGGGATAATCCCATTTTTATTAAATGATCTTCAATTGCCCCCCAATTTGTTGGACAGACGAGTTGTCTTACTATCCCTCTCCCCTTCCTTCCTACGTCTTAGCACTGTCTCTGTCCAGACATCTTGTCAAAACTTCTGGCATCTTTCATTGACTTCTTCCAAGGTCAATATAACAGGCACAAACTCTGTGATTTTGGGAATAGAGCTACATGCTTCTAGCAAGGAAATAGAAGAGAGAGAGAGACAGAAAGAGAGCGAGAGAGAGAGAAAGAGAGAGACAGAGGGAGAGTGAGTGAGTGAGACAAAGAGAGAGAGAGAGAGAGAGAGAGAGAGATTGATATAGAGCGATAGAGACAGAGACAGAAAGAGACAGAAAGAGAGAGAGAGAGAGATTGATATAGAGCGATAGAGCGATATAGAGAGAGAGAGAGAGAGAGAGAGAGAGAGAGAGAGAGATTGAGGGAGAGTGAGTGAGTGAGACAAAGAGAGAGAGAGGGAGAGAGAGATAGAGACAGGGAGATTGATATAGAGCGATAGAGACAGAGACAAAAAGAGACAGAAAGAGAGAGAGAGATTGATATAGAGCTATAGAGCGATAGAGAGAGAGAGAGAGAGAGAGAGAGAGAGAGAGAGAGAGAGAGAGAGAGAGAGAGAGAGAGAGAGAGAGAGAGAGAGAGAGAGAGAGAGAGAGAGAGAGAGAGAGAGAGAGAGAGAGAGAGAGAGAGCTTGATTGATTGATTGATTGATATAGAGCGATAGACAGAGACAGAAAGAGAGAGACAGAGAACTAAAATAGGCCCCATTAGGGCCAGCCCAGACACTTTGTTTCATTGATTGTGATCTTCCTGGTAGGTTTTGTCATGAAGATTTAAATAACTTTTACAGGTCCTTTCATTGTCTTGTTATAAAACAAACATTTGACGGCCTTATCATTCATCACCATTACCACAAAATTGTTATGTTTGAACAATACAGTCAAACACAATATTTAATCAAACAAATCAAATATTGTCATGTGATTCAACTTTTCAACTCATTGCATATTTCCTGTCAGTGTGTATGTAGGTCAGTAAAGCTGTGTTTTTATGGAACACTTCTACAGTATAGTTGTTGTTTGTTGCAACAAAATCAAGGCGTGCACAACTATGGGACGAAATAGATCGGGTTGGCTTAAATTGTTGACAACATGTAAGCTACATTTTGTCTCCAATGTTAATTGAAAACATAAATAAATGAGCACAATTAGCACTTGTTTGTCAAATACATTGTTACAGTTGTTGGTTATCTAGCTAGCGAATGTTAGTCATATTAACACTGATATGAAATCAGTCAAAACACCTAGTAATCTGACCATCCAGAATCACAACAACAGGCGGACTTTTGCGCTATGGAAGTGCGCACATCGTTTTTGTGATGTTGTCAGCTAACCCATCTATGTCTGTTGGTAACAGTTATACTGTATGTATGTTGGTAACAGTTCTACAGTGTTGGTAACAGTTCCACAGTGTTGATAACAGTTCTACAGTGTTGGTAACAGTTCTACAGTGTTGGTAACAGTTCCACATTGTTGGTAACAGTTCTACAGTGTTGGTAACAGTTCCACAGTGTTGGTAACAGTTCCACATTGTTGGTAACAGTTCTACAGTGTTGATAACAGTTCCACAGTGTTGGTAACAGTTCCACAGTGTGTCTGTTGGTAACAGGTGTACAGTGTTGGTAACAGTTCTACAGTGTTGGTAACAGTTCCACAGTGTTGGTAACAGTTCCACAGTGTTGGTAACAGTTCCACAGTGTTTCTGTTGGTAACAGTTCTACAGTGTTTCTGTTGGTAACTGTTCTACAGTGTGTCTGTTGGCAACAGTTCAACAGTGTGTCTGTTGGTAGCAGTTCTCAGTGTGTCTGTTGGTAGCAGTTCTACAGTGTTTCTGTTGGTAACAGTTCTACAGTGTTGATAACAGTTTTACAGTGTTGGCAACAGTTCCACAGTGTGTCTGTTGGCAACAGTTCTCAGTGTGTTTGTTGGCAACAGTTCTCAGTGTGTCTGTTGGCAACAGTTCTCAGTGTGTCTGTTGGTAACAGTTCTCAGTGTGTCTGTTGGTAACAGTTCTACAGTGTTGATAACAGTTCTACAGTGTTGGTAACAGTTCTACAGTGTTTCTGTTGGTAGCAGTTCTACAGTGTTGATAACAGTTCTACAGTGTTGATAACAGTTCTACAGTGTGTCTGTTGATAACAGTTCTACAGTGTTTCTGTTGGTAACAGTTCTACAGTGTTGATAACAGTTCTACAGTGTGTCTGTTGATAACAGTTCTACAGTGTGTCTGTTGGTAACAGTTCTACAGTGTTGATAACAGTTCTACAGTGTGTCTGTTGGTAACAGTTCTCAGTGTGTCTGTTGGCAACAGTTCTACAGTGTGTCTGTTGGTAACAGTTCTCAGTGTGTCTGTTGGCAACAGTTCTACAGTGTTGGTAACAGTTCCACAGTGTGTCTGTTGGTAACAGTTCTACAGTGTGTCTGTTGGCAACAGTTCTCAGTGTGTCTGTTGGTAACAGTTCTACAGTGTGTCTGTTGGTAACAGTTCTCAGTGTGTCTGTTGATAACAGTTCTACAGTGTGTCTGTTGGCAACAGTTCTCAGTGTGTCTGTTGGTAACAGTTCTACAGTGTGTCTGTTGGCAACAGTTCTCAGTGTGTCTGTTGGTAACAGTTCCACAGTGTGTCTGTTGGTAACAGTTCCACATTGTTGGTAACAGTTCTACAGTGTTGATAACAGTTCCACAGTGTTGGTAACAGTTCCACAGTGTGTCTGTTGGTAACAGGTGTACAGTGTTGGTAACAGTTCTACAGTGTTGGTAACAGTTCCACAGTGTTGGTAACAGTTCCACAGTGTTGGTCACAGTTCCACAGTGTTTCTGTTGGTAACAGTTCTACAGTGTTTCTGTTGGTAACTGTTCTACAGTGTGTCTGTTGGCAACAGTTCAACAGTGTGTCTGTTGGTAGCAGTTCTCAGTGTGTCTGTTGGTAGCAGTTCTACAGTGTTTCTGTTGGTAACAGTTCTACAGTGTTGATAACAGTTTTACAGTGTTGGCAACAGTTCCACAGTGTGTCTGTTGGCAACAGTTCTCAGTGTGTCTGTTGGCAACAGTTCTCAGTGTGTCTGTTGGCAACAGTTCTCAGTGTGTCTGTTGGTAACAGTTCTCAGTGTGTCTGTTGGTAACAGTTCTACAGTGTTGATAACAGTTCTACAGTGTTGGTAACAGTTCTACAGTGTTTCTGTTGGTAGCAGTTCTACAGTGTTGATAACAGTTCTACAGTGTTGATAACAGTTCTACAGTGTGTCTGTTGATAACAGTTCTACAGTGTTTCTGTTGGTAACAGTTCTACAGTGTTGATAACAGTTCTACAGTGTGTCTGTTGATAACAGTTCTACAGTGTGTCTGTTGGTAACAGTTCTACAGTGTTGATAACAGTTCTACAGTGTGTCTGTTGGTAACAGTTCTCAGTGTGTCTGTTGGCAACAGTTCTACAGTGTGTCTGTTGGTAACAGTTCTCAGTGTGTCTGTTGGCAACAGTTCTACAGTGTTGGTAACAGTTCCACAGTGTGTCTGTTGGTAACAGTTCTACAGTGTGTCTGTTGGCAACAGTTCTCAGTGTGTCTGTTGGTAACAGTTCTACAGTGTGTCTGTTGATAACAGGTCTACAGTGTGTCTGTTGGTAACAGGTGTACAGTGTTGGTAACAGTTCTACAGTGTTGGTAACAGTTCCACAGTGTTGGTAACAGTTACACAGTGTTGGTAACAGTTCCACAGTGTTTCTGTTGGTAACAGTTCTACAGTGTTTCTGTTGGTAACTGTTCTACAGTGTGTCTGTTGGCAACAGTTCAACAGTGTGTCTGTTGGTAGCAGTTCTCAGTGTGTCTGTTGGTAGCAGTTCTACAGTGTTTCTGTTGGTAACAGTTCTACAGTGTTGATAACAGTTTTACAGTGTTGGCAACAGTTCCACAGTGTGTCTGTTGGCAACAGTTCTCAGTGTGTCTGTTGGCAACAGTTCTCAGTGTGTCTGTTGGCAACAGTTCTCAGTGTGTCTGTTGGTAACAGTTCTCAGTGTGTCTGTTGGTAACAGTTCTACAGTGTTGGTAACAGTTCTACAGTGTTTCTGTTGGTAGCAGTTCTACAGTGTTGATAACAGTTCTACAGTGTTGATAACAGTTCTACAGTGTGTCTGTTGATAACAGTTCTACAGTGTTTCTGTTGGTAACAGTTCTACAGTGTTGATAACAGTTCTACAGTGTGTCTGTTGATAACAGTTCTACAGTGTGTCTGTTGGTAACAGTTCTACAGTGTTGATAACAGTTCTACAGTGTGTCTGTTGGTAACAGTTCTCAGTGTGTCTGTTGGCAACAGTTCTACAGTGTGTCTGTTGGTAACAGTTCTCAGTGTGTCTGTTGGCAACAGTTCTACAGTGTTGGTAACAGTTCCACAGTGTGTCTGTTGGTAACAGTTCTACAGTGTGTCTGTTGGCAACAGTTCTCAGTGTGTCTGTTGGTAACAGTTCTACAGTGTGTCTGTTGGTAACAGTTCTCAGTGTGTCTGTTGATAACAGTTCTACAGTGTGTCTGTTGGCAACAGTTCTCAGTGTGTCTGTTGGTAACAGTTCTACAGTGTGTCTGTTGGCAACAGTTCTCAGTGTGTCTGTTGGTAACAGTTCCACAGTGTGTCTGTTGGTAACAGTTCCACATTGTTGGTAACAGTTCTACAGTGTTGATAACAGTTCTTCAGTGTTGGTAACAGTTCCACAGTGTGTCTGTTGGTAACAGGTGTACAGTGTTGGTAACAGTTCTACAGTGTTGGTAACAGTTCCACAGTGTTGGTAACAGTTCCACAGTGTTGGTAACAGTTCCACAGTGTTTCTGTTGGTAACAGTTCTACAGTGTTTCTGTTGGTAACTGTTCTACAGTGTGTCTGTTGGCAACAGTTCAACAGTGTGTCTGTTGGTAGCAGTTCTCAGTGTGTCTGTTGGTAGCAGTTCTACAGTGTTTCTGTTGGTAACAGTTCTACAGTGTTGATAACAGTTTTACAGTGTTGGCAACAGTTCCACAGTGTGTCTGTTGGCAACAGTTCTCAGTGTGTCTGTTGGCAACAGTTCTCAGTGTGTCTGTTGGCAACAGTTCTCAGTGTGTCTGTTGGTAGCAGTTCTCAGTGTGTCTGTTGGTAGCAGTTCTACAGTGTTTCTGTTGGTAACAGTTCTACAGTGTTGATAACAGTTTTACAGTGTTGGCAACAGTTCCACAGTGTGTCTGTTGGCAACAGTTCTCAGTGTGTCTGTTGGCAACAGTTCTACAGTGTGTCTGTTGGCAACAGTTCTCAGCGTGTCTGTTGGTAACAGTTCTCAGTGTGTCTGTTGGTAGCAGTTCTACAGTGTTTCTGTTGGTAACAGTTCTACAGTTTTTTACATTTACATTTACATTTAAGTCATTTAGCAGACGCTCTTATCCAGAGCGACTTACAAATTGGAAAGTTCATACATATTCATCCTGGTCCCCCCGTGGGGAATGAACCCACAACCCTGGCGTTGCAAGCGCCATGCTCTACCAACTGAGCCACACGGGACCAGTTTTACAGTGTTGGCAACAGTTCCACAGTGTGTCTGTTGGTAACAGTTCTACAGTGTTGGTAACAGTTCTACAGTGTGTCTGTTGGTAACAGTTCTACAGTGTTGGAAACAGTTCTACAGTGTTGGTAACAGTTCTACAGTGTTGGTAACAGTTCTACAGTGTTGGTAACAGTTCTACGGTGCTAGTAACAGTTCTACAGTGTTGGTAACAGTTCTACAGTGTGTCTGTTGGTAACAGTTCTACAGTGTGTCTGTTGGTAACAGTTCTACAGTGTTGGTAACAGTTCTAAAGTGTTGGTAACAGTTCTACAGTGTTGGTAACAGTTCTACGGTGCTAGTAACAGTTCTACAGTGTTGGTAACAGTTCTACAGTGTGTCTGTTGGTAGCAGTTCTCAGTGTGTCTGTTGGTAACAGTTCTCAGTGTGTCTGTTGGTAACAGTTCTCAGTGTGTCTGTTGGTAACAGTTCTACAGTGTGTCTGTTGGTAACAGTTCTCAGTGTGTCTGTTGATAACAGTTCTCAGTGTGTCTGTTGGTAACAGTTCTCAGTGTGTCTGTTGGTAACAGTTCTACAGTGTGTCTGTTGGTAACAGTTCTACAGTGTTGATAAGAGTTCTACAGTGTGTCTGTTGGTAACAGTTTTACAGTGTTGATAACAGGTCTACAGTGTGTCTGTTGGTAACAGTTCTCAGTGTGTCTGTTGGTAACAGTTCTCAGTGTGTCTGTTGGTAGCAGTTCTACCGTGTTGGCAACAGTTCTACAGTGTTGATAACAGGTCTACAGTGTGTCTGTTGGTAACAGTTCTCAGTTTGTCTGTTGGTAACAGTTCTCAGTGTGTCTGTTGGTAACAGTTCTCAGTGTGTCTGTTGGTAACAGTTCTCAGTGTGTCTGTTGGTAACAGTTCTACAGTGTGTCTGTTGGTAACAGTTCTCAGTGTGTCTGTTGATAACAGTTCTCAGTGTGTCTGTTGGTAACAGTTCTCAGTGTGTCTGTTGGTAACAGTTCTACAGTGTGTCTGTTGGTAACAGTTCTCAGTGTGTCTGTTGGTAACAGTTCTACAGTGTTGATAACAGTTCTACAGTGTGTCTGTTGGTAACAGTTTTACAGTGTTGATAACAGGTCTACAGTGTGTCTGTTGGTAACAGTTCTCAGTGTGTCTGTTGGTAACAGTTCTCAGTGTGTCTGTTGGTAGCAGTTCTACCGTGTTGGCAACAGTTCTACAGTGTTGATAACAGGTCTACAGTGTGTCTGTTGGTAACAGTTCTCAGTGTGTCTGTTGGTAACAGTTCTCAGTGTGTCTGTTGGTAACAGTTCTCAGTGTGTCTGTTGGTAACAGTTCTACAGTGTTGATAACAGTTCTACAATGTGTCTGTTGGTAACAGTTTTACAGTGTTGATAACAGGTCTACAGTGTGTCTGTTGGTAACAGTTCTCAGTGTGTCTGTTGGTAACAGTTCTCAGTGTGTCTGTTGGTAGCAGTTCTACCGTGTTGGCAACAGTTCTACAGTGTTGATAACAGGTCTACAGTGTGTCTGTTGGTAACAGTTCTCAGTGTGTCTGTTGGTAACAGTTCTCAGTGTGTCTGTTGGTAACAGTTCTCAGTGTGTCTGTTGGTAACAGTTCTCAGTGTGTCTGTTGGTAATAGTTCTACAGTGTGTCTGTTGGTAACAGTTCTCAGTGTGTCTGTTGATAACAGTTCTCAGTGTGTCTGTTGGTAACAGTTCTCAGTGTGTCTGTTGGTAACAGTTCTACAGTGTGTCTGTTGGTAACAGTTCTCAGTGTGTCTGTTGGTAACAGTTCTACAGTGTTGATAACAGTTCTACAGTGTGTCTGTTGGTAACAGTTTTACAGTGTTGATAACAGGTCTACAGTGTGTCTGTTGGTAACAGTTCTCAGTGTGTCTGTTGGTAACAGTTCTCAGTGTGTCTGTTGGTAGCAGTTCTACCGTGTTGGCAACAGTTCTACAGTGTTGATAACAGGTCTACAGTGTGTCTGTTGGTAACAGTTCTACAGTGTTGATAACAGTTCTACAGTGTGTCTGTTGGTAACAGTTCTCAGTGTGTCTGTTGGTAGCAGTTTTACCGTGTTGGCAACAGTTCTCAGTGTGTCTATTGGTAACAGTTCTACAGTGTTGGTAACAGTTCTACAGTGTGTCTGTTGGTAACAGTTCTCAGTGTGTCTGTTGGTAACAGTTCTCAGTGTGTCTGTTGGCAACAGTTCCACAGTGTGTCTGTTGGTAGCAGTTCTACAGTGTTGGTAACAGTTCTCAGTGTGTCTGTTGGTAACAGTTCTCAGTGTGTCTGTTGGTAACAGTTCTCAGTGTGTCTGTTGGTAACAGTTCTCAGTGTGTCTGTTGGTAACAGTTCTCAGTGTGTCTGTTGGTAACAGTTCTACAGTGTGTCTGTTGGTAACAGTTCTCAGTGTGTCTGTTGATAACAGTTCTCAGTGTGTCTGTTGGTAACAGTTCTCAGTGTGTCTGTTGGTAACAGTTCTACAGTGTGTCTGTTGGTAACATTTCTCAGTGTGTCTGTTGGTAACAGTTCTACAGTGTTGATAACAGTTCTACAGTGTGTCTGTTGGTAACAGTTTTACAGTGTTGATAACAGGTCTACAGTGTGTCTGTTGGTAACAGTTCTACAGTGTTGATAACAGGTCTACAGTGTGTCTGTTGGTAACAGTTCTCAGTGTGTCTGTTGGTAACAGTTCTCAGTGTGTCTGTTGGTAGCAGTTCTACCGTGTTGGCAACAGTTCTACAGTGTTGATAACAGGTCTACAGTGTGTCTGTTGGTAACAGTTCTCAGTGTGTCTGTTGGTAACAGTTCTCAGTGTGTCTGTTGGTAACAGTTCTCAGTGTGTCTGTTGGTAACAGTTCTCAGTGTGTCTGTTGGTAACAGTTCTACAGTGTTGATAACAGTTCTACAGTGTGTCTGTTGTTAACAGTTCTCAGTGTGTCTGTTGGTAACAGTTCTCAGTGTGTCTGTTGGTAGCAGTTCTACCGTGTTGGCAACAGTTCTCAGTGTGTCTATTGGTAACAGTTCTACAGTGTTGGTAACAGTTCTCAGTGTGTCTGTTGGTAACAGTTCTACAGTGTGTCTGTTGGTAACAGTTCTCAGTGTGTCTGTTGGTAACAGTTCTCAGTGTGTCTGTTGGCAACAATTCCACAGTGTTGGTAACAGTTCTCAGTGTGTCTATTGGTAACAGTTCTACAGTGTTGGCAACAGTTCCACAGTGTGTCTGTTGGTAGCAGTTCTACAGTGTGTCTGTTGGTAACAGTTCTCAGTGTGTCTGTTGGTAACAGTTCTCAGTGTGTCTGTTGGTAGCAGTTCTACAGTGTTGGTAACAGTTCTCAGTGTGTCTATTGGTAACAGTTCTACAGTGTTGGCAACAGTTCCACAGTGTGTCTGTTGGTAGCAGTTCTACAGTGTGTCTGTTGGAAACAGTTCCACAGTGTGTCTGTTGGTAACAGTTCTACAGTGTGTCTGTTGGTAACAGTTCTCAGTGTGTCTATTGGCAACAGTTCCACAGTGTGTCTGTTGGTAACAGTTCCAAAGTGTGTCTGTTGGTAGCAGTTCTACAGTGTGTCTGTTGGTAACAGTTCTCAGTGTGTCTGTTGGTAACAGTTCTCAGTGTGTCTGTTGGTAGCAGTTCTACAGTGTTGGTAACAGTTCTCAGTGTGTCTATTGGTAACAGTTCTACAGTGTTGGTAACAGTTCTACAGTGTGTCTGTTGGTAACAGTTCCACAGTGTTGATAACAGTTCTACAGTGTTGGCAACAGTTCCACAGTGTGTCTGTTGATAACAGGTCTACAGTGTGTCTGTTGGTAACAGTTCTACAGTGTTGGTAACAGTTCTACAGTGTTGGAAACAGTTCTACGGTGCTAGTAACAGTTCTACAGTGTTGGTAACAGTTCTACGGTGTGTCTGTTGGTAGCAGTTCTACAGTGTGTCTGTTGGTAACAGTTCTACAGTGTTGGTAACAGTTCCACAGTGTGTCTGTTGGTAACAGTTCTACAGTGTGTCTGGTAGTAGCAGTTCTACAGTGTTGGTAACAGTTCTACAGTGTTTTTGTTGGTAACAGTTCTACAGTGTGTCTGGTAGTAGCAGTTCTACAGTGTTGGTAACAGTTCTACAGTGTTTTTGTTGGTAACAGTTCTACAGTGTGTCTGGTAGTAGCAGTTCTACAGTGTTAGTGACAGTTCTACAGTGTTAGTGACAGTTCTACTAACAGTTTTACAGTTTTGTTAACAGTTCTTTAGTGTTGGTAACATCTCTACAGTGTTGGTAACAGTCATACAGTGTGTCTGTTGGTAACAGTTCTACGGTATTGGTAACAGTTCCACAGTATGTCTGTTGGTCTGTCTGTCTAACTCTCTCCTTCTGTCTGACATGAATCCTGCTTTCAGTTGTTTTCATTCTCATACTTTCCCCAGCTTGATATGACTTCTTCTCCCTCTATCCCACTCTCTCTGTACCTCTCTCTCCCTCTCTTTTTCTCCGTATTCCTCTATCCCACTCTCTCTGTACCTCTCTCTCCCTCTCTTTTTCTCCGTATTCCTCTATCCCCCTCTCTCTCCCTCTATCCCCCGTCTCTCTCTCTCTCTCTCTCTCTCTCTATCCTTCTCTCCCTGTATCCCTCTCTCTCTCTATCCCTCTATCCTTCGCTCTCATAATCTTTCTCATCCCTCGTTTATACCCCATACATTCCTCCTCTCCCTCTCTTTTTCTCTCTCTTTTGCCCATTCTTCCTCTCCCTCTCTTTTTTTCTGTCTCTCGCCTTCCTATGTTCACATTCTTTCTCTCCCCTCCAATCACACCCTCTCTTGATCCCAATAAAATCCAGTTTATTTTCTCCCATTTATAAATAAATAGCACAAAAGTAAATATAATTGATATGAATGAAACTGACAATTTGAAAAACAGAGTCGTGGGATAGGGAGACCAAATAAACAGACAGAGAGAGAGAGAGAGGAGGTAGGAGGAGAAGGAGGAGGAGGAGAGAGAGAGAGAGGGGTGGTGGAGGAAGAGAGAGTGGTGAGAGTATGGATAGAGGGAGCGTAGTGGCAGCTGAGGCAAGCCACCCAGATTAGGTGTAAGAATAAGAGAATAGGTGAAGACAGATGAAAGATAAGGCAGGTGGAGGAGAAGGTGGACAAACAGAGAAGAAGAAGGGACAGGTAACTAGGTCATAATGGTTCTAGAATTACCATGGTGACAACAGGTGTGACCTGACTGATGTTATCAGGAAGTGGGATGTAAAATCCATCTGAATATACGTTCTATATACCGGTATTTATTTACATGTATATAACCTTTCTTTAACCAGTCAGTTAAGAATCACTAGTTATTTACAATAACAGACTACCTGGGTAAAGTACGCACTTTGAGAATTAGAGGTCAGGTTGTTCTGGAAATATATATTTGGAAACTTACATAGCTTCACTCATATTATTTCTTAATTGGGTATGACTAACAAGAAATTACAAGGTTTGCAATCAGTTCTACAACAGCCACTTAATGGGCAATTTGCTGCTAGAAATAATGTTTATACTGCCTGGTAAGCGTGATAATACAGCATGACTTATTCTTCTAAAGTGTTACCAACTGTGCTGCTCTCTGCCAGAGGAATGTATCTGTAGGGAAGACCTGGGTTCAAATACTATTTGAAATCTTTCAAATACTTTGAGCGTTTGCACTATACTGTCTAGATTACCAGATGGGCGGGGTTTAACGTTTTGGGGATATTATATTGGTCCATTAAGCCAGACAAGTTTAATCATGCATAGATAAAGTATTTGAAATGATTTCAAATAGTATTTGAACCCAGCTCAGCTGTAGAGGCGTGACAACGCAACACAGCTGCATCGCTCTAACCTTGGCCCATGGGCTGGCCCACTCTGCTCAGCAGGCAGGGAGTGATTAAGAGAGAAGAAGAGGAGCAGCACCAGAGTCTCTTCCTCTCTGAAGTGTGTGTGTGCACATGCGCGTTCATACATCTGTGTGTGTGAGTGCACGCCCGCGTGTGTGTGTGGTACAATATGCGTGTGTGGCCATGTCAGGATAAAGTGACAAAGGGGGCAGTTTAAATCAGTGAGGGGGGGCACAATTTTGGAAGGTTCTTGCGTTGGAATTATTTTGAATTCTGCTTACATCACAATAAACATCCAGTTCATATGCCGAGACTCCAAGACCATTGATTGGGTGCTTTTTGAAATGACAGGTTAAGCCTATCTCCGCTGTGCTCTGTCAGCACAATGGACAGCACCTTAGACACTAAAGCCGTTTTGGTAATTAATATAGGCTACGAGAGAGATACAGCCTATGTGAATGCAGCCATACCGTCAGATGTCTTACCAAAATAATTCAAACTAAATGCTGAAAGTAGTAGCCAAATTATTTATGCATGCAAACAAAAATACTGAATAGCGGTTTGGCTTAGAATACTGACACAACTGTGAAGGAACGAATGCGAAGAGAACATAACAGCCGTACCAAGTCGGCCTAGTAAACAAAATATTACATCGAAAAAGGCTACTACAGTGAGATACAGCCTACTACAGTGAGTCACAGCCTACAGCCTACTACAGTGAGACACAGCCTACAGTCTACTACAGTGAGACACAGCCTACAGCCTACTACAGTGAGACACAGCCTAAAGCCTACTACAGTGAGTCACAGCCTACAGTCTACTACAGTGAGACACAGCCTACAGTCTACTACAGTGAGACACAGCCTACAGCATACTACAGTGAGACACAGCCTACAGCCTACTACAGTGAGATACAGCCCAAAGCCTACTACAGTGCGATACAACCTATAGCCTAAAACAGTGAGATACAGCCTACAGACTACTACAGTGAGATGCAGCCTACAGTCTACAGTCTACTACAGTGAGATACAGTCTACAGCCTACTACAGTGAGATGCAGCCTACAGCCTACTACATTGAGATGCATCCTACAGCCTATTACAGTGAGATGCATCCTACAGCCTATTACAGTGAGATGCAGCCAACAGTCTACAGCCTACTACAGTGAGATGCAGCCTACAGTCTACAGCCTATTACAGTGAGATGCAGCCAACAGCCTACAGTCTACTACAGTGAGATACAGCCTACAGTCTACTATAGTGAGATACAGCCAACAGCCTACAGCCTACTACAGTGAGATGCAGTCTACAGTCTACAGCCTATTACAGTGAGATGCAGCCAACAGCCTACAGCCTACTACAGTGAGATGCAGTCTACAGCCTCCTACAGTGAGATGCAGGCTACAGCCTACTACAGTGAGATGCAGCCTACAGCCTACTACAGTGAGATACAGCCCACAGCCTACTGCATTGAGATACAGCCTACAGTCTACTACAGTGAGATACAGCCTACAGCCTACTACAGTGAGATACAGCCTACAGTCTACTACAGTGAGATACAGCCAACAGTCTACTACAGTGAGATACAGCCTACAGTATTCTACAGTGAGACACAGCCTACAGTCTACTACAGTGAGATACAGCCTACAGCATACTACAGTGAGATACAGCCTACAGCCTACTACAGTGAGATACAACCTACAGCCTACTACAGTGAGATGCAGCCTACAGTCTACTACAGTGAGATACAGCCTACAGCCTACTACAGTGAGATACAGCCTACTACAGTGAGATGCAGCCTACAGTCTACTACAGTGAGATACAGCCTACAGCCTACTACAGTGAGATACAGCCTACTACAGTGAGATACAGCCTACAGCCTACTACAGCGAGATACAGCCTACAGCCTACTACAGTGAGATGCAGCCTACAGTCTACTACAGTGAAATACAGCCTACAGCCTACTACAGTGAGATACATCCTACTACAGCGAGATACAGCCTACAGCCTACTACAGCGAGATACAGCCTACAGCCTACTACAGTGAGATGCAGCCTACAGACTATAGCCTACTACAGTGAGATGCAGCCTACAGCCTACAGCCTACTACAGTGAGATGCAGCCTACAGTCTACTACAGTGAGATACAGCCTACTACAGTGAGATACAGCCTACTACAGTGAGATGCAGCCTACAGCCTACTACAGCGAGATACAGTCTACAGCCTACTACAGTGAGATGCAACCTACAGTCTACAGCCTACTACAGTGAGATGCAGCCTACAGTCTACAGCCTGCACAGCTGCTTTGCCGAACAAATAGGCCTATAGGCTCGCTTCAGACATGGAAAATCATGGCGCTCATGAGTTCAGCAACACGTTGTGATATGGCACAATACACTTCTGTCAATTACATTTGACCCACATAATCAGTGAAGCAATGCCAGCCTACCATAAACACGTTTCCAATACGCACAGTTCCATTTACAACCACGACAACCAATAGGCTACCAAGAAAACCATAATAGAATGTATCTATTTCTATGATGAAGCATACTGATATATACCTATACCCAGGGGCGCCATTTGGGTTCTTGCATTGGAATTATATAGAATTCTGCTTATATCACGCTATACCACAATAAACGTAAAAGTTCAAATGCCGACACCATTGAGTGCATTTGACCAAGTAATGACAGGTTGCCGCGAAATCTCCGCTGCGCTCTATCAGCACCATGGACAGCGCCCTACACATTAAAACAAGACGGTTGAAAATCTAGGCTGGAGTCCTTTTGCAATTCCATCCCCTAGATTTTTGTTGAAATGACGCCACTGGAGATACTACCAACATTCTGACAAGTCCCCACCAGCTAGATTGTTTCTTACTTTTTCAGAAGAGTTGCAGCCTCCTTGGTGCTCTTTGTAACTTCCTGAGTAATCAATTATTCCATTCTCCCTAAACATCTTCTTGTATGATCACCCTCAAAAGCCAGTTGGATTAGTTTACATTTCCTCGGGGGTAGCGTACTTATTTTGTGCTGACTGAACAGGTTTGTCAAAGTGGAAAATTAGTTTTCCCATGTAGAAGTTGACACCCCAAAAGTCAATAAGTTTCAGTGCAGTAAGCACGGTCGGCATAGCGGAGAGAGGCCCAGAGAATCGTTGCAGGATATCAGGTGGGGTCCATTTATCCTCGTTGGAGCTGTAGCGGGCGATTTAAGTCTGCAAAAACTGGTGAGCGAGATTAAACTCAGCTTCAACTGAGTCTGTTTTATTTAGATCCAGCAGTGATTTTACCTTTTTCACATGTAGAAAGTCATGGCTCTCTGGGTCAAGGACACACAGGGCCTCCACCAGTTGACTGTTACGTTCGTTGAATCCTTCTGACATTTCACCAACGACAGCATCTAACATGCTGAAGAACAGTCTTTTACACTCCTCTGTCCTGCTAGCCTACTGTACTGTCCACCACATACTGTTGGAGATTTGTACTGACATAACGTCGTCATTTGCTTGGAGCAGGTGGTGAGTCAGTGCCACTGGCACTGCACTGTGCCCAAATGGCTTGGAAATCGCTGTCACACCTCTGCTTATCGACGCACTAGAACGCATTGCGGACCACTTTGACTCCAGTGTAAAGATCTGTTGCTTTTGCCTGGAGTCATTTGTTTGGAGGATCGAAAAGATTCAGGGTTATGTGCACCATGGTGGATGTAAACTTAAAGCCATGGTCTGTCACCGCAGTAGGCAGCCTCAAGTCTTACTTCTGGGTTGTACAAACACGTGTTTTCAATGTCAGAGAGGAACTTCACAATGCTGTCAACCACTGACACAGTAGCCAGTTGTCCCCTTCTCCTTTGGCTTTGTCTGGGTACTTTGACGAAGGCAACTAGGCCCACCCATTTGGGAGTCAGGCCGATCCACTGGGGAGCCAGGCTCAGCCAATCAGATTTTGTTTTTACCCACAAAAAGGCTTTATTACAGAGAGAAATACTCATTCGCAAATCTTGCTGCTGTGACGGCACACTGTGGTATTTCACCCAGTAGATATTGGAGTTTATCAAAACTGGATATGTTTTTCTGTGTGGGTCTGTGTAATCTGAGGGAAATATGTGTATCTATTATCGTCATACATTTGGCAGGAGGTTAGGAAGTGCAGCTCAGTTTCCACTTCATTTTTCACCTCAATCTGCACATAGCCTGTCTTCTCTTGAGAGCCAGGTCTGCCTATGGTGGCCTCTATCAATATCAGGCTATGCTCACTGAGTCTGTACATAATCAAAGCTTTCCTTAATTTTAGGTCAGTCACAGTGGTCAAGTATTCTGAAATGGTGTACTCTCTGTTTAGGGCCAAATAGAATTCTAATTTGCTCTTTGTTTTTGTTAATTCTTTCTAACGTGTCAAGCAATTATCTTTTTGTTTTCTCATGATTTGGTTGGGTCTAATTGTGTTGCTGTCCTGGGGCTCTGTGGGGTGTGTTTGTGTTTGTGAACAGAGCCCCAGGACCAGCATGCTTAAGGGACTCTTCTCCAGGTTTATCTTTCTGTAGGTGATGGCTTTGTTATGGAAGGTTTGGGGATCGCTTCCTTTTAGGTGGTTGTAGTCTCTTTTCTGGATTTTGATAATTAGCGAATATCGGCCTAATTCTGCTCTGCATGCATTATTTGTTTTTTTACGTTTTACGTTTACGTTGGTGATCGGACCCCAGACCTCACAACCATGAAGGGCAATGGGTTCTATAACTGATTCTAGTATTTTTGGCCAGATCACAATGATATTTTGAATTTGATGTTCCTTTTGATGGTGTAGAAGGCCATTCTTGATTTTGTGTGCTCTCTCTCTCTCTCTCTCTCTCTCTCTCTCTCTCTCTCTCTCTCTCTCTCTCTCTCTCTCTCTCTCTCTCTCTCTCTCTCTCTCTCTCTCTCTCTCTCTCTCTCTCTCTCTCTCTCTCTCTCTCTCTCTCTCTCTCTCTCTCTCTCTCTCTCTCTCTCTCTCTCTCTCTCTCTCTCTCTCTCTCTCTCTCTCTCTCTCTCTCTCTCTCTCTCTCTCTCTCTCTCTCTCTCTCTCTCTCTCTCTCTCTCTCTCTCTCTCTCTCTCTCTCTCTCTCTCTCTCTCTCGTCTGAGCCTGAGCCTGAGGACCCCAGTGACCCCTGTTTTATCTTTAATCTAGAATCATAAGCGACTTCTTTATACTCCTGTTGCCCTCTGGGCATACCCTTCGCTACCTCTTCATCCCTCCCTACCTCCTAACCCCTCCCTACCTCCTCACCCCTCACACCCCTCCCTACTTCTCCCACCCCTCCCTACCTCATCACCCCTCCCTCCCACCCCTCCCTACCTCCTGACCCCTCCCTATCTCCTCACCCCTCCCACCCCTCCCTACCCCCTACACCTCCCACCCCTCCCTACCTCCTCACCCCTCACCCCGCACCCCTCCCCCCTCCCTACCTCATAAGCCCTCCCACCCTCCTCACCACTCCATATATTTTGTGCTCTCGCTCTCTCTCTCTCTCTCTCTCTCTCTCTCTCTCTCTCTCTCATGTCTGAGCCTGAGGACCCCAGTGACCCCATGGTGTGCAATATTTCTATTGGCTATGCAATTGCGTGAGAAAACAGAGTGATGGCTTCTAATAAAAAGAGGAGGCTCCCATCAGCGTTCTATAGGCTAGGCCTACTATATTTATTTCTCAACTTTCCTAATATTAAGCACATTGCTTCTCTTTACCACAGGGGTATAGCCAACCTGGTTGGCATGACAATAAACCACGGTGAAAAGCGTCCTCCATTCGCTATTTAAGTGCATATATGACATGTTTTTTTCCCCGCTGCCCATGTTTCGATACAGGTGCATGATAATGGTCCAGTCTAAATCAAAACAAATGTCACACAAGTATTATTTAGTATATGTAAAGACAAGATTATATCAAGAATAGTCTGATGGGTGACACTATTAGCCTATCACTTGTGAATTATATATTATCACTTGTGAATGATGCCCAGCATAAGAAACAATGCATTGTCCGCTAAATGAACTAGTGTTTTTTATTTCACCTTTATTTAACCAGGTAGGCTAGTTGAGAACAAGTTCTCATTTACAACTGCGACCTGGCCAAGAATAAAGCAAAGCAGTTCGACACATACAACAACACAGAGTTACACATGGAATAAACAAACATAAAGTCAATAATACAGTAGAAAGAAAGTCTATATACAGTATGTGCAAATGAGGTAAGATAAGGGAGGTAAGGCAATAAATAGGCCATGGTGGCGAAGTAATGACAATATACCAATTAAACACTGGAGTGATTGATGTGCAGAAGATGAATGTGCAAGTAGAGATACTGGGGTGCAACAGTGTAGCCCACATCCATTTGGCATAGTTAACAGTCAATTACCATGAGACCGACAGTTATTTGCATGACAATCAGCGGCTGATGACATTTTGTGACTATCACAGCCTTACTCACCAACCCCCTCTCTCTACCTCCTCACCCCTCTCTCTACCTCCTCACCCCTCTCTCTACCTCTTCCCCCCTCTCTCTACCTCTCCCCCCCTCTCTCTACCTCTTCCCCCCTTTCTCTACCTCTTCCCCCTCTCTCTACCTCTTCCCCCCTCTCTCTACCTCTTCCCCCCTCTCTCTACCTCTTCCCCCCTCTCTCTACCTCTTCCCCCCCACCTCCTCACCCCTCTCTCTACCTCTTCCCCCCCCACCTCCTCACCCCTCTCTCTACCTCTTCCCCCCTCTCTCTACCTCTTCCCCCTCTCTCTACCTCTTCCCCCCTCTCTCTACCTCTTCCCCCTCTCTCTACCTCTTCCCCCCTCTCTCTACCTCTTCCCCCCTCTCCCTACCTCTCCCTACCTCTTCCCCCCTCTCTCTACCTCTTCTCCCCTCTCTCTACCTCTTCCCCCCTCTCCCTACCTCTTCCCCCCTCTCTCTACCTCTTCTCCCCTCTCTCTACCTCTTCCCCCCTCTCCCTACCTCTTCCCCCTCTCTCTACCTCTTCCCCCCTCTCTCTACCTCTTCCCCCCTCCCTACCTCCTCACCCCTCCCTACCTCTTCAACATGTACTGCACTGATACAAAATGACTGATAATTTGAAATTGATTGGAAATTAATAATAAGAAGATTGTGGGAGCTGTAATGTTAGAATTCAGTGCAGCCCTTGATATTATTGACCATAAGCTGTTGTTGAAAAAACACGTGTTATGGCTTTTCCAACCTCAGCTCTGAATCCACGATATGGCAATCTATCTAATAGAACTCAGAGGGTTTTCTTCAATGGAAACTTCTCTAATGTCAAACATGTCAAGTATTGTGTACTACTCTTTTCTATTTTTACCAATGACCTGCCACTGGTGTTAAACAAAGCATGTGTGTCCATGTATGCTGATGATTCAACCATATACGCATTAGCAAGGACTGCTCATGAAGTCACTGAAACCCTTACCAAGGTGTTGCAGTCAGTTTTGGAATGGGTGGCCAGTAATAAACTGGTCCTGAACATCTCTAAAACTAAACGCATTGTATTTCAACCATGTTCTGTGTTCCATGTTTCTTCGTTACAGAACGTCCATTCTCATGTACATAAGAGAAGGTGCATGCAAAATCTGAATTCTTTTTGAATTTCCCATTAGGTTGACTACAGACTACGGGACAGCCAGGTACAGCAGAACATTGTCATGTCTGTGTCTTAAAACGGCACCCTATTATCTCTGGTCATGTGCCGTCGCTGAGTTGCGGCTGCGAAAGGTTCAGCAGGCTCTTAGCACTTCATATCTGTCTTAAAGACTACTGCCACTCTGTTGGCATAACTTTTATTGACCATCTAGGAGCCTGGACACTCTCTTCACATTTCAAGGCACGTAAAGATATTGATTCAGAGACAGACCAAGTCCCACTTAGGTAATACCTACCCTCCTTTATAAGCATTATTGTCGTACTGTTGTCTATACTGCCAGGGTTGTTGTCAGTTGTAATCTTGTACCCATTCATTTGAACTCCATTCTCAGATCTGCTATTGGTAGCTCAAAAGGGGAGCCCACTGGTCTTCTCACCCAGTGTGTTTAAATGTGAATTGCATAAACTTGAATACCCCCTCGATTTTCAAATCACGTAGAGGGCTTGGGCTGTTGCACGATAGCAACCAAAGCACATGTATGTCAGTTTATAACCTTCCATCATTGGTTACTCTGAGAGTTCCTCATATTGACATTGGCTGCGGCCTCAGGCCCTATGGTGCTAATCTTGGAAAAGTCATTCTTATTTCTTCTCCTTCCTCTATTACTAACAGGGATAGACCAAATGGTGAAGTTCTATGCAATCTTATGGCGAAATCAACTATGTCAATATCAACCATCAGACGGCCCGCAACCACCTATTGAACGTAGCTTGTTTGAGTTGGAGTTTCCATGTGACTTTAAAAATCGTAAAATACTTGGGTTGATACATCTGAACATTAGGAGCTTACTTCCTAAACTGGATTATATCAAGATCTGGGCTACGCAGGCGAATCCGGACATTCTGGTATTGACTGAAACTTGAATCTCTGGGGATATTCTGGACTCTGATATTTATATTGAGGGTTATCATGTGTTCAGAGCTGACAGACAGTGTAGAGGTGGTTGAGTGGTATATTATTACTGAAATCCTTTTCCCTTGCAAAAAATGTTAATCCATAACTGTTAAAGGGGTCTACCATCCTCCTTCGGCTAACCTTTATGCAGTGGAGGAGTTAACTAGTTTGTTGTCTTCTTTTACTAAATCAAAAGTTATTATCCTGGGTGACCTAAATTATGATTGGGAAATGCAGGGTTCAGACAATCTAAAAAACACATGTAAGGATCTTAACCTGACCCAGCTGGTGACTAAGCCTACACGGCCCAATCCTAGACATCCTTCAAAGTCAACTGATTGATATAATTTTAACGAATACACCACTGTGTACCAGTTTCCACTGGCGTCTTAGCACAAGACATTAGTAACCGTTGCCCAGTTGTTTGTGTTAGAGATGTGAGAATACAAAAATCAAAAGCCTTGTGACATCACAAAGAGGAACTTTAAAAAGTTCAGTCAACAGGCTTTTTTACATGATCTTTATTTTAGTGATCTTGATTGTTTTCAGATATCCCTGAACCTGATTTAGCTTTGAGCCTCTTTACAGATGTCTTCAATGCTATTGTGGATAATCATACTGGATTCAAATAATTAAGAGTTAAAGGTAGATCAAATGCTTGGTACACTCCGTAATTATCAGAAGTCATTCATAAAAGAGATGATGCTCGGGTCAAGGCCAGGAACACAGGCTTAGGCCGGGACTGGCAAGTTTTTAAGCAACTGAGGAATCATTGTGTAAATCAAATCAGAAAGGCTCTGATTATTATGTAACCACATTTTCATATTGTAATGGGAACCCGGTAAATTCTGTAAAACTGTCAAATCCCTGAAGGGTTCTACATCCTCCTTCCTGCCATAACAAATTAAATCAGACACGGGCCTCATTATTGATGCGTTTAATCACCATTTTATTTCAGTGGGCGATCTCTTTGAAATAACTTCTAAGCCTATTCACAATGATTTGGGCAGGATGTTGATAGGGGAAACTTGCTGAATGATCAGAGGAATGATAGTCAAAGCTTTAATTTTGGGCTATTTACAGAAAAATAAGTCATAGATGCTTTGCTAGCAATAGACAACAAGAAATCCACAAGGGCCAACCAATTGGATCTTGGTCGCCGATAGGGATGGCAGCTTCGCTTCAAGTCCTTAGGAAACTGTATAGTATTTAGTTTTTTATGTATTATTTCTTACATTGTTAGCCCAGAAAACCTTAAGTGTTATTGCATACAGCCGGGAAGAACTATTGGATATCAGAGAGACGTCAACTTACCAGCACAACGAGCATTACGACCAGGAATACAACTTTCCCAAAGCGGATCCTTTATCTGCACCTCCCAGGGCATTTGAACTAGTTGGGGCCATGCTGTCGGAGTCCGTACAGCCGACAGGATTTTCAGTGCATCGCGCCGACAGGAACAAACATCTCTCTTTTAAGAAGAAGGGCGGGGGTGTATGTTCCATGATTAACGACACATGGTGTAATTGTAACAACAATAACTCAAGTCCTTTTGTTTACCTGACCTTAAATTCCTCACAATCAAATGCCGACCGTATTATCTCCCAAGGGAATTATCCTCGGTTTTCGTCACAGCCGTGTATATCCCCCCGCAGGCGGATACCAAGATGGCCATCAAGGAACTTCACTGGACTTTATGCAAACTGGAAACCATATATCCTGAGGCTGCATTTATTGTAGCTGGGGATTTTAACAAAGCTAATCTGAGAACAAGGCTTCCTAAATTCTATCAGCATATCGATTGCAGTACACGAGCGAGTAACACACTCGACCACTGCTACTCTAACTTCTGCAATGCATACAAGGCCCTCCCCCACCCTCCCTTTGGCAAATCTGACTATGACTCCATCTTGTTGCTGGCCTCCTATAGGCAGAAACTAAAACAGGAAGCCCCCGTGCTTAGGTATATCCAACACTGGTCTGACCAATCAGATTCCACGCTTCAAGATTGCTTCAATCACGTGGACAGGGATATGTTCCGGGTAGCCTCAGACAATAATATTGACGTATACGCTGAATCGGTGAGCGACTCTATAAGGAAGTGTATAGGAGATGTTGTACCCACTGTGACAATTAAAACCTTCCTTAACCAGAAACCGTTGACTGATGGCAGCATTCGATCAAAACTGAAAGCACGTACCACCGCATTTAATCGAATACAAACAGTGTAGCTATTCCCTCTGTAAGGCAATCAAACAAGCAAAGCGTCAGCATAGAGACAAAGTGGAGTCGCAATCCAACGGCTCAAACACGAGACACGTGGCAGGGTCTACAGACAATCATGGATTAAAAAAAGAAAACCAGCCCCGTCGCGGACCGACGTCTGCTCCCAGACAAATTAAACAACTTCTTTGCGCACTTTGACGACAATACAGTGCCACCGACACGGCACGCTACCAAAGACTGTGGGCTCTCCTTCTCCACGTGAGTAAAACATTTAAACGTGTTAACCCTCCCAAGGCTGCCGGCCCAGACGGCATCCCCAGCCGTGTCCTCAGAGCACGCGCAGACCAGCTGGCTGGTGTGTTTAGGGACATATTCAATCTACATGCTTCAAGATGGCCAACATTGTTCCTGTTCCCAAGAAAGCTAGGTAACTGAACTAAATGACTATCACCCCGTAGCACTCACTTCTGTCATCATGAGGTGCTTTGAGAGACTAGTCAAGGATCATATCACCTCCACCCTACCTGTTACCCTAGACCCACTCCAATTTGCTTACCACCCCAATAGGTCCACAGACAATGCAATCGCCATCACACTGCACACTGCCCTATCCCATCTGGACAAGAGGAATACCTATGTAAGAATGCTGTTCATTGACTACAGCTCAGCATTCAACACCTTAGTACCCTCTAAATTCATCATTAAGCTTGAGACCCTGGGTCTCGACCCCGCCCTGTGCAACTGGGTCCTGGACTTCCTGACGGGCCACCCCCATGTGGTGAGGGTAGGAAACAACATTGCCACTCCGCTGATCCTCAACAGTGGGGCCCCACAAGGGTGCGCTCTCAGCCTTCTCCTGTACACCCTGTTCACCCATGACTGCGTGGCCATGCACACCTCCAACTCAATCATCAAGTTTGCAGACGACACTACAGTGTAGGCTTGATTACCAACAACGACGAGACAGCCTACAGGGAGGAGGTGAGGGCCCTCAGAGTGTGGTGTCAGGAAAATAACCTCTCACTCAATGTCAGCAAAACAAAAGAGATGATCGTGGACTTCAGGAAACAGCAAAGGGAGCACCCCCCTATCCACATCGATGGGACAGTAGTGGAGAAGGTGGAAAGTTTTAAGTTCCTCTGTGTACATATCACGGACAAACTGAAATGTTCCACGCACACAGACAGTGTGGTGAAGAAGGCACAACAGCTCCTCTTCAACCTCAGGAGACTGAAAAAATGTGGCTTGTCACCGAAAACCCTGACTAACTTTTACAGATGCACAATTGAGAGCATCCTGCCGGGCTGTATCACTGCCTGGTACGACAACTGCACCACCCACAACCGCAGGGCTCTCCAGAGAGTAGTGCGGTCTGCATAACGCATCAATGGTGGCAAACTACCTGCCCTCCAGGACACCTGCAACACCAAAGGAAGGCAAAAAAATATCATCAAGGACAATAACCACCCGAGCCTCTACCTGTTCACCCCGCTTCCATCCAGAAGGAGAGGTCAGTACAGGTGCATCAAAGCTGGGACAGAGAGATTGAAAAACAGCTTCTATCTCAAGGCCATCAGATTGTTAAACAGCCACCACTAGCACAGAGACGCGGCTGCCTACCTACAGACATATCATTGGCCACATTAATAAATGGAACACTAGACACTTTAATAATGCCACTTTAAGAATGTTTATATATCTCGCATTACTCAGCTCATATGTATATACTGTATCCTTCAGTATCTGTTCTTTACTATCTATTGCATCTTAGCAGCTCTGTCACTGCTCATCCATATATTTTATACTTATATATTCTCATCCCATTCCTTTACTAGATTGTGTGTATTAGGTTTTGTTGTGGAATTTGTTAGATATTAGGTTTTGTTGTGGAATTGTTAGATATTACCTGTTAGATACTGCTGCACTGTCGGATCCAGAAGCATAAGCATTTCACTACACTCGCAATAACACCTGCTAACCATGTGTATGTGACCAATAACATTTTATTTAATTTTATTTGGTCTGCTTCAGTGTGCAGCTCCCATCATTGTTGGCTCAATAACCCACATTTTTAATTCAACATTGTTCTCAGGAAATATTCCAGAAGTATGGAAATCAAGAGCGGGCATAGTAGGGATCTTCAAACTTATCGCCCCATTTCAAGGCTTCCTTCTCGAATCAAATCAAATTTATTTATAAAAGCCCTTCTTACATCAGCTGATATCTCAAAGTGCTGTACAGAAACCCAGCCTAAAACCCCAAACAGCAAGCAATGCAGGTGTAGAAGCACGGTGGCTAGGAAAAACTCCCTAGAAAGGCCAAAACCTAGGAAGAAACCTAGAGAGGAACCAGGCTATGAGGGGTGGCCAGTCCTCTTCTGGCTGTGCCGGGTGGAGATTATAACAGAACATGGCCAAGATGTTCAAATGTTCATAGATGACCAGCAGGGTCAAATAATAATAATCACAGTAGTTGTCGAGGGTGCAACCTTGGTAAATGTATACCTTTTTTATCTGAGAAATGTATTTTGAATGTAAACCAGTCAGGGTTAAGGGCAGAGCGCTATTACAGCAACCACTTTAGTTATTAATAATCTTGTCAGTGCTTCAGACACTAAAATGAAATGTGCTGCTTTGTTTGTGGACCTGTCTAAAGCTTTTGATACTGTTGATCTTGTTATTTTATATTGCATTATACAAGGAACATTTGTAAAAGAGACCTATATAAGGCGTTATATAAGGAATAGGGGGCTATTTTGGTCATATTGTTCTCAGATAATAAAATAAATCAAAAATCCTCTTCCCGTGCAACCCTGCCTCTATGTTATACAAAATGCACGATAAGCATGATTTGCACACATACATACACTGATGAATGATGTGGTGAAGAGCTGCACACACACACACACACACACACACACACACACACACACACACACACACACACACACACACACACACACACACACACACACACACACACACACACACACACACACACACACACACACACACACACACACACACACACACCACTCTTTACACCAGTCATTTTTCACATTGATTATTTGATGTATAGAGTTATTAGAGAGGTGGGAGTCATACAGCCCATCTGTTAATCTCACTGGCAGAAAACAAGCACTTCCATTCACAACCTTCCTGCGATCTAGAAATTGTTCCGTCATATTTTGTGAGATGGTCTGTAGCCCAGCCACACACTCCCCTCAGAGCCTTTCTATACCTTAAAGGCCCAGTAAAGTCCAAATTCACTTTAAAAAAAAATCATATTGTACAACATCTAACTAACACTGTAAAGGTGTGAAAAAATTTATCTGTGTTATTTCTTGATAGTTGCTGGTTGAAAATACAAATCTACACAGGAACTTTTAATCAGCAGGTTCTCATGGGCGGGAGTTTTGGCTTTCCATGGTTACATCACCTTGCGGTAAATTGGTTAATAGACCAATAACAAAGAGAGTTCCAAACCTCTCTGCCAATAACAGCTAGTTTTCTGTTTTCCCCTCCCCAGTCAGACCACTCCCAGACAGTCCTAGCAAAATTCTTGCTTGAGAATCGTTTTTTTGCAAAAACAAAAAATAGCTATTTTTGGCCGTTTAAATGGAAATCTATTACAGTAAGGTACTTAATTGTTACCCAGAAATGATTTGATATTGACATAACGGCTGCAGCTTTTACTCTGATTAAAACAAATAAACCTGATCCCTGCCTCCTGCTTTCCTTCTGGAAAGTGTGGAACCATCCGTTTTCCTGTCCCCCTTCACACCTCCATACATGCCTCTCTGTCCCCCTTCACACCTCCATACATGCCTCTCAGTCCCCCTCTCCTCTCCCTCTTTTTCTCCCCCTCTCCCTCTATCTTACAGAAGCTTATATAAATGTTTTTAGTGCCTTAGGGATTTACCCTGACTCCAAACAGGTAGTTACAGTGCTGGAGAAAACATTGTAGGGGTCGGTTACATCTTTCACCATCTCCTCTTCTCTGAAGTTTTCCTCTCTATGCCTCTCTCTCTTTATCTCTCTCTCTCTGTCAGTTCAATTCAATTTCAATTCAAAGGGCTTTATTGTAATGGGAAATATATGTTTACATTGCCATAGCAAGTGAAATAGATAACAAGCAAAAGTGAAGTAAACATTACACTCACAAAAGTTCCAAAGGAATATTCTGTCTTTCTCTCCCTCTCTCTGTCTCCGCTCACACATGTTCCATCCGTCAGACCAGGCTCAATGAGACATGTGCCAAATGTGCTGTGAGACTGTGAATGTGAAATGTGCGAAATGTGAATGTCGCCTTTTCACACACTCACACACGCATGCACGCAGGCACACACGTGTGGAAAAACACACGCAGACACACAGAGAAGAGCAGTGGGTTTGAGTTTGGTTGGCAGAGCGAGCAGGTAGCACTAATTAGACAGAGTTATACTGTACGGGCATTCATAAAAACGGTTGGTTCAACTTCAGAGCTAAAAATATTTTTTTGAAAATATTGTCTGCTAAATGGAAGAACTTTCAAACCTCTCTCTCTGTGTACCCTGCCTGACCATCTCTGTCTCCATCTCACTCTCTCTGTCTGTCTCCATCTGTCTGTCTGTCTCCGTCTGGCTGTCTCCGTCTGGCTGTCTCCGTCTGGCTGTCTCCATCTCGCTCTCTCTGTCTGTCTCCATCTGTCTGTCTGTCTCCGTCTGGCTGTCTCCGTCTGGCTGTCTCCGTCTGGCTGTCTCCATCTCACTCTCTCTGTCTGTCTCCATCTGTCTGTCTGTCTCCGTCTGTCTATATGTCTGTCTCCGTCTGTCTGTCTGTATGTCTGTCTCCATCTGCCTGTCTGTTGCTGTCTGTCTGTATGTCTGTCTGTTGCTGTCTGTATGTCTGTCTCTGTCTGACTGTCTGTCTCAGCCTGTCTGTCTGTCTGTCTGTCTGTCTGTCTGTCTGTCTGTCTGTCTGTCTGTCTGTCTGTCTGTCTGTCTGTCTGTCTGTCTGTCTGTCTCAGTCTGTCTCAGTCTGTCTGTCTCCGTCTGGCTGTCTCCGTCTGTCTGACTGTCTCCGTCTGTCTGTCTGTCTGTCTGTCTGTCTGTCTCCGTCTATCTGTCTGTCTGTCTGTCTCTGTCTGCCTGTCTGTCTGTGTGTCTGTCTCCTTCTGTCTGTATGTCTGTCCGTCTCCGTCTGTCTGTATTTCTGTCTGTATGTCTGTCTGTATTTCTGTCTGTATGTCTGTTTCTGTCTATCTGTATGTCTATGTCTCCGTCTGTCTGTATGTCTGTCTCCGTCGGTCTGTATGTCTGTCTGTCTCCGTCTGTCTGTCTGTCTGTCTCCATCTCTATGTCTGTCTGTCTCCGTCTGTATGTCTGTCTCTGTCGGTCTGTCTCCGTCTGTCTGTATGTCTGTCTGTATGTCTGTCTCTGTCGGTCTGTCTGTATGTCTGTCTCTGTCGGTCGGTCTGTCTGTATGTCTGCCTGTCTGTCTGTATGTCTGTCTCCGTCTGTCTGTCTGCATGTCTGTCTCTGTCGGTCTGTCTGTCTGTATGTCTGTCTGTCTGTATGTCTGTCTCCGTCTGTCTGTCTATTTCTTTCTTCTTTCCACCTTTTCATCTTTCTCTCAATTCAATATAATTTATTGACATGGAATGTAAAAGACTTACATTGTCAAAGTAACCAGATAACCATGATGGTCCAATAAGACAGGAATATTTTATTTTCTTACCTTTATTTAAGTTGGCAAGTCAGTTAAGAACAATTTCTTATTTTCAATGACAGCCTAGGAACAGTGGGTTAACTGCCTTGTTCAGGAGCAAAATGACAGAGTTTTACCTTGTCAGCTCGGGGATTCGATCTTGCAACCTTTCGGATACTAGTCCAACACTCTAACCACTAGGCTACCTGCCACCCCTACTAGGCTGTTAGTAATAAAGCAATAATAATTATAATGTTAATAGTGGTAATACTATTAACAGCAATTACAAATACTTATAATAATAATGAGAATTCTAAGAAAAACATTAATACTGGTATTATTTGTAACTGTTCTTTCTTACACACATGCACACACACACACACATGCACACACACACGCACACACACACACACATGCACACACACACGCATGCACGCACACACACACATGCACACACACACGCATGCACGCACACACACACACACACGCACACACGCATGCACGCACACACACACGCATGCACGCACACACACACATGCACACACGCACACACACACATGCACACACGCATGCACGCACACACACACATGCACACACACACACACATGCACACACACACATGCACGCACGCATGCACGCACACACACACATGCACACACGCATGCACGGACAGACTCACGCACGCACGCACAACAACAAATGCAACAACAGAGGTATCTGCCTGCCTCCCTGGAAAAAATGCATGGCTCAACCTTTTGTGTGTGAGCTTACTGTCTTACGACATGTTGTACTGTGAACCAACCAAGCAAGCAGCGGTAAAGTGGACAGCGGTAAAGTACACTGCTCAGCTCGCTCCATAATGTCAAATACTTTACTTACATACCAATCAGTAACACATTATTCAGCTGAGCCAGGATGATTCAGTCGCTGACACACACTGTGGGTGCCGTGCACTTCTAGAACCTCTGATCAGTATTCTGTTCTGGAACACATGGGAACAGAACATTACCATTATAGACTGGTGTTGTCCTCAAGCTGTACACCTACACTTCAACTCTCCCACACCACAAACTAACAGAACCCCTACTACTCACTTAGGAGTTGTATTGCCTTTTTGTGACCTTGTCCAGTCGATTTGAAAGTCAAATGAACTTTCAGTCCATATTAATCATTATCGGTTTGCGGAGGGCGGCATGTCCAAAACACTCTCTATGTAGCCTATACTGTGAAAGTCAAATCCAGAAGCTGGCTTCTCTTGAACTCCTGAAGTATCCTGTAGCTCCCACATCATCAATCTGTCCACTCAATCTCTATATAACCCACCTTTCAGCCGTTTAGCCTTAATAGCACTATACAGGACATGCAACAATACAGGTGAAATCTTTGTCCCACAATAGCATACCTTGCCAAAACAACCTATTAAATGTTAATAGAGCCGACAACACACTGATACAGCCATTACTCACCGACCCGCATTACACACAGTTGTGTAGCTGCTTGACTTGCATTGAGGGTTCTCTCCTTGAGTCATAGTCAATTCAGGTTGGCACCGTTCGACTTGCACACATCTTTCTATTTACACAATAGACCATAAAGGCTAAGGGTGTTGTTGGGTTTAGGGCCGGTTCTAGTCTTTTGGGGGCCCTAAGCAAGATTTGGTTGGTGAAGAGAAAAATATACATTTCCTGCAATTCTACCCATTTTGCCATTGGGCAGAGAGGAAAAAGTTTTACTGCTAATTTCCTGCAATTCTACCTATTTTTCCATGATATGAAGAGATATTTTTTCAGTTTTAAAGCAAATTTTCTGCAATTCTACACATTTTGTCAATGACTTATGCCATGTTAATGATATCTGAATGAGAGTGACTAATAAAATCAATGAGGGCCCCATGGAGTTCAGAGCCCCTGGGCACGTTCCCTGTGTAACCGGGCGGTATTAGACCATGATTACTAAGTGATTACCATGATTAACACGATTAACTTTAGATAGCTGGCTAGACTAATTTACCAATAATAAAAAGGTTTGCTGACTGTCAGTGACTGACATCACAAGAGAAAAATTGTTGATGCAAAAATTTCTGATTTGCACCTTGTTTATTCTATTATTCTAACTGGGTCAGGGGGGGGTCTTAGCAACGTGGGTCCCTAGGCGACCGTTTATGTCTCTTATGCCTGGAGCCAGCCCTAGTTGGGTTCAATCAATCAAATGTATTCATTTAGCCTTTTTTACCTCAGCACATGTCACAAGTGCTATACAGAAACCCAACCTGAAACTCCAAACAACAAGCAATGCAGATGTAGAAGCATGGTGGCTAGGAAACACTCCCTAGAAAGGCAGGGACCTAGGAGGAAACCTTGAGAGGAACCAGGCTCTAAGAGTACATGGCCATGAAGGCCTGAATATGTTCAAACGTTCATAGATGACCAGCAGGGTCAAATAATAATTACGGTGGTTGTAGAGGGTGCAACAGGTCAGGTGGCTATATCAGTTGGCTTTTCATTGCCGAGCATTCAGAGGTCGAGACAGCAGGTGGGGTAGAGAGAGAGAGAGAGAGAGAGAGAGAGTCGAAAACAACAGGTCCGGGACAAGGTAACACGTCCGGTGAACAGGTCAGTTTGAGGCAGCGCGTGAGATTGGGTTGTGAGCAGGTGAGTCTGGGAAGGGGTGATGCTGTGGATGTTTGTGTGTGTCTGTATGTTGTCGTTTGTACAGTTGAAGTCGGAAGTTTACATACACCTTAGCCAAATACATTTAAACTCAGTTTTTCACAATTCCTGACATTTAATCATTGTAAAAATTCCCTGTCTTAGGTCAGTTAGGATCACCACTTTATTTTAAGAATGTGAAATGTCAGAATAATCGTAGAGAGAATGATTTATTTCAGCTTTTATTTCTTTCATCACATTCCCAGTGGGTCAGAAGTTTACATACACTCAATAAGTATTTGGTAGCATTGCCTTTAAATTGTTTAACTTGGGTCAAATGTTTTGGGTAGCCTTCCACAAGCTTGGAAGTTGGGTGAATTTTGGCCCATTCCTGCTTATAGAGCTGGTGTAACTGAGTCAGGTTTGTAGGCCTCCTTGCTCGCACACGCTTTTTCCGTTCTGCCCACAAATTCTTTAAAGGATTGAGGTCAGGGCTTTGTGATGGCCATTCCAATACCTTGACTTTGTTGTCCTTAAGCCATTTTACCACAACTTTGGAAGTTTGCTTGGGGTCATTGTCCATTTGGAAACCCATTCGCGACCAAGCTTTAACTTCCTGACTGATGTCTTGAGATGTTGCTTCAATATGTCCACATAATTTCCCTTACTCATGATGCCATCTATCTTGTGAAGTGCACCAGTACCGGCTGCAGCAAAGCACTCCCACGACATGATGCTGCCACCCCTGTGCTTCCCGGTTGGGATGGTGTTCTTGGGCTTGCAAGCCTCCCCCTTTTTCCTTCAAACATAACGATGGTCATTATGGCCAAACAGTTCTATTTTTGTTTCATCAGACCAGAGGACATTTCTCCAAAAGTACGATCTTTGTCCCAATGTGCAGTTGCAAACTGTAGTCTGGCTTTTTCATGGTGGGTTTGGAGCAGTGGCAACTTCCTTGCTGAGCGCCCTTTCAGGTTATGTCGATATAGGACTCGTTTTGCTGTGGATATAGATACTTTGTACCTGTTTCCTCCAGCATCTTCACTTTGCTGTTGTTCTGGGATTGACTTGCACTTTTTGCACCATAGTTCGCTCATCTCTAGGAGACAGAACGCGTCTGCTTCCTGAGCGGTATGACGGCTGCGTGGTCCCATGATGTTTATACTTGTATACTATTGTTTGTACAGATGAACGTGGTACCTTCAGGCGTTTGGAAATTGCTCCCAATGATGAACCAGACTTGTGGAGGTCTACAATTGTTTTTTTGAGGTCTTGACTGATTTCTTTTGATTTTCCCATGATGTCAAGCAAAGAGGCACTGAGTTTGAAGGTAGGCCTTGAAATACATCCACAGGTACACCTCCAATTGACTCAAATGATGTCAATTATCCTATCAGAAGCTTCTAAAGCCATGACATCATTTTCTGGAATTTTCCAAGCTATTTAAAGGCACAGTCAACTTAGGGTATGTAAACTTCTGACCCACTGGAATTGTGACACAGTGATTTATAAGTGAAATAATCTGTCTGTAAACAATTGTTGGAACAATTACTTGTGTCATGCACAAAGTAGATGCCCTAACCGACTTGCCAAAACTATAGTTTGTTAACAAGAAATTTGTGGAGTGGTTGAAAAACAAGTTTTAATGACTCCAACGTAAGTGCATGTAAACTTCCGTCTTCAATATGTATGCGCATGTTTTGTCATGTTAAAAAAAAGTTAAAAAATATATATATAGGATCCAATCGGTTATTTTTCATTTCCAATAGAGAAAAAAGTTGTCCAATAATAGGATTCCAATAGGATTCTGATAAAGGTGACACAAAATCCTATAGGACTGCAAGATTCCTATATGGTCCAATAGGGTAATTTTTATATCCAATAGAGAAAAGTAGTCCAATAGAATTACAATAGGATTCTGATAGAGGTGAAACAAAATCCTATAGGATTGTGAGAATCATATGGTATCCAATAGGGTAATTTTATTTCCAATAGGAGAAAAGCAGTCCAATAGAAATTCCAATATGATTCTGATACAGGTGACACAAAATCCTATAGGACTGCAAGAATCCTATAGAATCCAATATGATTAATTTTATTTCCAATAGATAAAAAGTAGTACAATAGGATTCCAGTAGGATTCTGATAAAGGTGACACAAAATCTTATAGGATTCTATTGGAAAAATCTCTAAACCTATAAGATTTTGGACTACGGGATCATATCCACACAAGTTCCAAATGTATACTGAACAAAAATATAAATGCAAGTTGTAAAGTGTTGATCCCATGTTTCATGAGCTGAAATAAAAGATCCCAGAAATGTTTCATACACACAAAAAACGTATTTCTCTAAAATGTTGTGCACAAATTTGTTTACATTCCTGTTAGTGAAAATTCCTCCTTTCCCAAGATAATCCATCCACCTGACAGGTGTGGCATATCAAGAAGCTGATTAAATAGCATGATCATTACACAGGTGCACCTTGTGCCGCTGACAATAAAAGACCACTCTAAAATGTGCAGTTTTGTCACACAACACAATGCCACAGATGTCTCAAGTTTTGAAGGAGCGTGCAACAAGCATGCTGACTGCAGAAATGTCCACCAGAGCTGTTGCCAGAGAATAGAATGTTAATTTCTCTACCAACGTCGTTTTAAAGAATTTCCTTATATTTCCTTATATGAACTGTAACTCAGTAAAATGGTTGAAATTGGTGCATGCTGCGTTTCTATTTTTGCTCAGTATAACTGAATCATCAGAACAAGAAACACCCTTTGATACATTACATTACATTACGAAACGATCATTCGTTTTCCTGATGGAAGCTCAGTATGCACAAACAAGAAAGCAATTTGAACATCTGTCTTTTCCTCTGATTGAAATATGCATACCAATACCGTAGAGTGTGCCAAGGGGGAAATGAGAGGAATCATCTGGGTGTTTGACATAAAGGACTTACTAAAGAATTTACTACCTTCTTACTTAATAACAAGCATCCATTTATAAGGATGGTCATCAACATAAATATAAAATGTAATGATTGAAGATTTTCAAGATTATTTTCCTTATTAGATGAACGATATGAAAAGCCATCAAAGTCATTTTTAGATTTTGTCTCCGTCTGTCTACTATTAATACTTTATATCTGGATAATTATCGGGGTTCATAAATGTATTAATCAACATCAAAAGAGTTTTGGTTAGTGTGGCAGAACACACACACACACACACACACACACACACACACACACACACACACACACACACACACACACACACACACACACACACACACACACACACACACACACACACACACACACACACACACACACACACACACACACACACACACACACAAAGGTGAGTTTATATCTTCTCCCTGCCTCTCACCTTTCTGTCAGTGCATGGTCATCCTACTCACGCGTGTCCTGCCCTCTCTCTGTGTCCCTACAGCAGGGGGAAGGAAGGAGGACGAAATGGTTGGAGTGATAACCACATCCTACAAAAATCTCAAAACTGGGCTTAGGGGTGTACATGAAAAGAACAGAAAGGTCCACACACTATATGCTCTTTAGACCACCTTATTTTTTTATTTAACCTTTATTTAACTAGGCAAGTCAGTTAAGAACAAATTCTTATTTACAATGACAGCCTACCCCGGCCAAACCCGGACGATCCTGGGCCAATTGTGCGCAGCCCTAAGGGACTCCCAGTCACAGCCAGATGTGATATTGTAATGAATACTCAGGGGGAAAAGGGTGTAGATTCACGCGCAGAGTGCAGCAGATGTTTATTTCGCCTTCGCAGGAGGCAGGAATCGTGGTCACAGGCAGGCAATTGTCATACACAGGTAGGCAAACAGGCAGGTGAAACAAAACTAGGACTGAAGGCTATAACTGGTTCTCACAAACGAGCTAGGAAAAGGCTTAGTAGAGTCAAAATGAACAATACCTCACAAAGGCACAAACAGAATGAACTGAACTAAATAAGGAGCTGATGAGACCAGGTGAGTAACTAACACAGGTGAAATCAATGAACAACAATTAAAGACAGGGCTACGTTCAAGAACACAAAGAACAGAACACAAGGTTGACTAAGAAAATAAATACAGAACCTTACAGTACCCCCCCCTCCCCCAAGGGAGGCTCCTGATGACCACCGCAGAGTGGAGCGGGCGGGCTGGGAAGCAGAGGCAAACGCCTACCTTAGGGGCGAGGTCCGACAGACTGGTTCGACAAGGTCGTGGACTGACCCGTCATTCTGCGTTGGTCAGTTCGGGGGTCGACCCCGAGGTCGGGGAGCGTGACAATCCAGACGGTTACGGTGGAATGCCTGAACCATCTCTGGGTCGAGGATGTCCTAGTCGGGGACCCAGGACCGGTCTTCAGGCCCATAACCTTCCCAGTCCACTAGATAGTGGATGCGGTCTCTCAGGATTTTGGAATCAAGGATGGCCTGAATGGCGTAAGCAGGTTCCCCTCCGACGTCCAACGGTGGGGGCGCACTGTGGGTTGAGACTGGAGGATGAAGAGGACTGGAGGATGAAGAGGACTGTAGGTGGCCGGTTTTAACAGAGACACATGGAAGGACGAGGAAATGTTATACTGATGGGGTAACTGGAAGCGATACGTGACAGGGTTAATGTGATGGGTTATCTTGAAGAGACCAATGAAGCAAGGACAAAACTTTTTGCAGGGGAGGCGGAGCCGGATGTCTCTAGTAGAGAACCACACAAGCTGTCCGGGGTGAAAGAGTGGCGTAGGTCGGCGTCGTCTGTCGGCAAAGCGCTTCTGGGTATTAGAGGCTTCCTGCAGATGCCGGTGAGTGGTCTCCTATACCCGCTCACTACGCCGAAACCAGTCGTCGACAGCTGGGACAGTACCAGGCTTCGCCTCCCAGGGAAACATGGGGTGTTGGTAACCAAGTACACACTGAAACGGTGTAAGGCAGAGGGATGAATGCATGAGTGAGTTCTGAGCGTATTCGGCCCAGGCCATATACCGACTCTAGTCGTGTGGAGAGGAAGAACATTGTTGGCGGAGGTACTTCCCTATTTCTTGTTTCAGTCGTTCCGTCTGCCCGTTGGTCTGGGGGTGGTACCCGGAGGAGAGGCTGAGGGCGACCCCCAGTCGGTCACAGAATGCTCGCCACACCCGGGAGACACTGGGACCCGCGGTCATACCACCTCATAGCACCTCATAGCACCTCATACCACCTTATAGCCCCTCATACCACCTTAACCACCGTATAGCACCTCATACCACCTTATAACACCTCATACCACCTTATACCACCTTAAACCACCGTATAGCACCTCATACCACCTTATAACACCTCATACCACCTTATACCACCTTAAACCACCGTATAGCACCTCATACCACCTTATAACACCTCATACCATCTTATAGCACCTTATGCAACCTCATACCACCTCATACCACCTCATCAATCAATCAATCAAATGTATTTATAAAGCCCTTCTTACATCAGCTGATGTCACAAAGTCCTGTACAGAAAGTGCTCATAGCACCTCATAGCACCTCATACCACCTCATATCACATTATACAACCGTATACCACTGTATAGCACCTCATACCACCTTATACCACCTCATACCAACTTATAGCACCTCATACCACCTTATAGCACCTTATAGCTGGGGCGGCAGGTAGCCTAGTCATTAGGGCGTTGGGCCAGTAACCTGAAAGGTTGCTAGATCGAATCCCCGAGCTGACAAGGTAAAAATCTGTTGTTCTGCCCCTGAACAAGGCAGTTAACCCACTGTTCTTAGGCCGTCATAGTAAATAAGAATTTGTTCTTAACTGACTTGCCTAGTTAAATAAAGGTAAAAAAAAAAAAATCATAATAAAAATATCACGTACCACTTTTAACCTCCTTAATGACAACGTTTCAATCCAGAGTATCATCAGGTCAAACATTGTCATCAAATGTGATATACAGAGCATGTAGTGTGCTGGCCTTTCTGTAAACTAAAAGTCTATTTGAAAACAATGTTCGTTTTTAGGCCAACCGTTCGGACAATACAGGCGTTTTTGTGAGAAGATTTTTGGGACGTCTTAAAGTCTGACAAACACCGCTATAAATTGGCCACCTTCCACCACAGATGTGGAAGGCTGACAGGCGGATGTGGTGGATTGAGACGCAGCCCATGCAAAAAACCCATCTCTAGCTTCTTTATTATGTTACTTAGATTGATGCATGGGTGCGTCAATAGACTTACAGATTAAGGTGATATACGGAGCATATAGCGTGCTGGTCTTTATGTCCTGGTCACAAAAGGAGAGACTCGTTTTCCATCAACATCAAAATGGATCATACTGATGATTAGCTGATCGGTACACAGTCATATTTCAGGACCTCCCATCTCTACACACATAGCTACTCACCTTGGATGGGACAGTTATACAATGAAAGAACTAACTGAGATAAGTATATCAGGAGTGTTGACGTAAAGCTGGCGACATTTACATAGCATGACTCTGTCTATTTTCGAGAGACACACATCTGAATGTCGAGGCTAGCAGGTTTACCATAAAGCTTTTAGTATAATCTTATCTCATCATGTCTGTCAGTATGCAAAGTCTGTTTATGAAACACATGCATCCACACACACACACACACACACACACACACACACACACACACACACACACACACACACACACACACACACACACACACACACACACACACACACACACACACACACACACACACACACACACACACACACACACCTCACTGAATATCAATGGTTGTAAACTGCCGTGCTCAGACAAACAGACAGCTGCGGTAACATCTGAGGAATCCGTTACTAGACAAAGTGAAAGGTAGCTAAAACGCTGAGGTGAGCTAAAAGGTGAGGGACTCTACTTACTTTTGCTTGTGATCCTCTTCAGTGATGTTTCACAAAGGTGTCCAAATCCTCACCAAAATTCACATCTTTGTCCCTTTGATTCAACAGTGAAGTCCATGCATGTCCATTGTCTCTGTGTTTGTGTGAGGGATCATTGAATCAGTTTGTCTGTTTACGCTAATATAGATCAAGAGAGCAGTGTTAGAACTGTCTGTCTCAAATGTTGTGCGATCTAAATGTGTTCAGAGCTTGTAGGGTGTTATAGGCTGTAGTTAAATGTGTGTCAATATGTCTGTACTGAATTTGCCTTGTGGTTGATGGCATTTGGCTGCTGTGTAGTTCACAACAGTCTGAGAGTAATCCATTAGTTGCCAGGCTCCGTGTGTGTCTCTCTCTCCTCTGCTACCTCTGAGCGACTACTCACTGACTGGACTGAATTTAAGCTCCGTCTGCTATTACCATCCCTCCTTCACTCTCCCTCCCTCTCCTCCTCCCATTTCCCCCTCCTCCTGGGTCAAACTAGCTGTCCTCTATGATGGGAGGAGGAGCTAACATCCAGAGGGGAGGGGAGCCAATGTTTTTATACATACCAATGAACTATATCAGAGAGAGAGAGGCTGTACATAGACTGTACACTGTTTATAGCCGTAATATGACATTTGAAATGTCTCTATTCCTTTGAAACTTTTGTGATTGTAATGTTTACTGTTAATTTTTCATTGTTTATTTCACTTTTGTTTATGATCTATTTTACTTGCTTTGGCAATGTAAACATATGTTTCCCATGCCAATAAAGCCCTTTGAATTGCATTTTGAGAGAGAGAGACCCCATTGCAATAGGCTAGATATACTATACTGTATGCAACCTACACGGTTGTTGATGTTGTTGTTGGAGAGAGAGACAGAGAGACAGAGATGGAGAGAGGGAGGGAGAGAGAGAGAGAGACAGAGAGAGTACATATACAATACTGTTTAAGGTGTCGCTATGTGTTTACTGTGTCACTGACATTTTACTCCTGTCCTTATTATTAGTTTGTTGTTTTCACGTTGTCTCATCACTTAATCGCCCCTTTGTTCACAACATTGTTACTAAACATGTACAACCTGTGGTAAGCAATATGGGGTTTCCTGTTGTGGTCTGCCTGTTCACCATGAATACCTGAATACCACAATCTATGAATAACTATAGGCTGACTCAGTTAAGTCAACTACACACCCCACCTGGCACTACCCGAACACATCTGTGTACTGAAGGTAGGTAACTACACACCTAGTCTCAATTTGCCACACCTCCAAAATCATCTTGTTGCGGATTGGAAAAACGGTTTGAATGGACCGCTGGCTCCCAGCAGCAAGATTTTTATTGGATGATAAATTTCAAGAACTCTCCCCCCACACGCCCATAGAACAGATGCTGTGTGTTATATGCGTCAGTTTTCCATATCGGTAGTTGTTTCCTATTCTAGTTCCAAGTACTAGTTTTTAAGTTATCAAGTGTGGCCGACAGCCTGCGATTTATATTTTTTGAAAGTGGATTACGCTGGTAAATTCAAACATCACAACACGTTCTAAACCACTCAGGTGAAACACTTTCTTCCTTGTCTCCATTCGTCCACATGGCTGCTGGCTGCACTTTACTACCACCGAAAATAGTGAAGATTGCCCATTATTTTGTAAGAAACATTATTGTGTTGAAAATCCCAAATTGTTTGCATTGTAAACTTACACACAGCTCTGACACACACACACTTACTCCACCAGACATGCCACCAGGGGTCTTTTCACAGTCCCCAAATCCAGAACAAACACAAGAAAGCGTGCAGTATTATACAGGTCCATTATTGCTTGGAACTCCGTTCCATCTCATATTGCTCAAATTAATAGCAAACCTGGTTTCAAAAAACAGACAAAGCAACACCTCTCCCCTATTTGACCTAGATAGTTTGTGTGTATGTATTGATATGCAGGCTAAGTGTGCCTTTAAAAACAATAAAAAACGTACTTCTCTCCTTGCTGCTCTTGTCTATTAATGTTCTGTTTTATGTCATGTTTCCTGTTTTGTGTGGACCCAGGGAAGAATAGCTGCTTTCGCAACAGCTAATAGGGATCCTAATAAAATATCAAAAATACCATAAGGACCCTAAATAACGGAGCCAGTGGGAGAACCTATTCAAGTAAGTAAATACATTTTTCAAATGTTACAAAACTCCTGCGCCACTCAGGATGCAGTGCCTTAGACCCTGGCGGCTCCGGGCCGGAGGGCGACCCTGGCGGCTCCGGACTGGAGGAAGACTCTGGAGGGAGGAAACGCAGAGACAGCCTAGTGCGTGGGGCTGCCACAGGGCCCACCAGGCTGGGGAGACCTACAGGAGGCCTGGTGCGCAGAGGAGGCACAGGTCGAATCGGGCTGTGGGGGAGCACTGGAGATCTGGTGCTCAACGCTCACACCTCTCCATTAGGCTCAATGCCCACTTTCGCCCGGCACGGGCGGAGCGCAGGCATAGGACGAACTGAACCCTCCCAGCGCCCCGGAGACACAGTACGCAGAGCCGGCACAGGATACCCTGGGCCGAAACGGCGCACCGGAGACCAAACACGCTGAGCTGACACAATCCGCCCTGGCTGGATACCCACTCTCGCATGGCACTTGCGGGGGGCTGGCCTATAGCGCTCCGGGCTATGAGCGCGCACTGGCGAAACCGTGCGCTCACCGCATAACACGGTGCCTGACCAGTACCACGCTGCTTCCGGTAAGCACGGGGAGTTGGCTCAGGTCTATCGCCTGACTCCGCCAATCTCCCAGTGTGCCCCTCCCCCAAAAAAAATATTTGGGGGCTGCCTCTCTCACATGCCTGCTGCGCTGCCTTGCCTCATATCGCCACCTCTCAGCTTTCGCTGCCTCTAGCTCTTCCTTTGTGCGGCGATATTCCCCAGCCTGTCTCCAGGGTCCCTGTCCATCCAATATCTCCTCCCAAGTCCAGGAGTCCTGAACTCTCTGCTCCTCGATACCACGCTGCTTGGTCCTTTGGTGGTGGGTAGTTCAGTAACGATCGTCTAAGGGAGGAGACCAAAACGCATGCCTTTTAATGAGAAGTGAACACTATGACAAAAATAACTAAGTGATAAACGAACAACGAACAATAATCGAACAACACGAAACAGTTCTGTCTGGTACAGACACAAAGACAGGAAAACAACTACCCACAAAATACAGGTGGGAAAAGGCTACCTAAGTATGGTTCTCAATCAGAGACAACAATAGACAGCTGCCTCTGAGAACCACACTCGGCCAAACACACAGAAATAAAAAACATAGAATGCCCACCCCAACTCACGCCCTGACCAAACCAAAAGAGAGACATAAAAAGGATCTCTAAGGTCAGGGTGTGACAAGTGTAGGCTACTATACTATCAGTAAAGTGAGTGTAGGCTACTGTACTGTCAGTAAAGTGAGAGTGTAGGCTACTGTACTGTCAGTAAAGTGAGAGTGTAGGCTACTGTACTGGATAGGGCAGGTCCTTTTTTCTGTTTGCCTGAAATGATGCTTTAGTAATAAAAGCCTACTTGCTACTACTCCATGATCTGTTGTTGTTCAGACTAAGATGTATGTAAATATTAGACCAGTTAGCTTATTTGTACATTTTGAAGTGATGAAGTGTTGATTCTTTAAAGTGTTTAAACTTCTTTTAATTGTTCAACTATTATTCAGAATGAACTAGTGTAAGTGTTGATGAATCACATATCATAATCCTGCAACAAAGAGGGGAAGGGGTAAGTCTGTAATGTGTCTGTGTTTCTGTGTTGCATTCTCAAATGAACCTTTGATTTTTGTCTAGTTGTAAACTCTCCCATCTGTTTTATTTGATTGACACTGTCTCTGTATATATTATCTATGTGAATCCACTTAGCACCGCATCATATTACATCCATAGGCCTACAGTATGTCCTCACGCACTGTTGTTCCTACGGCACCAGTCTGGAGAGCCCTGATTCCCACCTGGTTCCCACCTGATTCCCACCTGGTTCCCACCTGATTTCCACCTGATTTCCACCTGATTTCCACCTGATTTCCACCTGATTTCCACCTGATTTCCACCTGGTTCCCACCTGATTTCCACCTGGTTCCCACCTGATTTCCACCTGGTTCCCACCTGATTTCCACCTGGTTCCCACCTGATTTCCACCTGGTTCCCACCTGGTTCCCACCTGATTTCCACCTGATTTCCACCTGATTTCCACCTGATTTCCACCTGGTTCCCACCTGGTTCCCACCTGATTTCCACCTGGTTCCCACCTGATTTCCACCTGGTTCCCACCTGATTTCCACCTGGTTCCCACCCCTCTTTAGCTGCTTTCTGTCCTGGAACTTCCCCAGGCTTCCCGTTTTAGGGTTTGTGACAAGGCTACTACACACCCCACCTGCCACCTCAACACACCTGTGTAGGTAGGTATCTACACACTCTACCTGGCACCTCAACACACCTGTGTAGGTAGGTCAATATTGAATTATGTAACGTGTTTTGTGACCCTGATTAAAAGCACTTAAAATGAATTTGACTAATCATGAGAGAGAGAGGATGTGTGTGTGTGTGTATATGTTTCAAAAACAGACTTTGTGTGCATACAGTATGTGTGTTGTACACTGTCTCTGTTTTCATGTCAACACCACCAGCACACAGATAAGAGTGTTTTACCAGGAGTATTGTCTTTCTCCCTGCTTGAGCAGAGTAGACCAGCACAGAGCTGGCCCTGATCCAATGGAGTGTCCCATGATGTCACAACTGAAGCCAGAGAGCTCCAGAACTCGAGCAGTGCCAGACTCTCCTCACATGCCACCTTCAATCAAACTCTTTTGATGTTCTACCGATGGAAGTTGTAACATGGCCCAGAGTTCTCAGAAACGAGTGTAATATGATTATCCTGTCTCCTAACAGGACATTGGCTTTGTCCCAAATGGCACCCTATTCCCTACATAGGGCATTACTTTTGACCAGAGCCCTGTGAGCCCTGGTCAAAAGTAGTGCATTAAATAGGGAATAGGGTGCCATTTGGGACGTAGCCATTATGTCACATCAATCCCTGATCCACTTCTCCTCTATTAAAGTGAAACAGTGGAGTGAGAACACGAAGGGGAGGCAGCAGGAGGAAGGCTTCTGGCCAAAGACAGATAGTAAACACTTCATGAAAGTACCTCAGGCAGCCCGTAAACACCAAAAATATTAGTCTTTATGCCTAGGACCGGTGTAAATCCCTAAGAGGAAACCTATTGTGATCGTAGCCAGGAGGAAAACATTTGATTAATAATAACGCTTTGACAGAAAACCAGTGTTACGAATCCCTTTTGGCCCGACAGTCTAGGGGGGATGGTAAAGAGACCCGTAACACAACTCATGCAAATTATAATAGTGAAAAAGTAAGAGTGAGAACGAAATAACCACAGACAGGGGGGGGGGAGAAAGCAGAAAATGGGGCTGAGCTGGACCCAAGGAAAGAAATACACATCCAATACACATCCAAAAACACCCCTAAGCTAGACTACCTGCTTCAACAACAGCTAACTAACTAACCAAAAATACAGTGGGTGGTCCATCCAGTTCTAACTAGTGTATTTAACAAAGTTTACCTACGGGTAGTGTATGCCCATGGGCGACTTGTCTTGGTACCCCCTTTTCCCAACATCAAACAAACACCATAACCAAAACAATACTCACAGGTGGGACAAAGTGACATGTAGTTGCAAACCACAAGCGATCTAGAGAGAGATTGCATTGACAGAGAGATTGAGCTCCAGAGAAAACAACTGACAGGGTTTTTAAACCAAGGGAAAGGGGAATGATTGGGTAAGTGAAACAGGAGGTGTGTCTTCTGATTAGCAACTGATTGGTGACTGATTTGGGAATGATGATTGTCATCTGTGAGGGGAGAAGGAGAGAAAATAAATACACAGGATACACACACAGGATACCTATATCCGTAACACACATTTAAAAGATGCACTACTAGAAATCGCCCCACCATTTCCTGGTGGCAAAAATTGCAATAGTTCGCCTAATTTCAGTTTATATGACAAAACAAGCTAGGATAGTGTAGGGAATCATTGTACCATCTAAACCGCTGTGAAATATTGTTTCCATAACCAAAAAGATTGTATTTTCAGCTACTTGAAGGTGGTGCTCAAAACCGAAAGTAAAAGATTGAATTTATTAATCACTAAATAATTAACACTCAAACAATTAGTGTACATGAAATACATGTTACATTACAGAATGATCTAGGGGCGAAAGAAACGCACACCTATTTAGGTGAGGTGCTGGCTAGCGGAGTGGAACACTTTAAAAAATAAAGGAGAGCCTCTAACCAAGAACACGACACTAACATAAGGCAAACCGCCGATACACAAGAACAATAGAAACTGCTGAGTGAACCTGGGAGAGGGACATATAAAGGGAAGGAAATGATGAAGGTAATGGAGTCCAGGTGTGAATCATAATGATTCACAGGTGCGCGTAATTATGAGTGCCAGGTGTGCGTAATGATGAATCCCAGGACCGGTGGTTAGTACTCACGACGTCGGGAGTCCAGTAGGGATCTGACAAAGTACGCCGGGCTCCCCTCGATGTTACGTGCACCCCTGGATTCCATTTACCTTCATCATTTCCTCACCTTTATATGTCTCTCTCCCAGATTCACTCACCAGGTGGTATTGTTCTTGTGTATCAGTGTTCTGCCTTATGTTAGTGTCATCTTCTTGGTTTTGTTGTTTTATAAAAACGTTGCACCTGCATCCGACTCACCGCCCACTCATTACAGGCAGGAGCAACACACCCAGATTCTAATCTTGTAACGACCTGGGTGTCGGGGGGTGCGAAGTCAGACGCAGGAACAGCAGAGCTTCAATACGTTGAGTCTTTAATGCCCAACTGGCAAACAAAATGTCCAACACGGACGTACTGGGTGTCATACACAACGGTCCAACGACACGAGAAACAAACCCAGTCCACAATAACAATATCCACTCCCGAAATCCAAAAGCTACAATATAACAATCCCGCACAAAGAAGCGTACGGGCTGGCTGACTAATAAAGCCACACTAATTAACAACTAACTGAACACAGGTGATACAAATAAACACATAAGGAGGGGGAGGAAAAAGAGTCAGTGGCAGCTAGTAGGCCGGTGACGACGACCGCCGAGCGCCACCCGAACGGGAAGGAGAGCCTGCCTCGGTTGAAGTCGTGACAAATCTAATCAACTCAATTTGAATGTTTTGACCAATCCAGTCACTTAAATACATCAACCAGAAAACATACAATGCAGTAAGACATCAAAATGTGCAGCATCTTTATAAACCCTTGAAACAATCCAAACATGACAATTTAATTCACACAGTAACACCAATTTCGTCAATTCAAGTTTTCATCAGTCGTCACACCTCTTGTGGTGTCAGTGACCCCAGGACTTCCATGGGAACATCTTTTCCCCCGAGATTTCCACTGGAAGGTGTGAGATGCAAATATACAGCCATCCATCCGGACAATGCCTAATTGAAACAACATGCCAGGTTAGCGTCAGCAGGTGGAATCTTGATCACTTCATCATCGTTCACATTTGTTCACTCTCAATTTTCCCATTACAGCATATCTATAAATCACATTTCTATGTGAATTTGGTTGGGTCTCCCCAAAAGTTACATATTGCAGCTTTAATTTAACCACACGTGACTACAAAGACTCACACGCTGCATTGAACCGTCGGCACTGCCATCACAACTGGAGATACCGTATCATTTTTGGAGACATGGTATTGCCAGGTGCTATAACAACCTTCACTGGCTAGCTAAGCATGAGAACTGCGAGGTGTCTACAGTAATGTTAACTTTTTGGCAGTTTGTGACATCTCCACTTTCCAAGCATATACCAACTCTTGCGGCAGTTTTATATACATCACAATGCTCTACTTGAGTAGGAGCCTACCAACATGAGCAGGAGCCTACCAACATGAGCAGGAGCGTACCAACATGAGCAGGCGCCTACCAACATGAGCAGGAGCGTACCAACATGAGCAGGAGCCTACCAACATGAGCAGGAGGCTTCCAACATGAGCAGGAGCGTACCAACATGAGCAGGAGCCTACCAACATGAGCAGGAGCCTACCAACATGAGCAGGAGCCTACCAACATGAGCAGGAGGCTTCCAACATGAGCAGGAGCCTACCAACATGAGCAGGCGCCTACCAACATGAGCAGGAGCCTACCAACATGAGCAGGAGGCTACCAACATGAGCAGGAGCGTACCAACATGAGCAGGAGCCTACCAACATGAGCAGGAGCGTACCAACATGAGCAGGAGCCTACCAACATGAGCAGGAGCCTACCAACATGAGCAGGAGCCTACCAACATGAGCAGGAGCCTCCCAACATGAGCAGGAGCCTACCAACATGAGCAGGAGCCTACCAACATGAGCAGGAGCCTACCAACATGAGTAGGAGCCTACCAACATGAGCAGGAGCCTACCAACATGAGCAGGAGGCTACCAACATGAGCAGGAGCGTACCTACATGAGCAGGAGCCTACCAACATGAGCAGGAGCCTACCAACATGAGCAGGAGCCTACCAACATGAGCAGGAGCCTACCAACATGAGCAGGAGGCTACCAACATGAGCAGGAGCCTACCAACATGAGCAGGAGCCTACCAACATGAGCAGGAGCCTACCAACATGAGCAGGAGCCTACCAACACGAGCAGGAGCCTACCAACATGAGCAGGAGCCTACCAACATGAGCAGGAGCCTACCAACATGAGCAGGAGCCTACCAACATGAGCAGGAGCCTACCAACATGAGCAGGAGCGTACCAACATGAGCAGGAGCCTACCAACATGAGCAGGAGCCTACCAACATGAGCAGGAGCGTACCTACATGAGCAGGAGCCTACCAACATGAGCAGGAGCCTCCAACATGAGCAGGAGCCTACCAACATGAGCAGGAGCCTACCAACATGAGCAGGAGCCTACCAACATGAGCAGGAGCCTACCAACATGAGCAGGAGCCTACCAACATGAGCAGGAACCTACCAACATGAGCAGGAGCGTACCAACATGAGCAGGAGCCTACCAACATGAGCAGGAGCGTACCAACATGAGCAGGAGCCTACCAACATGAGCAGGAGCCTACCAACATGAGCAGGAGCCTACCAACATGAGCAGGAGCCTACCAACATGAGCAGGAGCCTACCAACATGAGCAGGAGCCTACCAACATGAGCAGGAACCTACCAACATGAGCAGGAGCCTACCAACATGAGCAGGAGCCTACCAACATGAGCAGGAGCCTACCAACATGAGCAGGAGCCTACCAACATGAGCAGGAACCTACCAACATGAGCAGGAGCCTACCAACATGAGCAGGAGCCTACCAACATGAGCAGGAGCCTACCAACATGAGCAGGAGCCTACCAACATGAGCAGGAGCGTACCTACATGAGCAGGAGCCTACCAACATGAGCAGGAGCCTACCAACATGAGCAGGAGGCTACCAACATGGAACCCATAGAATATGGTAGTGAAAGGAAGCCCACTGGCCGGCAGTGGGAGAAGGATGGAACGAGACGGATTTTGGCCGACATTCTTCAAATCTTCTCATCGATGAAACATTTTATCTCAATACAGTTTTCTGTTCCCAAAACTAGAATCTGTTATGAACAGAGTGCACTACGTTTTGTGGACTTTACGCTTTGCAAAAGTAAAAAAAATAATGTTTTGTTTAGGAGTGCAAAGGTGAATTTAGTTATTGCACACGCAGATACATGCTAGAACATGCCAATAGGATCTCACTAGCTCGTGCTTGGCTCTGCCCACCTCCTTGCTTGTCCTCCCCACTATGACTCATTTGTTCCCATTGGAAACAACAGGCTGTGATCTATGTTGCTTTAGTTGTAAAAATCTTTGCCCATAGTCTGTATCATTCTACTTCTATGGTGGAACCCCAAGTGCAAACATGTCCTCTTCTATCAAAACGTTCTCCTAATCTGGCTGAGCATTCTCCCACGTGTTAAGGCTCATTTCCAGCTCAGCATGGGAGTATAGTAACGAGGCCAGAAATAAAATGATAGCTGTTTTCCTCTGAGATGGTTAGCTTGCGTTCCAAATGGCACCCTACTTTTGACCAGGGTCCTTAGTCTCTTATGCAAAACATTTGAGCGTTTCCTCGACCAGACCTACTTGTTCTAATGGCTCTGCAGTGCACTTTGTTGTATAATGTTCAATGAATCAATCATGTGGTCAATCATGGACTGATGGACGTTCCTTTGTTCCCCGCCCCGCCCCGCCCCGCCCCGGGGGATAGAAATACATTGAACCAGGCCCAACGTCAGTCCGTCAGTCTGCTTTTCTGTCTGATGGGAGGGAGATGTATGGCCAGTAGTGTCAGGAAAACACCTGGAGCTGAAGGTAGAAGTTGGCAGCATTGCAGTAGGGAACATCTGAGGAAGCTATTATCTGTCACCTGTCTCGTTAATAGCAAAGACATATGAGGAATTTGGGCCCATTGTGCTCGACGGATGCTGTATTTCGGTGAAGAGATATTGGCAGGATTATTTCACTAATAAAATGTTGTTTTGTCGATTTAAAGGGCTTAGAGTTCATCAGGCTCAGCCACCTTTTGGAAGACCTGGGAATATGGGGAAAATGGTGTGAATTTTGTAACCCTAGCTGTGTATTATCTCTGAAAGACAAAATGTTAATCTGTAGACTTATTTCAGCATCCATCCATCTGTCTTGTCACTACGGAAATTACAGGTCTGCTAGCCAGACCATCCATCTATGTCCTTCACTACCGTTAACGTGATAGAGCACAGTGAATAGATCTAATATAATAACTTGATTCTGGGATGAATAGTGGTTAGAGGCATCCTACTGTGACCATATGTATCATGTATGCATCCCATCCTATGTAGTGCACTACCTTTGACCAGTGCCCATAGGTGTTTGGTCAAAAGTAGTGCACTATATTGGGAATGGTGTGCCATTTGGGATGCAGACCACATGAAAGGTTTATGAATAATTGAAATATTTCTTTAAATAAATAATTTAACGGACAATACATAAATTAACATAGGATTGGTAGCGTGGAGTGAGTGAATAGATAGATGTGTTTCTCTGTGAAAGTCACCCAACTGAAACCTTTCTGTGTGTGTGTGTGTGTGTGTGTGTGTGTGTGTGTGTGTGTGTGTGTGTGTGTGTGTGTGTGTGTGTGTGTGTGTGTGTGTGTGTGTGTGTGTGTGTGTGTGTGTGTGTGTGTGTGTGTGTGTGTGTGTGTGTGTGTGCGAGTGTGTGCGAGTGTGTGCGTGTGTGTGTGTGTGTGTGTGTGTGTGCGAGCATGCGTGCGTGCGTGTGGATGTTTTTAATAGTTATTTTGTTTTTAAAACAAAAAACAAAATGCATACTCTTCAACCGATTGCTGCCCGCACCCGCACCTGCCCGCCCGACTAGCATCACTACTCTGGACGCTTCTGACTTAGAATATGTGGACAACTACAAATACCTAGGTGTCTGGCTATACTGTAAACTCTCCTTCCAGACTCATATTAAGCATCTCCAATCCAAAAATAAATCTAGAATCGGCTTCCTATTTCGCAATAAAGCCTCCTTCACTCACGCTGCCAAACATACCCTCGTAAAATTGACTATCCTACCGATCCTCGACTTCGGCGATGTCATTTACAAAATAGCCTCCAACACTCTACTCAGCAAACTGGATGCAGTCTATCACAGCGCCATCCGTTTTGTCACCAAAGCCCCATATACCACACACCACTGCAATCTGTATGCTCTCATCGGCTGGCCCTCGCTACATAGTTGTCGCCAGACCCACTGGCTCCAGGTCATCTACAAGTCTTTGCTAGTTAAAGCTCCACCTGATCTCAGCTCACTGTTCACCATAACAACACCCACCTGTAGCACGCGCTCCAGCAGGTTAGTGAGGGTCATCCCCTGGTCATCCCCAAAGCCAACACCTCCTTTGGGCGCCTTTCCTTCCAGTTCTCTGCTGCCAATGACTGGAATGAATTGCAAAAATTGTTGAAGTTGGAGACTTATATCTCCCTCACTAACTTTAAACATCAGCTATCTGAGCAGCTTTCCGATCGCTGCAGCTGTACATAGCCCATCTGTAAATAGCCCATCCAACTACCTACCTCATCCCCATATTGGTTTTATTTACTTTTTTGCTCTTTTGCACACCAGTATTTCTACTTGCACATCATCATCTGCACATCTATCACTCCAGCGTTAATTTGCTAAATTGTAATTATTTCGCTACTATGGCCTATTTACTTCCTTACCTCCTTACTCCATTCGCACACACTCTATATAGATTTTTCTATTGTGTTATTGACTGTACCTTTGTTTATTCCATGTGTAACTCTGTGATGTTGTTTTCTGTCGCACTGCTTTGCTTTATCTTGGCCAGGTCACAGTTGTAAATGAGAACTTGTTCTCAACTGGCCTACCTGGTTAAATAAAGATGAAATAAAAAATAAAAAGAGCAGATGTTTCCTGGCTATGATGACTGTCTCTCTCTGATAGTCCTCCCTCTTCCCTGCAGTACCTTATCTTCCTCATCATCTGTTCTTTTTCTTCTCCTCCTCCTCCTCTTTGTGTATCTCTCTCCCTCGTTTATTGTTCTAGTGATGCCTGGTCCCTCTCTCTCTTTTGTAGCACTGCTGTCTAGGGTCCGAATGCACGCATGCTGGCGCATGCAATAACACACATATGCACGCACGAGCACACACCAACATGCACACACTAACTCACAAACACACACTCACACCTTTCTAGGGATAAGGGGGAGAGGGGGGTAAACAGCAGAACAAGCATATTGGGAAGAGATAGAAGAAGAAGAAACAGGGGAGGAGGAGGAGAGATAGGAGGAGGGATAATGCCAGGAAAGTCAATTAAGGGAATGTTATGTTTCCATGTTATCACTCTATCAATGGACATGGAACATATGTCAACCTAGATTCAATCATTCTTTTCCTTTAACGAGTCGGACGTGAAGGATTTACTTCAGACACCGGACAAGGCCCAAATCCCCGTCTTTCAACTGAAGAAGAGCTGGAGATATCGGGGATGTAGGTCGGGGTGCCTTGTAAGGATTTGAGGGCGAGTGGGTAATCCGCCTCTACCATCAGTCCTATTAGCCAACATGCAATCATTGGATAATAAAATGGATGAGCTCCAATCAAGACTAATCTACCAACGGGACATAAAAACTGTAAGATATTGTGTTTCACCGTGTCGTGGATGAATGACAACATGGATAACATACAGCTGGTGGGGTTTTCCGTGCATCTGGTAAGACAAGGAGTGGCGGTCTGTGTCTATTTGTCAAAAACAGCTGGTGCACAAAATCTAATATTAAGGAAGTCTCGAGGTTTTGCTCGCCTGAGGTAGAGTATCTCATGATAAGCTATTTACCAAGAGAGTAAATAGCTTGGTAAATAGCTACCACACTATTTACCAAGAGAGTTTTCATCTATATTTTTCGTAGCTGTCTATTTACCACCATAAACTGATGCTGGCACTAAGACCGCACTCAACGAGCTGTATAAGGCCATAAGCAAACAAGAAAATGCTCATCCAGAGGCGGGGACTTTAATGCAAGGAAACTTAAATCTGTTTTACCTAGTTTCTACCAGCATGTGACATTTACTCTAGACCACCTTTACTCCACACACAGAGACGCGTACAAAGCTCTCCCTCGCCCTCCATTTGGCAAATCTGACCATAACTCTATCCTGCTGATACCTGCTTACAAGCAAAAACTAAAGCAGGAAATGTCCAGATGATTCAGATGCTAAACTACAGGACTGTTTGCTAGCACAGACTGGAATATGTTCCAGAATTCTTCCAATATCATTGAGGAGTACACCACATCAGTCACTGGCTTCATCAATAAGTGCATCTATGACGTCGTCCCCACAGTGACCGTACGTACATAACCCAACCAGAAGCCATGGATTACAGGCAACATCCACACTGAGCTAAAGGGTAGAGCTGCCACTTTCAAGGAGCGGGACTCTAACCCTGATGCATAAAAGAAGTCCCGTTAAGTCCCCCGACGAACCATCAAACAGGCAAAGTGTCAATACAGGACTAAGAATGAATCGCACTACACCAGCTTCGACGCTCATCGGATGTGGCAGGGCTTGCAAACTATTACGGACTACAAAGGGAAGCACAGACGTAATCTGCCCAGTGACATGAGCCTACCAGACAAGCTAAATTACTTCTATGCTCGTTTTGAAGGCAAGCAAAACTGAAGCATGCATGAGAGCACCAGCTGTTCCGGACGACTGTGTGATCACGCTCTCTGTAGCCGATGTGAGTAAGACCTTAAAAAAAGTCAACATTCACAAGGCCGCAGGGCCACTACCACAGCTTCAAGTTCCTTGCTATCCACTTCACCAACGAACTATTATGGTCCAAACACACCAAGACAGTCGTGAAGAGGGCACGACAACGCCTATTCCCCCCCAGTAGACTGAAAAGATTTGGTATGGGTCCTCAGATCCTCAAAAATTATACAGCTGTACCATTGAGAGCATCCTGACTGGATGCATCACTGCCTGGTATGGCAACTGCTCGGCCTCCGTCCACAAGGCACTACACAGGGTAGTGCGAACTGCCCATCACTGGGGCCAAGCTTCCTGCCATCCAGGACCTCTATGCCAGGAGATGTCAGAGGAAGGCCCTAAAAATTGCCAAAGACTCCAGCTACCCTAGTCATAGACTGTTCTCTCTGCTACCGCACAGCACGCAGTACCGGGGCACCAAGTCTAGGTCCAAAAGGTTTCTTAACAGCTTCTACCCCAAGCCATAAGACTCCTGAACAGCTAGTCAGATGGCTACCCAGACTATTTGCATTGACCCATTCCCATTTTTACACTGCTGCTGCTCTTTATTTATTTAACCTTTATTTAACTAGGCAAGACAGTTAAGAACAAGTTGTTATTTACAATGACAGCCTAGGAACAGTGGGTTAACTGCCTTGTTCAGGGGCAGAACAACAGTTTTTTTTACCTTGTCAGCTCAGGGATTTGATCTAGGCTACCTGCCACCTGCTCTCTGTTCATGATCTAAGCATAGTCACTTTACCTTTACCTACATGTACATATTACCTCAATTACCTCGACTAACCAGTGCCCCCGCACGTTGACACTGTACCGGTACCCTGTGCATATAGTCTGTTATTTTATTGTTTCTTTTTAATTAGTTGTTACTTTTCTATTTTCTTCTTTTTTTTAAACCTTTTTTTTTTAGGAAATAAATACTTTCTTAACACTTGTTTTTCTTAACTGCATTGTTGGTTGTTGGTTGTTGGGCTTGTTGGTTGTTGGTTGTTGGGCTTGTTGGTTGTTGGTTGTTGGTTGTTGGGCTTGTAAGTAAACATTTCACTGTAAGGTCTACACCTGTTGTATTCGGTGCATGTGACTAATAACATTTGATTTGATTCATTTTGGTGTAACTGTGTTGGAGCCATCAAATTGGTGATTAGCTGCTCTTGTGATCAATGGTGGAGTTATTTTGCATAGCCCGGTCCCAAGAGAGGGTGGAGATTAAGAATCAATGGGGTGATCTAAAATGAGCAAACTCTGCCCACCCGGGGGCCAGCGACGCAAAATGAACTTGATCATTGTCATGAAGTCCCCCCATCCCGACCCCAACCCCCCCCCCCCCCCCCCCCCCGCCAACCCCAACCCAACCACTCAGGGGTATGAAGAGAGGAAAGGACAGGTTTTAGAGCGAGGGTTGGCTTTTAAAGGACAGGTGACAGAGGAGCAAAGGATGGCTTTTACTCGTATGTTTGGATCTAACTACTTGAATCCCATTAGAGCTTTAGTAAACCCATGGGAGATAGATAGAACAGGAGAATGAAAGACAGAAAGAGCGAGATGGATAGAGCAGGAGAATGAAAGACCAAAAGATAGAGATGGATAGAGCAGGAGAATGGAAGACAGACCGGGGAGATGGATCGATGGGCTGATGGGGCAGAAGAGAGAGAGGTATACAATAGAGGTGTATCAATCTCACTTCGTCATCACAAAAGGATCTAGACACACAAATAGAAACCCAAAGACCAGTGGACTCCAACAGGAAGACTCCAACAAGAAGACTCCAACAATATTTACAGAGAAAACCAAACTCTCCTCCTGGATGTTTTAGAGTATGGCACCAATAAATGGAGCCAATGGAAAGACAATGGAAACACTGTGAAAATGTAAAGTTGTCAATAAACTCATAGTCAGAGTTAGAACCCCTAGAAGGCTCTGAGAGCAAGCCCCAATGATGTATACAGTACAATGTATATTTAAGCAATAAGGCACCTCGGGGATTTGTGGTATACCATGCATTCGGAAAGTATTCAGAATCCTTCCCTTTTTCCACATTTTGTTACGTTACAGCCTTATTCTAAAATGGATTATATACAAAAAAAATCCTCATCAATCTACTCCCCATAATGACAAAGCGAAAACTGTTTTTTAAAAACATTTTGCTAATTTATACAAAAATAAAAATACCGTATTTACATAAGTATTCAGACCCTTTGCTATGAGACTCGAAATTGAGCTCAGGTGCATCCTGTTTCCATTGATCATCCTTGAGATGTTTCTACAACTTGATTGGAGCCCTCCTGTGGTAAATTCAATTGATTGGACATAAGGTCCCACAGATGACAGTGCATGTCAGAGCAAAAACCAAGCCATGAGGTCGAAGGAGTTGTCCGTAGAGCTCGAAGGGAGGATTGTGTCGAGGCACAGATCTGGGGAAGGGCACCAAAGAACGTCTGCAGCATTGAAGGTCCCCAAGATTATTAGTATTTAGTATTTTCCATCATTCTTAAACGGAAGAAATTTGGAACCACCAAGTCTCTTCATATAGCTGGCCGCCCAGCCAAACTGAGCAATTGGGGGAGAAGGGCCTTGGTCAGGGAGGTGACGAAGAACCCGATGGTCACTCTGACAGAGCTCCAGAGTTCCTCTGTGGAGATGGGAGAACCTTCCAGAAGGACAACCATCTCTGCAGCACTCCACCAATCAGGCCTTTATGGTTGAGTGGCCAGACAGAAGCCACTGCTCAGTAAAAGGCACATGACGGCCCGCTTGGAGTTTGCCAAAAGGCACCTAAAGGACTATCAGACCATGAGAAACAAGATTATTTGGTCTGATGAAACCAAGATTGAACTCTTTGGCCTGAATGGAAAGCTTCTCGCCTGCAAGAAACCTGGCGCCATCCCTACGGTGAAGCATGTTTTTTTTCAGCGGCAGGGACTGGGAGACTAGTTGGAATCAAGGTAAAGATGAACAGAGCAAAGTACAGAGAGCTCCTTGATGAAAACCTGCTCCAGAGCGCTCAGGACCTCAGACGGGGGCAAAGGTTGACCTTCCAACAGGACAACGACCCTAAGCACACAGCCAAGACAATGCATGAGTGGCTTCGGGACAAGTCTCTGAATGTCCTTGATTGACCCAGCCAAGCCCGGACTTGAACTTGATCGAACATCTCTGGAGAGACATGAAAATAGCTGTGCAGCGACGCTCGCCATTCAACCTGACAGAGCTTGAAAGGATCTGTAGAGAAGAATGGGAGAAACTCCCCAAAAACAGTTGTGCCAAACTTGTAGCGTCATACCCAAGAAGACTCAAGGCTGTAATTGCTTCCAAAGGTGCTTCAACAAAGTACTGAGTAAAAGGGTCTGAATACTTATGTAAATGTGATATTTCAGTTTTTTTGCTTTGTTTTTTTTTGTGTTTTGTTTTTGATTTGTCATTATGGGGTATTGTGTGTAGATTGATGAGCTACATTTTTTTATATACATTTTAGAATAAAGCTGTAACGTAACAAAATGTGGAAAAAGTCAAGGGGTTTGAATACTTTCAGAATGCACTGTATGGCCAATATACCACGGCTAAGGGCTGTTCTTAGGCACGACGTCTGGATACAGCCGTTAGCTGTGGTTTATTGGCCATATACCACAAACCATCCAGGAGCCTTATTGCTATTATAAACTGTTTACCATTGTAATTAGAGCAGTAAAAAGTATTATTCATGTATTTTACTTTCCCGTGGTATACGGTCTGATATACCACATATTTCAACCAATCAGCATAAAGGGCTCAAACCACCCAGTTTATAATGATGTTTAAATGAGGTATACACATATGTATATTATAGTTGTTCTTGCCAAAGCCAGCACCTGGATCTAGATGGAATGCTGTTGTCTCTTTCTGTTTTGCACTGAATATATAGCCTACATGTATGTGAATGTACAGTATGTCTATGATTAAACCTCCTAGTAGGCTATAACCTAGGGTTGATTATCTCACCAATCACCGTACTGAATGAATGAACGAATTAACAAACAAATGAATGAATAAAAAAATAAAAAAATAAAAACTCTTGAAATAATGGTTTATTTACAAGTCAAATCAACTTTAGTGACCCATCCCTTACTTAATATTATATGAGATTTTGAACAAGCACAGTTTGTAGTGCTGTATAGGTGGGTGGTGTGTTTTGTATCATAAATATGTCTACGTCTGCTACGAGAGGAGACAGGAGTCGACAGAATGTTATGATCAATGTTCCATCTGGTGCCAAGGTTTGTGTGTGTGCCTGTGCCTGTGTGAGAGAGATGGAGAGAGAGGTAGTGGGGTGAATAGTACTCTGTTAGAGCAGAGGGAGACAAGAGAAGGACTCATGTCAGTGTGGTTCCAAGACTGATTGATAATATCTGTGTGTATGTGTGTGTGAGTCTGTGTCTAAGTCTGTGTCTGTGAGTCTGTGTCTGTGAGTCTGTGCCTGTGAGTCTGTGTCTGTGAGTATGTGCCTGTTAGTCTGTGCCTGCGAGTCTGTGTCTGAGTCTGTGTCTGTGAGTCTGTCCCTGTGTTGTGTTTATATCTTGATTTACCGGATTCCCATCTGCCGTGTATAATGTATTCCAAATCGTTACGCCTAATGTTCTGAGTGTCACGCTATGATTGGTTATGGCTGAATTCTTAGTTCATAATTCGATGGATGTCTTTAGCGATGTCTGGCCCATGATAACAAGCTGAGGTGTGTTTAAAGGCTCAGTCCTGCGTTTTTTCAACTATTCTGATTTATTATAGGACAGAGCTACACACAGTACTAAGACTATCCCTCTGACGGTGTAAAATAAGCTCAGTGGTGTTTTGGATTGAGATATTAATGTGTGTCCCAAATGACAACCTATTCCCCATGTAGTGCACTACTTTTGACCAGAGCCCTATTGGGAATAGGGAGCCCACTCACTACTGTATATTGGGAATAGGGAGCCCACTCACTACTGTATATTGGGAATAGGGAGCCATTTGGGGCGCAGAAACAAGGCTTGAGGTGTGGTCATAATAGAGAGAGGCTAACAACAACCTTTCATTCAAAATAATAAAATAAGGGGTATCAGAATAAAGAGGTCTACAACAACAATAATGTCAACGGCATCAACAATAACCAGAAGTTCATTTTATAATGATTTGCCCTCAAAAATTCATAAGTTAAAAAAATACAACAAATTAATTAAACGTACTTGCAGAACAGAGATGACTCTGCAATTACACCACACGCTCTACCTTACACGCATCTCAGAGAAAATAATGGGATTTTAAACCATTACATTTACCATTATTCACAATTTTATCATAATTTCATAGCACTGCAATCATGTAAAGATAGCATAGGCTACATACAGTACATATACTATAACCAGCAAAAATTTTATATCAGGCAAAAAAAAAGATCTAGTGGCTTTGAAGTGAGGTTTAAAAATGTGGCAACAACATCATGTTAGTCATAAGAGCAGATTTGAGAGTTTCTTTTGTCTAAGGTCCTGGAATAGCTGTTTCTCATTATTCAATATCAGGGAGGAGAGGGGGAGGAGAAGGTCACAGGGAGGGAGGAAGAGGCGGAGGGAGAGATGGAGGGAGGGAGGAAGAGGTGGAGGGAGAGATGGAGGGAGGGAGAGAAGGAGGGATGGAGAGAAGGAGGGAGGGAGAGAAGGAGGGAAGGAGGGATGAAGGGAAGGAGGGATGGAGGGAAGGAGGGATGGAGAGGAGGGAGATATAGAAGGAGGGAAGGAGGGATGGAAAGGAGGGAGGAAGAGAATGAGGGAAGGAGGGAAGGAGGGACGGAGAGGAGGGAGGGAGAGAAGGAGGGATGAGGGAAGGAAGGAGGGAGAAAAGGAGGGATGGAGCGAAGGAGGAGGGAGGAAGGGAAGGAAGTAGGAAGGCCAATAGAGACTAAGTGGCTATACAGAGCATAAAAAACACTGAATGGACAGTGAGATATTTTTGTTTTTACCTGGAAAAGTAGTTGTTATGTGATACAAGGTTATATGGGAAAGATGGCGGAGTAAGAGATGGGGAAGATACATAGGGAAGGGGAGACAGAGAGAGGCAGTAAAATAAAGAGGGAGAGGGGAGAGAGAGAGAGGAGGGCAGTAAAAGAGAGAGGGAGAGGGGAAAGAGAGAGAAATAGGCAGTAAAAGAGAGGGAGGGGGGGAGAGAGAGAGAGGCAGTAAAAGAGAGAGGGAGAGGGGGGAGAGAGAGAGAGGCAGTAAAAGAGAGGAAGAGAGAGAGAGGCAGTAAAAGAGAGGGAGAGAAAGAGAGAGAGGCAGTAAAAGAGAGGGAGAGAAAGAGAGAGAGAGGCAGTAAAAGAGAGGGAGAGAGAGAGAGGCAGTAAAAGAGAGGGAGAGAGAGAGAGGGGCAGTAAAAGAGAGGGATAGAGAGAGGCAGTAAAAGAGAGGGAGAGAGAGAGGGGCAGTAAAAGAGAGGGAAAGAGAGAGAGGCAGTAAAAGAGAGGGAGAGAGAGAGAGGCAGTAAAAGAGAGGGAGAGAGAGAGAGAGGGGCAGTAAAAGAGAGGGAGAGAGAGAGAGGCAGTAAAAGAGAGAGAGGGGAGAGAGAGAGGCAGTAAAAGAGAGGGAAAGAGAGAGAGAGAGGCAGTAAAAGAGAGGGAAAGAGAGAGAGGCAGTAAAAGAGAGGGAGAGAGAGGCAGTAAAAGAGAGGGAGAGGAGAGAGAGAGAGGCAGTAAAAGAGGGAGAGGGGAGAGAGAGGCAGTAAAAGAGAGGGAGAGAAAGCGAGAGAGGCAGTAAAAGTGAGGAAGAGAGAGAGAGGCAGTAAAAGAGGGAGATTCATAAAGCATCTAGAGTATGATTGCTGATCTAGGATCAGTTTAGCCTTTTACTGAATAATACGATTACATGGACGCGACCTAATACTAGGTCAGCACTCCTACTCTGAGACACTGTGCCCTGGGTTCAAATAGAATTTTGTTTTCTTTCAATTGGTTCAAGCGTTTGATTACCAGGTGAGATGGGGGAATTTTGCACTTTTGGGACAATTCCATCGCACCAGGCGAGCTAAATCAAGCACAGCACAAAGCATTTGAGAGAAGTATAATTATATTTGAAGTCAGGTGTGAACATAAGGTCTCTCTAGGTGAAAATCTAGTTAAGTAACACCCTGTGTTTTTTTCATTCAAAATAATAAAATAAGGGGTATCAGAATAAAGAGGTCTACAACAACAATAATGTCAACGGCATCAACAATAACCAGAAGTTAATTTTATAATGATTTGCCCTCAAAAATTCATAAGTTAAAAAAATACAACAAATTAATTAAACGTACTTGCAGAACAGAGATGACTCTGCAATTACACCACACGCTCTACCTTACACGCATCTCAGAGAAAATAATGGGATTTTAAACCATTACATTTACCATTATTCACAATTTTATCATAATTTCATAGCACTGCAATCATGTAAAGATAGCATAGGCTACATACAGTACATATACTATAACCAGCAAAAATGTTATATCAGGCAAAAAAAAAGATCTAGTGGCTTTGAAGTGAGGTTTAAAAATGTGGCAACAACATCATGTTAGTCATAAGAGCAGATTTGAGAGTTTCTTTTGTCTAAGGTCCTGGAATAGCTGTTTCTCATTATTCAATATCAGGGAGGAGAGGGGGAGGAGAAGGTCACAGGGAGGGAGGAAGAGAGGAAGAGGCGGAGGGAGAGATGGAGGGAGGGAGGAAGAGGTGGAGGGAGAGATGGAGGGAGGGAGAGAAGGAGGGATGGAGAGAAGGAGGGAGGGAGAGAAGGAGGGAAGGAGGGATGAAGGGAAGGAGGGATGGAGGGAAGGAGGGATGGAGAGGAGGGAGATATAGGAGGGAAGGAGGGATGGAAAGGAGGGAGGAAGAGAATGAGGGAAGGAGGGAAGGAGGGACGGAGAGGAGGGAGGGAGAGAAGGAGGGATGAGGGAAGGAAGGAGGGAGAAAAGGAGGGATGGAGCGAAGGAGGAGGGAGGAAGGGAAGGAAGTAGGAAGGCCAATAGAGACTAAGTGGCTATACAGAGCATAAAAAACACTGAATGGACAGTGAGATATTTTTGTTTTTACCTGGAAAAGTAGTTGTTATGTGATACAAGGTTATATGGGAAAGATGGCGGAGTAAGAGATGGGGAAGATACATAGGGAAGGGGAGACAGAGAGAGGCAGTAAAATAAAGAGGGAGAGGGGAGAGAGAGAGAGGAGGGCAGTAAAAGAGAGAGGGAGAGGGGAAAGAGAGAGAAATAGGCAGTAAAAGAGAGGGAGAGGGGGAGAGAGAGAGAGGCAGTAAAAGAGAGAGGGAGAGGGGGGAGAGAGAGAGAGGCAGTAAAAGAGAGGAAGAGAGAGAGAGGCAGTAAAAGAGAGGGAGAGAAAGAGAGAGAGGCAGTAAAAGAGAGGGAGAGAAAGAGAGGCAGTAAAAGAGAGGGAGAGAGAGAGAGAGAGGCAGTAAAAGAGAGGGAGAGAGAGAGAGGCAGTAAAAGAGAGGGAGAGAGAGAGAGGGGCAGTAAAAGAGAGGGATAGAGAGAGGCAGTAAAAGAGAGGGAGAGAGAGAGGGGCAGTAAAAGAGAGGGAGAGAGAGAGAGGCAGTAAAAGAGAGGGAGAGAGAGAGAGGCAGGAAAAGAGAGGGAGAGAGAGAGAGAGGGGCAGTAAAAGAGAGGGAGAGAGAGAGAGGCAGTAAAAGAGAGAGAGGGGAGAGAGAGAGGCAGTAAAAGAGAGGGAAAGAGAGAGAGAGAGGCAGTAAAAGAGAGGGAAAGAGAGAGAGGCAGTAAAAGAGAGGGAGAGAGAGAGAGAGGGGCAGTAAAAGAGAGGGAACGAGAGAGAGAGAGGCAGTAAAAGAGAGGGAGAGGGGAGAGAGAGGCAGTAAAAGAGGGAGAGGGGAGAGAGAGGCAGTAAAAGAGAGGGAGAGAAAGCGAGAGAGGCAGTAAAAGTGAGGAAGAGAGAGAGAGGCAGTAAAAGAGGGAGATTCATAAAGCATCTAGAGTATGATTGCTGATCTAGGATCAGTTTAGCCTTTTACTGAATAATACGATTACATGGACGCGACCTAATACTAGGTCAGCACTCCTACTCTGAGACACTGTGCCCTGGGTTCAAATAGAATTTTGTTTTCTTTCAATTGGTTCAAGCGTTTGATTACCAGGTGAGATGGGGGAATTTTGCACTTTTGGGACAATTCCATCGCACCAGGCGAGCTAAATCAAGCACAGCACAAAGCATTTGAGAGAAGTATAATTATATTTGAAGTCAGGTGTGAACATAAGGTCTCTCTAGGTGAAAATCTAGTTAAGTAACACCCTGTGTTTTTTTCTCTCTCTCTCCCTCTCCCTCTCACTAAAGATATGTGAGTTTATCAAAATTGGGTTTGTTTTCAAATTCTTTGCGGATCTGTGTAATCTGAGGGAAATATGTGTCTCTAATATGGTCATACATTTGGCACCGGAGGTTAGGAAGTGCAGCTAAGTTTCCACCTCATTTTGAGGGCAGTTTGCACATAGCCTCTCTCTCTCTCGCTCTCTCTTTCTTTCTCTCTCTCTCTGTTTCTCTCTCTCTCTCTCTTTGTTTCTCTCTCTCTGTTCGTCTCTCTCTCTGTTTCTCTTTCTCTTTCATCTGGTCATCCATATCTACTTTCAGAGAGCAGCAGCCAATCTGAGGGAGGGATTCATTCAGTATCTGTAAATGAATGTGGTTATGACCCCTGTAGTTCCCAGACCAGGATGTGTGTGTGTATATGCGAGAGCCTGTGTGTTCCCATGAAAGAGAGGACCATGGGTTTATAACGTTCTGATCCCATCCTGGCCTGTCTGTGCTATGACCAAGCTTTGTGTCCTCTGGCCATTCTAACAGTGAATTGTTTCTAACTGTGCATGACGTTGGAGGAATCTCTGGTGGTAAACTGCTCTAAGATTAAGGCCATGTCTGAAATGGCACCCTGTTCCCTATGTGGTCTGGTCAAAAGTAATGCAGCACCATGTAAGCTGGGAGTTAGTGGAAAGTGAGCTCACAGCCACAGTTAAGACCTGCTGACGTCTGATCCTAGATACCATTCATCATGTACGCACGTACGCGCACACACACACACACACACACACACACACACACACACACACACACACACACACACACACACACACACACACACACACACACACACACACACACACACACACACACACACACACACACACACACACACACACACACACACACACACACACACACACACACACACACACACACAGACACAGCTAGACCTGCTTACGTCCAATTCTGCGTTCCGCTCACCACCACACACACAGTCAATGAGGATGTGAAAGGGGTTTGATACTGGACTAACTGACTGAATTAGGTCTGGGACTTATTGACCTTGGATTAGCTGTTCTCTTTGCCTGATGTGTGTGGACCTGAAGCACTGGAACTACTAGACAATGCTATTATGGCACATTGGATTGAATGAGGATGTCCTTTCTAGTAAATCCATTTTGGTTACACTGATCTACAGACAACCATACTATCAACACACTCTCTGTTGATAATCAACTGCTTGCTAAAGTTAGGGTTAGGTTTAGAATAATGGTTAGGGTAAGGGTTTAGTTTAGGGTTAGGATAAGGGTTAAGGTTAGGGTTAGGTTTAGAATAATGGTTAGGGTAAGGCTTTAGTTTAGGGTTAGGATAAGGGTTAGGGTTAGGTTTAGAATAATGGTTAGGGTAAGGGTTTAGTTTAAGGTTAGGGTTAGGTTTAGAATAAGGGTTCGGGTAAGGGTTAAGGTTAGGGTTAGGTTTAGAATAAGGGTTCGGGTAAGGGTTAAGGTTAGGTTTAGAATAAGGTTTCGGGTAAAGGTTAGGGTTAGGGTTAGGTTTAGAATAAGGGTTCGGGTAAAGGTTAGGGTTAGGGTTAGGGTTAGAATAAGGGTAAAGGGTTAGGGTTAGGGTTAGAATAAGGGTTAAGGTCAGGGTTAGAGTTAGGGTTAGTGGATAGTTAGTTTAAATGTTGTTGACAGTTATTGAACACCTTCAAACCATCTACAAACTGTCTACTTGGGACTATCCAAATAAATTGCTACCATGTATTTCTATAGGAACTACTGCTGTTTGTTTCATAGTGTTCTTCCTTCCTCTCTCAGGACTGAGCTGCTCTACATAAACCTGCAGTTGACTAGTGATTATTAGACAGACAGACAGACAGACAGACAGACAGACAGACAGACAGACAGACAGACAGACAGACAGACAGACAGACAGACAGACAGACAGACAGACAGACAGACAGACAGACAGACAGACAGACAGAACAGAACAGAACAGAACAGAACAGAACAGAATAGATAGATAGATAGATAGATAGATAGATAGATAGATACAGTGGGGAGAACAAGTATTTGATACACTGCCGATTTTGCAGGTTTTCCTACTTACAAAGCATGTAGAGGTCTGTAATTTTTATCATAGGTACACTTCAACTATGAGAGACGGAATCTAAAACAAAAATCCAGAAAATCACATTGTATGATTTTTAAGTAATTAATTTGCATTTTATTGCATGACATAAGTATTTGATACATCAGAAAAGCAGAACTTAATATTTGGTACAGAAACCTTTGTTTGCAATTACAGAGATCATACGTTTCCTGTAGTTCTTGACTAGGTTTGCACACACTGCAGCAGGGATTTTGGCCCACTCCTCCCTACAGATCTTCTCCAGATCCTTCAGGTTTCGGGGCTGTCGCTGGGCAATACGGAGTTTCAGCTCCCTCCAAAGATTTTCTATTGGGTTCAGGTCTGGAGACTGGCTAGGCCACTCCAGGACCTTGAGATGCTTCTTACGGAGCCACTCCTTAGTTGCCATGGCTGTGTGCTTCGTGTCGTTGTCATGCTGGAAGACCCAGCTACGACCCATCTTCAATGCTCTTACTGAGGGAAGGAGGTTGTTGGCCAAGATCTCGCGATACATGGCCCCATCCATCCTCCCCTCAATACGGTGCAGTCGTCCTGTCCCCTTTGCAGAAAAGCATCCCCAAAGAATGATGTTTCCACCTCCATGCTTCACGGTTGGGATGGTGTTCTTGGGGTTGTACTCATACTTCTTCTTCCTCCAAACACGGCGAGTGGAGTTAGACCAAAAAGCTCTATTTTTGTCTCATCAGACCACATGACCTTCTCCCATTCCTCCTCTGGATCATCCAGATGGTCATTGGCAAACTTCAGACAGGCCTGGACATGCACTGGCTTAAGCAGGGGGACCTTGCGTGCGCTGCAGGATTTTAATCCATGACGGCGTAGTGTGTTACTAATGGTTTTCTTTGAGACTGTGGTCCCAGCTCTCTTCAGGTCATTGACCAGGTCCTGCCGTGTAGTTCTGGGCTGATCCCTCACCTTCCTCATGATCATTGATGCCCCACGAGGTGAAATCTTGCATGGAGCCCCAGACCGAGGGTGATTGACCGTCATCTTGAACTTCTTCCATTTTCTAATAATTGCGCCAACAGTTGTTTCCTTCTCACCAAGCTGCTTGCCTATTGTCCTGTAGCCCATCCCAGCCTTGTGCAGGTCTACAATTTTATCCCTGATGTCCTTACACAGCTCTCTGGTCTTGGCCATTGTGGAGAGGTTGGAATCTGTTTGATTGAGTGTGTGGACAGGTGTATTTTATACAGGTAACGAGTTCAAACAGGTGCAGTTAATACAGGTAATGAGTGGAGAACAGGAGGGCTTCTTAAACAAAAACTAACAGGTCTGTGAGAGCTGGAATTCTTACTGGTTGGTAGGTGATCAAATACTTATGTCATGCAATAAAATGCAAATTAATTATTTAAAAATCATACAATGTGATTTTCTGGATTTTTGTTTTAGATTCCGTCTCTCACAGTTGAAGTGTACCTATGATAAAAATTACAGACCTCTACATGCTTTGTAAGTAGGAAAACCTGCAAAATCGGCAGTGTATCAAATACTTGTTCTCCCCACTGTAGATCAGACGTGCTCACTTCACAGCACAGCAGATACAATAACAAGGGCCGTATTGCTATAGGCTGTGACTGGAAGAAGGTCCTCAGAACAACGGTACAGTAGGTCAGTCATACAGTCACACATTACACTATAGAAACAGTCTAGTAGTGACAATATTGGGTCATGCTAAGGCAAGCATATAAGCAATTAGCAGTTCGAACGCTTTCCTGCTGCATTCATGTAACACGACAGTTCAGACAGGCATGTACGATTTAAAGCTGACTTTACACAAGTGGAGATCGGTTGTTGTGGGAAGCTCTATGGGAAGACCAGTTTCAGTTGAAGATGCCAGATTCTTGTGCTTTCCTGGTGTGAAAATGATGTATATCTTAGTGATGCTTCCCACATTCCAGAAGCAGTTGCATGAGGCTGACTCTGTAGTGATCCATGTAGGATCAAATGGCTCCCGAGTGACGCAGTGGTCTAAGGCACTGCATCTCAGTGCTAGAGGCGTCACTACAGACACTGGTTCGAACCCTGGTTTGATCCTGGGCTGTATCACAACCAGCTGTGATCGGGAGTCCCGTAGGGCGCCGTACAAATGGGCCAGCATCGTGAGGGTTTGGCCGGGGTTGTTTATCTCCAGTCCCCTGAACAAGGCAGTTAACCCACTGTTCCTAGTCCGTCATTGTAAGTAAGAATTTGCTCTTAACTGACTTGCCTGGTCAAATTATTTTTGTTGAATTAGGCCATGGATCAAATGCAGGTTCAGGGATGGCTAATGTTGGAGATCCCTTTGATCTCCATTGAAATGGTTTTAGTGTTTCTGGAACAATCTCCAAAACACCCTGAAATTTGAGGAATTGGTGCCTCGAGGGCATGTCAGACGGCTGTTAGAGGACCTGTTTATTGATGAATATACACTGCTCAAAAAAATAAAGGGAACACTTAAACAACACAATGTAACTCCAAGTCAATCACACTTCTGTGAAATCAAACTGTCCACTTAGGAAGCAACACTGATTGACAATACATTTCACATGCTGTTGTGCAAATGGAATAGACAAAAGGTGGAAATTATAGGCAATTAGCAAGACACCCCCAATAAAGGAGTGGTTCTGCAGGTGGTGACCACAGACCACTTCTCAGTTCCTATGCTTCCTGGCTGATGTTTTGGTCACTTTTGAATGCTGGCGGTGCTTTCACTCTAGTGGTAGCATGAGACGGAGTCTACAACCCACACAAGTGGCTCAGGTAGTGCAGCTCATCCAGGATGGCACATCAATGCGAGCTGTGGCAAGAAGGTTTGCTGTGTCTGTCAGCGTAGTGTCCAGAGCATGGAGGCGCTACCAGGAGACAGGCCAGTACATCAGGAGATGTGGAGGAGGCCGTAGGAGGGCAACAACCCAGCAACAGGACCGCTACCTCCGCCTTTGTGCAAGGAGGAGCACTGCCAGAGCCCTGCAAAATGACCTCCAGCAGGCCACAAATGTGCATGTGTCTGCTCAAACGGTCAGAAACAGACTCCATGAGGATGGTATGAGGGCCCGACGTCCACAGGTGGGGGTTGTGCTTACAGCCCAACACCGTGCAGGACGTTTGGCATTTGCCAGAGAACACCAAGATTGGCAAATTCGCCACTGGCGCCCTGTGCTCTTCACAGATGAAAGCAGGTTCACACTGAGCACATGAGCACATGTGACAGATGTGACAGAGTCTAGAGACGCCATGGAGAACGTTCTGCTGCCTGCAACATCCTCCAGCATGACCGGTTTGGCGGTGGGTCAGTCATGGTGTGGGGTGGCATTTCTTTGTGGGGCTGCACAGCCCTCCATGTGCTCGCCAGAGGTAGCCTGACTGCCATTAGGTACCGAGATGAGATCCTCAGACCCCTTGTGAGACCATATGCTGACACATGCACATTTGTGGCCTGCTGGAGGTCATTTTGCAGGGCTCTGGCAGTGCTCCTCCTTGCACAAAGGCGGAGGTAGCGGTCCTGCTGCTGGGTTGTTGCCCTCCTACTGCCTCCTCCACGTCTCCTGATGTACTGGCCTGTCTCCTGGTAGCGCCTCCATGCTCTGGACACTACGCTGACAGACACAGCAAACCTTCTTACCACAGCTCGCATTGATGTGCCATCCTGGATGAGCTGCACTACCTGAGCCACTTGTGTGGGTTGTAGACTCCGTCTCATGCTACCATTAGAGTGAGAGCACCGCCAGCATTCAAAAGTGACCAAAACATCAGCCAGGAAGCATAGGAACTGAGAAGTGGTCTGTGGTCACCACCTGCAGAACCACTCCTTTATTGGGGGTGTCTTGCTAATTGCCTATAATTTCCACCTTTTGTCTATTCCATTTGCACAACAGCATGTGAAATGTATTGTCAATCAGTGTTGCTTCCTAAGTGGACAGTTTGATTTCACAGAAGTGTGATTGACTTGGAGTTACATTGTGTTGTTTAAGTGTTCCCTTTATTTTTTTGAGCAATGTATTTGGTTTTTATGATTGTTTTGTATGTATGATTGTGTATGATTGTGCGGATTAGTTGTATATTAAGTGTTTTTATTGTATAGATATGTATAGTTTTGTATCTACAGGGTTAACCTGTATCTACAGTGCTCACCTTGGTCTCAGCGTGACCTTCATAAAGGGTAAATCACTTTAAAAAAATAGAATGTTAGTCACTGTTGTTTCTAGGCATTGCTCCAAACTGAAGACATTCTATTGAAACAGAGGTTAGGACCCTGCAAAGTGGATAGGACATTAGCTTTTCATAAGGCATCCTAGCAGCCAGTTTGTGTGTGTGCGTGAGTTTATGTGAGTGTGTGTGTGCATATGGGTGTGTGTGCGTGTGTGTGCGTGCATGTGCATGTGTGTGTGTTTGTCTGAGGCACCCCAACAGGGTAGGGCAGGATAGTATTAAATGCTATGCCTTAATATTAGAGACAGAGAAGGAAAATGAGAGGAGGAGGAGGGGATGAAATATGAAATGTGACGGTGGGTCTTTGTGTTTTCAAAGCCCTTGTCTTTTGCTACGACCTGTTTAGTGGGTTTCTGTATTGTATGTTTATGGAAAACGAGATGATCAGAGGAGAGACGATGAGAAGAGTTGACAGAGAACAGAAGGTGCTAAAGCCTATGTTGTGTCCGCCAATGATTGTTGAATGGCGGCCATCTTGGTTCGGAGAGACCCACCTCCTATCCAGTGTCCTTAAAGTTGAATGTAAATCTTGCCAATTCGGAAGAGTTAAGTACCGTTAAGTACCTTCAATTATATGTTAATTCAAATTCGGAGCATGTCTGAGTGTCTGAGGAGGCTATAGGTTGAAATTTTCCGGGAGAATCTGATGGTCTCATCGGTTCGACCTCTTTTGACACTAGCAAATAAAACAATTGCCCTGGAAATTCTGCCAACCAACAGTTGGCCTAGCTTGTTAGTCAATTATTAGATAAATATTCTCAACAAATATTCAAGGAGAAAAGCAAGCTTGCGATTTTTTTTGCAGAATGTAAAATATAGCATAGAACAAATTGCAGTGAAGGTTTAAAAGGAGAGAAAGTGCAGTGGTGAGGATGAATCAAAACATTGTTACCCTTCCCCCATAGTTGGGTCATGGGATGAGGGCATTCCAAGAGATTCATGTTGAAGATTAATTGGATGGTTGTCTGTTGTATTTAATTTGACCGTAAATCCTATTGGTTTTCTGGAAGCCAGTTTGGTTATTTTCCCTCATTTTCTCCACAAACAAGAACATTGTTTATCTCAAGACCCACACTACTTGTCGGATGGAGGGTTCTTTCCATGGTTTCAAGTTCATTAGGTTTAGTTTAGTAATTGATCAGCACCCTGAGGAGTGAGACGAAGAAAGGTCTGTTTGTCTGTGATTGGCATAAATGGTTATTTTGAACCAAAACCACACAGTGCCATCACCAGACAGACACACACACAGAGAGGCGAGAGAGAGAGAGAGAGAGAGAGAGAGAGAGAGAGAGAGAGAGAGAGAGAGAGAGAGAGAGAGAGAGCATTGCTTTACTGAGCTGGTAGATGTGGTGGATAAAACAGCCATTATGCCAAACATTTTTGGGAAATAAACCCACTATCAACACTGCTGACTTCACACTATCAACACTAGTGACTTCACACTATCAACACTAGTGACTTCACACTATCAACACCACTGACTCACACTATCAACACTAGTGACTTCACACTATCAACACCACTGACTCACACTATCAACACTAATGACTTCACACTATCAACACTACTGACTTCATGACTGAGAATTTACACCATCAAATATCATAACTGTGAAATGAACATGGTCTTCAGTTCAGCTCTTATATGTTCCTGTTTTGTTTGGTATGGTGGGATGGGCATTATTAATAGGAATTACAGAAGAACAGAGAGGAGAACAGAGGACAGAACAGTTCAATGAGTCACACTTTATTTGGATAGTCTGTTATGCTGATGAATGAGGACCCAAAAGCGACGTAATAGAAACAGTCTTTATTCCAGTATCAAACAAACAATGATTCTCCTGGATATATCAAAGGTAAATCCAAAACAGGAAACTGAAATCCTCTCGTCAGTAGAGAGGAACGACTGGAGACGCGACCACAGACTGCAGGTCGCTTCAGGAAGGCACAGGCCGTAGCTGACATAGACACCTGCTCACACGCAGCATCTGAAGAAGGCAAAAACACGACAGGGCGGAACAAGGACACAGGACAGCAAACATCAAACAAGAATCCGACAAGGACAGAAGCGGAAAACAGAGGGAGAAATAGGGACTCTAATCAGAGGGCAAAATAGGGGACAGGTGTGAAAGAGTAAATGAGGTCGTTAGGAGAATGAGAAACAGCTGGGAGCAGGAACGGAACGATAGAGAGAGAGAGCGGGAGAGGGAGAGAGGGAGGAGGAGAGAGAGAGAGAGAAAGAGGGAAAGAACCTAATAAGACCAGCAGAGGGAAGCACAGGGACAAGACATGATGATCAAAGACAAAACATGACATAGTCCATCTGTAGATGTTCTACAGATGGTCATACTATCAACAATCTATCTGTTGATAAGCACCTGTTTGCTAAGGTTGCGTTTAGGGTTAGAGTAAGGGTAAAGGTTAGGGTTTGGGCTAGGGTTAGGGTAAGGGTTAAGTTTATGGGTTAGGATAAGGGTTAAGGTTGGGGTTAGAGCTTTGACTAGAGCCTGGGTAAGGGTTAAAGTTGGGGTTAGAGCTAGGGTTAGGGTTAGCAGAGAGTTGAAATGTTATTGATAATCAGTATAGCATCTACAGATGGACTATCCAAATAAAGTGTTACCGTTCAATGTACAGTAGATCATATTCTGTTTTTCTCTGCACCTGGTTAGAGTGAGTGAGGTTTAGATAGCAGGAAACCATGGATAAGACGAACGATGGAGGAGAGGCTTTGATCTCTGGTGGTGGAAGGTGAGGAAGGTGAGGGTGAGGGAAGTGAGGGAGAGGAAGGGCTGGCAGGTACAGTGGGGAGAACAAGTATTTGATACACTGACGATTTTGCAGGTTTTGCAATGTGATTTTCTGGATTTTTGTTTTAGATTCCGTCTCTCACAGTTGAAGTGTACCTATGACAAAAATGACAGACCTCTACATGCTTTGTAAGTAGGAAAACCTGCAAAATCAGCAGTGTATTAAATACTTGTTCTCCCCACTGTATATGAACATGAGTGGGTTTCGACAGAAGGAGAAGTTTGGTAATAACGATGGAAGAATGGGAGAAAAATGTCAGAGGTCACAAACAAAACACACACACACACACACACACAGAGAGACCAGAAGCTTGAAATGTAGTACCTGTCTGCTTAACAAGCATATGAAAAGACAGATACGTAGACAGATGTAGCATACCTCAATAGACTTTAACAAATCAACTTCACAACCATGTCCTAGCTGCTCCTTGGTTCCATCAGATACTAGTCGCAAAGCACCTCGGATTTTGGAAGACAACATCTACCTGTGGCTCAGTTGGTAGAGCATGGCGCTTGCAACGCCAGGGTTGTGGGTTCATTCCCCACGGGGGGACCAGGATGAATATGTATGAACTTTCCAATTTGTAAGTCGCTCTGGATAAGAGCGTCTGCTAAATGACTTAAATGTAAATGTAAATATAAAGAAATGCTTTCAGTGCTGGCTGGTGGCACTTTAAATTAGGAGGAGGAGGAAGGGCTCATTGTAATGACTGGAAATGAATACATTGAATTATTTAAACACATGGTTTCTATGTATTTGATGCCGTTCCATTAATTCCATTTCGGCCATTATTATGAGCTGTCCTTCCCTCACCAGCCTCCATTGATTGCGTCACACCTCCTCTCTTCAGGCTCAACCACAACCTAATCCCAAATGGCAAGACATCACTTGAAATGCTCCTTACACTGCTTACCTTTTTATACCAATGGATTTATGAAGGATTGTGTGAACTAGTCAGAGACACATGGCAATGTGAAATGACACTCTATTCCCTATATAGTCCACAGAGCTCTGGGCAAAAGTACTGCACTATATAGGGGAAAGGGAGTCATTTTAGAAAATAAAGATCAAAGTCAACTAGGTCACAAGTAGTGTACACTACACACTCACTAATGTACTGACCTGACCTGGCTTGGCTCCTCTTAGTGCTGCTGGGTCACAGCAGATATGTAGTACATTATGTACTGTAGTAAAACAGACAGCCTTAACAACAGCTATGTGGGCTATGTACTGTAGCAGGACCGATAACCTAAAAGCTGAGATCTGTATAAGGTGAAACAGACCCACTGGTTGCCCCAGGTGCATTTGTTATTGTTTTGGTTTGGTTTTTGAAACTGGGCAGAGGAGCATCCTGCATCGTGGTAAAAAAAAAAATCATAGAACAGCAGAATATGTACTATCACGCATGCAATGATGTGCAATGATGTGCAATGATGTGTAATGATGTCCAATGATGTGCAATGATGTGCAATGATGTGTAATGATGTGTAATGATGTCCAATGATGTGTAATGATGTCCAATGATGTGTAATGATGTCCAATGATGTCCAATGATGTGTAATGATGTCCAATGATGTGCAATGATTAGGAATAATGTGCAATGATGTGCAATGATGTGTAATGATGTCCAATGATGTGTAATGATGTCCAATGATGTGTAATGATGTCCAATGATGTCCAATGATGTGTAATGATGTCCAATGATGTGCAATGATTAGGAATAATGTGCAATGATGTCCAATGATTAGGAATAATGTGCAATGATGTGCAATGATGTCCACTATATAAAGAATAGGGGGTAATTTGGGACAAAAATCACAAGAAAAGCTGGAATGTACAGCACTGTAAGTTATGAAAATGTGATGATTCTGTTTCATGTTTTATATAACACTAGATAGCTATGTTGGACCTGTACAGTTTTGGAGTGTTCAACCAACTCTCCCATGCTATCTGCCAAACAACTCTCCCATGCTATCTGCCAAACAACTCTCCCATGCTATCTGCCAAACAACTCTCCCATGCTATCTGCCAAACAACTCTCCCATGCTATCTGCCAAACCACTCTGCCAAACCACTCTGCCAAACCACCCCCCCCCCCCAGAACCACTAGTCCATTTGTTGAAACCATGTCAAATACCTCCCCCAGAACCACTAGTCCATTTGTTGAAACCATGTCAAATAACTCCCCCCCAGAACCACTAGTCCATGTGTTGAAACCATGTCAAATAACTCCCCCCCAGAACCACTAGTCCATGTGTTGAAACCATGTCAAATAACTCCCCCCCAGAACCACTAGTCCATGTGTTGAAACCATGTCAAATAACTCCCCCCCAGAACCACTAGTCCATTTGTTGAAACCATGTCAAATAACTCCCCCCCCCCCAGAACCACTAGTCCATGTGTTGAAACCATGTCAAATAACTCCCCCCCAGAACCACTAGTCCATGTGTTGAAACCATGTCAAATAACTCCCCCCCAGAACCACTAGTCCATGTGTTGAAACCATGTCAAATAACTCCCCCCCAGAACCACTAGTCCATTTGTTGAAACCATGTCAAATAACTCCTCCCCCCAGAACCACTAGTCCATTTGTTGAAACCATGTCAAATAACTACCCCCCCCCCAGAAACCACTAGTCCATGTGTTGAAACCATGTCAAATAACTCCCCCCCAGAACCACTAGTCCATTTGTTGAAACCATGTCAAATAACTCCTCCCCCCAGAACCACTAGTCCATTTGTTGAAACCATGTCAAATAACTCCCCCCCCCCAGAACCACTAGTCCATTTGTTGAAACCATGTCAAATAACCCCCCCCCCAGAACCACTAGTCCATTTGTTGAAACTATGTCAAATAACTCCCCCCCCCAGAACCACTAGTCCATGTGTTGAAACCATGTCAAATAACTCCCCCCCAGAACCACTAGTCCATTTGTTGAAACCATGTCGAATAACTCCCCCCCAGAACCACTAGTCCATGTGTTGAAACCATGTCAAATAACTCCCCCCCCAGAACCACTAGTCCATGTGTTGAAACCATGTCAAATAACTCCCCCCCAGAACCACTAGTCCATGTGTTGAAACCATGTCAAATAACTACCCCACAGAACCACTAGTCCATTTGTTGAAACCATGTCAAATAACTCCCCCCCAGAACCACTAGTCCATATGTTGAAACCATGTCAAATAACTCCCCCCCCCCAGAACCACTAGTCCATTTGTTGAAACCATGTCAAATAACTCCCCCCCAGAACCACTAGTCCATGTGTTGAAACCATGTCAAATAACTCCCCCCCCAGAACCACTAGTCCATGTGTTGAAACCATGTCAAATAACTCCCCCCCAGAACCACTAGTCCATGTGTTGAAACTATGTCAAATAACTCCCCCCCCAGAACCACTAGTCCATTTGTTGAAACCATGTCAAATAACTCCTCCCCCCAGAACCACTAGTCCATTTGTTGAAACCATGTCAAATAACTACCCCCCCCCAGAACCACTAGTCCATTTGTTGAAACCATGTCAAATAACTCCTCCCCCCAGAACCACTAGTCCATTTGTTGAAACCATGTCAAATAACTACCCCCCCCCAGAACCACTAGTCCATGTGTTGAAACCATGTCAAATAACTCCCCCCCAGAACCACTAGTCCATTTGTTGAAACCATGTCAAATAACTCCTCCCCCCAGAACCACTAGTCCATTTGTTGAAACCATGTCAAATAACTCCCCCCCCCCAGAACCACTAGTCCATTTGTTGAAACCATGTCAAATAACCCCCCCCCAGAACCACTAGTCCATTTGTTGAAACTATGTCAAATAACTCCCCCCCCCAGAACCACTAGTCCATGTGTTGAAACCATGTCAAATAACTCCCCCCCAGAACCACTAGTCCATTTGTTGAAACCATGTCGAATAACTCCCCCCCAGAACCACTAGTCCATGTGTTGAAACCATGTCAAATAACTCCCCCCCAGAACCACTAGTCCATGTGTTGAAACCATGTCAAATAACTCCCCCCCATAACCACTAGTCCATGTGTTGAAACCATGTCAAATAACTCCCCCCCAGAACCACTAGTCCATGTGTTGAAACCATGTCAAATAACTCCCCCCCAGAACCACTAGTCCATTTGTTGAAACCATGTCAAATAACTCCCCCCCCCAGAACCACTAGTCCATTTGTTGAAACCATGTCAAATAACTCCCCCCCAAAACCACTAGTCCATGTGTTGAAACCATGTCAAATAACCCCCCCCCCCCCAGAACCACTAGTCCATTTGTTGAAACCATGTCAAATACCTCCCCCAGAACCACTAGTCCATTTGTTGAAACCATGTCAAATAACTCCCCCCCAGAACCACTAGTCCATGTGTTGAAACCATGTCAAATAACTCCCCCCCAGAACCACTAGTCCATGTGTTGAAACCATGTCAAATAACTACCCCACAGAACCACTAGTCCATTTGTTGAAACCATGTCAAATAACTCCCCCCCAGAACCACTAGTCCATATGTTGAAACCATGTCAAATAACTCCCCCCCCCCCAGAACCACTAGTCCATTTGTTGAAACCATGTCAAATAACTCCCCCCCAGAACCACTAGTCCATGTGTTGAAACCATGTCAAATAACTCCCCCCCCAGAACCACTAGTCCATGTGTTGAAACCATGTCAAATAACTCCCCCCCCCAGAACCACTAGTCCATGTGTTGAAACTATGTCAAATAACTCCCCCCCCAGAACCACTAGTCCATTTGTTGAAACCATGTCAAATAACTCCTCCCCCCAGAACCACTAGTCCATTTGTTGAAACCATGTCAAATAACTACCCCCCCCCCAGAACCACTAGTCCATGTGTTGAAACCATGTCAAATAACTCCCCCCCAGAACCACTAGTCCATTTGTTGAAACCATGTCAAATAACTCCTCCCCCCAGAACCACTAGTCCATTTGTTGAAACCATGTCAAATAACTCCCCCCCCCAGAACCACTAGTCCATTTGTTGAAACCATGTCAAATAACCCCCCCCCAGAACCACTAGTCCATTTGTTGAAACTATGTCAAATAACTCCCCCCCCCAGAACCACTAGTCCATGTGTTGAAACCATGTCAAATAACTCCCCCCCAGAACCACTAGTCCATTTGTTGAAACCATGTCGAATAACTCCCCCCCAGAACCACTAGTCCATGTGTTGAAACCATGTCAAATAACTCCCCCCCAGAACCACTAGTCCATGTGTTGAAACCATGTCAAATAACTCCCCCCCATAACCACTAGTCCATGTGTTGAAACCATGTCAAATAACTCCCCCCCAGAACCACTAGTCCATGTGTTGAAACCATGTCAAATAACTCCCCCCCAGAACCACTAGTCCATTTGTTGAAACCATGTCAAATAACTCCCCCCCCCAGAACCACTAGTCCATTTGTTGAAACCATGTCAAATAACTCCCCCCCAAAACCACTAGTCCATGTGTTGAAACCATGTCAAATAACTCCCCCCCCCCCAGAACCACTAGTCCATTTGTTGAAACCATGTCAAATAACCCCTCCCCCCAGAACCACTAGTCCATTTGTTGAAACCATGTCAAATAACTCCCCCCCCCAGAACCACTAGTCCATGTGTTGAAACCATGTCAAATAACTCCCCCCCAGAACCACTAGTCCATGTGTTGAAACCATGTCAAATAACTCCCCCCCAGAACCACTAGTCCATGTGTTGAAACCATGTCAAATAACTCCCCCCCAGAACCACTAGTCCATTTGTTGAAACCATGTCAAATAACTCCTCCCCCCAGAACCACTAGTCCATTTGTTGAAACCATGTCAAATAACTACCCCCCCCCCCCAGAACCACTAGTCCATGTGTTGAAACCATGTCAAATAACTCCCCCCCAGAACCACTAGTCCATTTGTTGAAACCATGTCAAATAACTCCTCCCCCCAGAACCACTAGTCCATTTGTTGAAACCATGTCAAATAACTCCCCCCCCCCAGAACCACTAGTTCATTTGTTGAAACCATGTCAAATAACCCCCCCCCCCAGAACCACTAGTCCATTTGTTGAAACTATGTCAAATAACTCCCCCCCCCAGAACCACTAGTCCATGTGTTGAAACCATGTCAAATAACTCCCCCCCAGAACCACTAGTCCATTTGTTGAAACCATGTCGAATAACTCCCCCCCAGAACCACTAGTCCATGTGTTGAAACCATGTCAAATAACTCCCCCCCAGAACCACTAGTCCATGTGTTGAAACCATGTCAAATAACTACCCCCCAGAACCACTAGTCCATTTGTTGAAACCATGTCAAATAACTCCCCCCCAGAACCACTAGTCCATGTGTTGAAACCATGTCAAATAACTCCCCCCCCCAGAACCACTAGTCCATTTGTTGAAACCATGTCAAATAACTCCCCCCCAGAACCACTAGTCCATGTGTTGAAACCATGTCAAATAACTCCCCCCCCAGAACCACTAGTCCATGTGTTGAAACCATGTCAAATAACTCCCCCCCCCAGAACCACTAGTCCATGTGTTGAAACTATGCCAAATAACCCCCCCCCCCAGAACCACTAGTCCATTTGTTGAAACCATGTCAAATAACTCCTCCCCCCAGAACCACTAGTCCATTTGTTGAAACCATGTCAAATAACTACCCCCCCCCAGAACCACTAGTCCATGTGTTGAAACCATGTCAAATAACTCCCCCCCAGAACCACTAGTCCATTTGTTGAAACCATGTCAAATAACTCCTCCCCCCAGAACCACTAGTCCATTTGTTGAAACCATGTCAAATAACTCCCCCCCCCCCAGAACCACTAGTCCATTTGTTGAAACCATGTCAAATAACCCCCCCCCAGAACCACTAGTCCATTTGTTGGAACTATGTCAAATAACTCCCCCCCCCAGAACCACTAGTCCATGTGTTGAAACCATGTCAAATAACTCCCCCCCAGAACCACTAGTCCATTTGTTGAAACCATGTCGAATAACTCCCCCCCAGAACCACTAGTCCATGTGTTGAAACCATGTCAAATAACTCCCCCCCAGAACCACTAGTCCATGTGTTGAAACCATGTCAAATAACTCCCCCCCAGAACCACTAGTCCATGTGTTGAAACCATGTCAAATAACTCCCCCCCAGAACCACTAGTCCATGTGTTGAAACCATGTCAAATAACTCCCCCCCAGAACCACTAGTCCATGTGTTGAAACCATGTCAAATAACTCCCCCCCCCCAGAACCACTAGTCCATGTGTTGAAACTATGTCAAATAACTCCCCCCCCCAGAACCACTAGTCCATTTGTTGAAACCATGTCAAATAACTCCCCCCCAGAACCACTAGTCCATGTATTGAAACTATGTCAAATAACTCCCCCCCAGAACCACTAGTCCATGTGTTGAAACTATGTCAAATAACTCCCCCCCAGAACCACTAGTCCATGTGTTGAAACTATGTCAAATAACTCCCCCCCCCAGAACCACTAGTCCATGTGTTGAAACCATGTCAAATAACTCCCCCCCAGAACCACTAGTCCATTTGTTGAAACCATGTCAAATAACTCCCCCCCCAGAACCACTAGTCCATGTGTTGAAACCATGTCAAATAACTCCCCCCCAGAACCACTAGTCCATGTGTTGAAACCATGTCAAATAACTACCCCACAGAACCACTAGTCCATGTGTTGAAACTATGTCAAATAACTCCCCCCCAGAACCACTAGTCCATGTGTTGAAACTATGTCATATTGTGGCGTGCAAGTTATGCCCACAATAGTTTTTTAGTTTTTTCTTGCAGGCATTTGGTCCATCCTTGCCTATAAAGTGAAGCCAAAACACTTTATAATGTGTTATGCTGTATATATTGGTTTATAATGTGTTATACTGTATATTTTAGAGAGACAATATGAAGAGTCTCTAGCTGAGATAAAGAACTTTAACCTGTAGTCATACCGAGGAGAAAAATAATCAAAGCTGTATTTTCCGGTGGATTTACAGAGAAAATTGTTTTCATCATAAGCACTTTAGAAACGGTACACCTGAAGAGAATGAGGGAGGGAGGAGGGAGGGCAGACATGTAAGATATCCAATCACAAATGGATCCCTAAACCCTGTGCACTTGTGGAGATGTGAGAGGATTTTATTGGTAGAACCAATATGGGAAGCTTCTACCTAGCCTGTTAAAGGGCAAGGTGGAACTACTTCCATAGTGCTTACACCTGTCAAATCCTCTCACATCTCCACAAGTGTATAGGGTGTAGGACTTCAAATCAAATGTTATTTGTCGCATGCTTTGTAGACAAGAGGTGTAAACTAACAGTGAAATGCTTACTTGCGGGTCCTTTTCCAACAATGCAGAGTTAAAATAAGATACTTTTAAAAGTACAAAATAGACATATGAATAAATGAATAAAGAATCAAAATAAAGAGTAAAAATAACATGGCTATATACATATATAGGGAGTAGAAAATAACATGGCTACATACAGGGAGAAGAAAATAACATGGCTATAGACAGGGAGAAGAAAATAACATGGCTATAGACAGGGAGAAGAAAATAACATGGCTACATACAGGGAGAAGAAAATAACATGGCTATATACAGGGAGAAGAAAATAACATGGCTACATACAGGGAGAAGAAAATAACATGGCTATAGACAGGGAGAAGAAAATAACATGGCTACATACAGGGAGAAGAAAATAACATGGCTACATACAGGGAGAAGAAAATAACATGGCTACATACAGGGAGAAGAAAATAACATGGCTATATACAGGGAGAAGAAAATAACATGGCTACATACAGGGAGAAGAAAATAACATGGCTATAGACAGGGAGAAGAAAATAACATGGCTACATACAGGGAGAAGAAAATAACATGGCTACATACAGGGAGAAGAAAATAACACGGTTATATCCATATACAGGGAGTAGAAAATAACATGGCTATATACAGGGAGAAGAAAATAACATGGCTATATACATATACAGGGAGTAGAAAATAACATGGCTACATACAGGGAGAAGAAAATAACATGGCTACATACAGGGAGAAGAAAATAACATGGCTACATACAGGGAGAAGAAAATAACATGGCTACATACAGGGAGAAGAAAATAACACGGTTATATCCATATACAGGGAGTAGAAAATAACATGGCTACATACAGGGAGTAGAAAATAACATGGCTACATACAGGGAGAAGAAAATAACATGGCTACATACAGGGAGAAGAAAATAACATGGCTACATACAGGGAGAAGAAAATAACATGGCTACATACAGGGAGAAGAAAATAACATGGCTACATACAGGGAGTAGAAAATAACATGGCTACATACAGGGAGAAGAAAATAACATGGCTACATACAGGGAGTAGAAAATAACATGGTTATATCCATATACAGGGAGAAGAAAATAACATGGCTACATGCAGGGAGAAGAAAATAACATGGCTACATACAGGGAGAAGAAAATAACATGGCTACATACAGGGAGAAGAAAATAACACGGTTATATCCATATACAGGGAGTAGAAAATAACATGGCTACATACAGGGAGTAGAAAATAACATGGCTATATACAGGGAGTAGAAAATAACATGGCTATATACAGTTGGAAGAACGACAGGAGGATATGTGGAGAGGAGGAGTAGAGGACAGGAAGAGAGGTGGAAAGAGGTCTGGATCCTGGAGAAAAATGTCTAAATGTCCAACCTCTGATATTGGGAGGTTTAGAAGGATTGCATGGGTCTTTTAGTGTGACATATTTACTTCTCTAATAGCAGTTTGGACAACCGTCTGACAAGTGGAGGAGGCTGAGGTACGTAAACACCTCTCATAGCAGAAGGTAGCAGACCTGGGTTTAAACACTATTCAAAATCTTCGTAGTTACTTTTGGTGTTTTTGCACTTTTGGTACTTTTTCAACAGACAAGCTCAAACAAGCACAAATAAAGTATTTTGATTTGATTTAGCACAGTATTTGAACCCATGTCTGCTACCATGCACCTGGTAGTGGACGGGAGACAAGAACTATCATTTATCATAAGGCATTTCATCAACTTCCCCAGGACATGTGGCGTGTTGTTTCGGAAGTAAAACTAATGGCAAAAAGGCTGAAGCTGGGGTTCTTATGTTGGAATGGAAGCCACCACGACATCACGCTCCTGTTATACAGGTTGTCATGATCTCTGTGTGCATTTCTAGACGTAATGCAGCTTTGGCACTGCCCCCTGGACACAGCCAAGAACTCAGGGGATAGAACACTTCAGCGTGGGGTTAGGGTTAGGGTTAGAGCGAGAGGAGGGGGGAGAGATGGAGTGGTGGGTGGAGGAAAAGAGAGGGAGAAGAAGAGGGAGAGAGATAGAGGGAAACTAGGGAAGATGGCACAGCGGGTCCAAATAGAAAGAACATCCCATCAATATTCAATCAATCACCCATGCTTCCTTTCATCTCTCTTCTTCTCCTCTATCTCTCCCCCCTCTTCTCTCTCTCTCTCTCTCCATCTCTCCCCCCTCCTCTCCCTCTCTCCCACTGCCCCTTCCATCTCTCCCCCCTCCTCTCGCTCTCTCCCACTGCCCCTTCCATCTCTCCATCCTCGTCTCGCTCTCTCCCACTGCCCCTTCCATCTCTCCATCCTCGTCTCGCTCTCTCCGTCTGCCCCTTCCATCTCCCTCCCCCCGTCTCTCTCTCTTTACTCTGTCTCTACATCCTGCCAATGATTACAGCAGTTTCAGTTTGACCCCGGCTGATGAGCAGCTGCATAGTTCCGTGGTCCTCAGTGGTCTTTCCCTTCTTAAGGAAAACAACTCCACCAATTTGTCATAAAACCAAACAGAAATAGCACGTAGTTCGTCTAGTGCAGCTCTCCCACCGTCTCCCAACCTCCCAACCGGGCCCCGCCAGGAGGCTTTCAGCCAGCCTTAAAAGCCCAGAGTGAGAGCATTGACTTGGAGGGGGGTGGCACTCTCTGTGGATGTGATGCAATAATGCCCCCAGCTGCCCCAGCCGTCCACTGGCTGGCTTAATCTGTTCCCCCAACACTATAAATTGTCACAGAAGCCCTCTGACAGCTCTGAATACCAGTGCCGGGGTCAGAGAGGTCAGATAGCAGTCCTCGGTGTAAGATATACACACTTGGGATCCATTTCCGTGTGTGTGTTTGAACAGTGTGTGTGTGTGTGTGTGTGTGTGTGTGTCCGCTGCGGGCTGAGAGCTGAGGGGGTTGAGGACAGGGGACACTTAAAACCTAGGGACTAATCTCCACATCCCAGAGGATCAGATGGAAGCTGAATATGCACGAAAGGAAAGTGATCATGCAGTGTGTGTGTGTGTGTGTGTGTGTGTGTGTGTGTGTGTGTGTGTGTGTGTGTGTGTGTGTGTGTGTGTGTGTGTGTGTGTGTGTGTGTGTGTGTGTGTGTGTGTGTGTGTGTGTGTGTGTGTGTGTGTGTGTGTGTGTGTGTGTGTGTGTCAGTGTCATCACGACACTGACATGATGGGCTTAAATTACAGTATGTGGGGACACGTACAAATGTAGGATCTTAATTTGATCACTATTTTGTTACTGAGAATTTTAGTCGCATCTGACCAGAGTATCTTCTTCCATATGTAAACTTGTAGTGATTTCGACATTTAAAATACAATTTTAAAGTTTGTAATTTCCACTTTAAAATGATTTACCCTAACGAAATATGGATCAACCCCTACCAAAAAACGTCCATTAATAATTAAAACCTCTGGTTGCTGCAGGATTATTTTCCTGCTGTAGCAAACTGGCTCAAATTAAGATCCCAAATCTATAGACACACGCAATAGGCATGTAGATAATGAGCGTATTTTGATACTGTGTGATATGAGTGAGGTTGGGTGGGGTCTCTCTCTCTCTCTCTCTCTCTCTCTCTCTCTCTCTCTCTCTCTCTCTCTCTCTCTCTCTCTCTCTCTCTCTCTCTCTCTCTCTCTCTCTCTCTCTCTCTCTCTCTCTCTCTCTCTCTCTCTCTCTCTCTCTCTCTCAATTCAATTCAAGGGGCTTTATTGGCATGGGAAACATGTGTTAACATTGCCAAAGCAAGTGAGGTAGGTAATATACAAAAGTCAAATAAACAATAAAAATGAACAGTAAACATTACACATACAGAAGTTTCAAAACAATAAAGACATTACAAATGTCATATTATATATATGCAGTGTTGTAACAATGTACAAATGGTTAAAGCACACAAGTTAAAATAAATAAACATAAATATGGGTTGTATTTACAGTGGTGTTTGTTCTTCACTGGTTGCCCTTTTCTTGTGGCAACAGGTCACAAATCTTGCTGCTGTGATGGCACACTGTGGAATTTCACCCAGTAGATATGGGAGTTTATCAAAATTGGATTTGTTTTCGAATTCTTTGTGGATCTGTGTAATCTGAGGGAAATATGTCTCTCTAATATGGTCATACATTGGGCAGGAGGTTAGGAAGTGCAGCTCAGTTTCCACCTCATTTTGTGGGCAGTGTGCACATAGCCTGTCTTCTCTTGAGAGCCATGTCTGCCTACGGCGGCCTTTCTCAATAGCAAGGCTATGCTCACTGAGTCTGTACATAGTCAATTCTTTCTTTCATTTTGGGTCAGTCACAGTGGTCAGGTATTCTGCCACTGTGTACTCTCTGTTTAGGGCCAAATAGTATTATAGTTTGCTCTGTTCTTTTGTTAATTCTTTCCAGTGTGTCAAGTAATTATCTTTTTATCCTCATGATTTGGTTGGGTCTAATTGTGCTTCTGTCCTGGGGCTCTGTGGGGTCTGTTTGTGTTTGTGAATAGAGCCCCAGGACCAGCTTGCTTAGGGGACCCTTCTCCAGGTTCATCTCTCTGAAGGTGATGGCTTTGTTATAGAAGGTTTGGGAATCGCTTCCTTTTAGGTGGTTGTAGAATTGAATGGCTCTTTAAATAATTTTGATAATTAGTGGGTATCGGCCTAATTCTGCTCTGCATGCAGAGGATATTTTGGCAGAATTCTCAATTTGGTGTTTGTCCCATTTTGTGAATTCTTGGTTAGTGAGCGGACCCCAGACCTCACAACGATAAAGGGCAATGGGTTCTATAACTGATTCAAGTATTTTTTGCCAGATCCTAATTGGTATGTCGAATTTTATGTTCCTTTTGATAGCATAAAATGCCCTTCTTGCCTTGTCTCTCAGATCGTTCACAGCCTTGTGGAAGTTACCTGTGGCGCTGATGTTTAGACCGAGGTATGTATAGTTTTTTGTGTGCTCTAGGGCAACAGTGTCTAGATGGAATTTGTATTTGTTGTTCTGGCAACTGGACCTTTTTTGTAACACCATTATTTTTGTCTTAATGAGATTTACAGTCAGGGCCCAGGTCTGACAGATCTGTGCAGAAGATCTAGGTGCTGCTGTAGGCCCTCCTTGGTTGGGGACAGAAGCACCAGATCATCAGCAAACAGTAGACATTTGACTTCAGATTCTAGTAGGGGGAAAACGGGTGCTGCAGACTGTTCTAGTGCCCTCGCTAATTCGTTGATATATATGTTGAAGAGGGTGGGGCTTAAGCTGCATCCCTGTCTCACCCCACGGCTCTGTGGGAAGAAATGTGTGTTTTTTTTGCCAATTTTAACTGCACACTTGTTGTGTACACGGATTTTAGAATGTCGTATGTTTTTCTCCCAACACCACTTTCCATCAATTTGTATAGCAGACCCTCATAGCAATTTGAGTCAAAAGCTTTTTTGAAATCAACAAAGCATGAGAAGACCCCATAATTGATAAACAAACAAACCAAAACAGAGTGAATGCGTGGTCTGTTGTACGGTAACTTGGAAAAAAGCCAATTTGACATTTGCTCAGTACATTGTTTTCAATGAGGAAATGTATGAGTCTGCTGTTAATGATAATTCAGAGGATTTTCCCAACGTTGCTGTTGACGCATATCCCACGGTAGTTATTGAGGTCAAATTTGTCTCCACTTTTGTGGATTGGTGTAACAGCCGTCGTATGAAGAAGGTGTGGACCAAAGCACAGCGTGGGAAGTGTTCATGATTATTTATTTTAAAAACTGAACACTGAGACAAAATAACAAAATGTAACAACACGAAACAGTTCTGTCTGGTGAAGACACAAAAACAGAAAACAACTACCTAAGTATGGTTCTCAATCAGAGACAACGATAGACAGCTGCCTCTGATTGAGAACCACACGCAGCCAAAACCAACACCCCTCATCACCCCGAGAACACCACATGGGAATGTTTTTCATCGGCAGGGACTGGGAAACTGGTCAGAATTGAAGGAATGATGGATGGATCTAAATACAGGGAAATTATTGAGGGAAACCTGTTTCAGTCTTCCAGAGATTTGAGTCTGGGACAGAGGTTCACCTTCCAGCAAGACAATGACCCTAAGCATACTGCTAAAGCAACACTCGAGTGGTTTAAGGGGAAACATTTAAATGTCTTGGAATGGCCTAGTCAAAGCCCAGACCTCAATCCAATTGAGAATCTGTGGTATGACTTAAAGATTGCTGTACACCAGCAGAACTCATCCAACTTGAAGGAGCTGGAGCAGTTTGGCCTTGAAGAATGGGCAAAAATCCCAGTGGCAAGATGTGCCAAGCTTATAGAGACATACCCCAAGAGACTTGCGGCTGTAATTGCTGCAAACGGTGACTACAAAGTATTGACTTTGGGGGGGTGAATAGTTATGCACGCTCAAGTTTTCAGTTTTTATGTCTTATTTCTTGTTTGTTTCACAAGAAAAACATTTTGCATCTTCAAAGTGGTAGGCATGTTGTGTAAATCAAATGCTAAAAAAATATATATATATTTTAATTCCAGGTTGTAAGGCAACAAAATAGGAAAAATGCCAACGGGGTGAATACTTTCGCAAGCCACTGTATACTGTTTAGGTTTTCTACTACCAAGTTTACAACTTCACTATTACAGCGAAATTTTTTTTACAGGAAGTTGTCTAAAAGGGATTGCATTTGCTATTTCCTAATAGTTTTTTTGGTAGGTTTCCACCCTACTTTCCTTCCATCTACAGCATTTCTTAATATTATGCAGTTCCTAAGGCTTTGATGCCTCATGATTGAGTTTTGCTCTGTTCAAGTAGACTGTGATTTTGCTGTGATCTGATAGGGGTGTCAGTGGGCTGACTGTGAACGATCTGAGAGACTCTGGGTTGAGGTCAGTGATAAAGTAGTCTACAGTACTACTGCCAAGAGATGAGCTATAGGTGTACCTACCGTAGGAGTCCCCTCGAAGCCTACCATAGACTATGTACATACCCAGCATGCGACAGAGCTGCAGGAGTTGTGACCCGTTTTTGTTTGTTATGTTATCGTAGTTGTGCCTCGGTGGGCATATGGGGGAGGGAATGTTGTCACCTCCAGGTAGGTGTTTGGCATTTAGGTCGCCACAGACTAGTACATGTCCCTGGGTCTGGAAATGATTAATTTCCCCCTCCAGGATGGAGAAGCTGTCTTCATTTAAGTCTGGGGATTCCAGTGGGGGGATATAGGTAGCACACAGGAGGACAATTTTCTCTGTTGAGATCATTTCCTTTAGAATTTCTAGCCAAATTTAAACTGTTCCTGTTTTCATTAATTTAATAGAGTAAGTTAGGTCTGCTCTTTATCAAATTAGCATATCCCCTGACTCTCTTCCCTGTTTCACACATGGTAGTTTGGTGGATGGGACTACCAGCTCTCTGTAACCTAGAGGGCCAACAGTGGGTCCATCTCCTCTATACAATGTTTCTTGTAGGATGACAATGTCAGTATTTCTGATTTCTTTGAAATCCAGGTTCCTGCTCTTTAGGCCAAAGGCCAAAGGCAGATGACCTCAGGCCTTGGATATTCACTCTCTCTTTCTCACTCACTGTTGAGTAGAAGTGGATATAATGAAAACCTAAAACTATCTCGTAGCACTGAGAAAAGATACTTTGAGTTAATTGATGGAGGCAATAGCTGTACCCTGACATACTGTAATGTAGCTTAGCCACGAGGCTCTGAAATGGCCTACTAACAGAGTGATTGGAGCCAGCTGTGGTGGGCAGAGGCCTGTTCAGACAGCCTGATTGATTACTATCACTTGGAGATACACACAGGAAGGGAAGGAACACATGCACACGCATGCATGCACACAAGCAGCCACGTGCACGTGCACACACACACAAAGACACACACACGCAAGCACACAACCACACACACACACATTAACTTATGGCCTGAATAAAAGGGACATGACTTATAAGAACTTGGAGAGAAATAAATAGTGGGGGAGAGAGAAATTAGGAAATTGAGCCAGAGGCAGCCACAAGAAAGCAAGAGTTATGGCAACTCACATTATTGTGTTGAATATCATTTCCATATCTCACTGTTAGGGTCAACCTCTAAAACCTACCATTCTTCATGGTAGAAAGGAGTCAGTTTTCAAACACAGGAGGACGTAAAAGACGGGATTGAGAGATATGAGGAGGAGAGAGGACTGAGAGAGAGGGAGAGAGAGATGTGAGGAGGAGAGCGAGAGGGAGAGAGATAGAGACAGTGGAGGTTGCTGAAGGGAGGACGGCTCATAATAATGGCTGGAACGGAGCGAATGGAATGGCATCAAACACATGGAAACCATGGAAACCTATTGTGTTGTGGAAACCATGGAAACCTATTGTGTTGTGTTGTGGAAACCATGTGTTTGATGTATTTGATATCATTCCACCTATTCCTCTCCAGCCATTACCACAAGCCCATCCTCCCCAATTAAGGTGCCACCAACATCCTGTGGAGAGATAGATAGAGGATATACAGTTGCCACAGGGGTGGGAGAGGACAACGAAGGACATCTGGGCATCTGGTCAGACCAAGGAGATGAGTAATGTGAGAGAGCGACAGAAGAGAGAGTAAGAGTATGAGAGAGAAAGAGAGGGAGAGACGGAGAGGAGGGAAAGAGTAAAGTGTGATTAATAAAATGGCTGAAATGAAATCCACACTAACCTGTTTGATTTGGTTTCCAAGCAACTCCAGTGGCTATGCTACAGGGGTTATGGGTCCAATCCCTGATGGCCTATTGGATGATCACATAATAATATGGAGAGGTCGCAACCTTTCCATCAGGTGTATGTTCTCTTTTAAAGCTCTTTCTCTCCACAGATCATCCAGTATGTTATGTGATCAAGGCTCTTTCTCTCCACAGATAATCCAGTATGTTATGTGATCGAGGCTCTTTCTCTCCACGGATCATCCAGTATGTTATGTGATCAAGGCTCTTTCTCTCCACAGATAATCCAGTATGTTATGTGATCGAGGCTCTTTCTCTCCACAGATCATCCAGTATGTTATGTGATCAAGACTCTTTCTCTCCACAGATAATCCAGTATGTTATGTGATCGAGACTTTTTCTCTCCACAGATCATCCAGTATGTTATGTGATCGAGGCTCTTTCTCTCCACAGATAATCCAGTATGATATGTGATCAAGGTTCTTTCTCTCCACAGATCAGCCGGTATGTGATCGAGTTCCCGCCCCATGAGTCTCATACTGGCTCCAGCTGACCCACAGGGAGAGAGTAACGGGGGAGAGAGTAACGGGGGACAGAGGGTTAGGGGGAGAGAGATATGAGGCTCAGAGGGTTAGAGGGAGAGAGATATGGGGAGAGAGGGTTAGGGGTAGAGAGATATGGGGGAGAGAGATATGGGGGACAGAGGGTTAGGGGGAGAGAGATATGGGGAGAGAGAGGGTTAGGGGTAGAGAGATATGGGGGAGATAGATATGGGGCCCAGAAGGATAGAGGGAGAGAGATATGGGGAGAGAGAGGGTTAGGGGTAGAGAGATATGGGGGAGATAGATATGGGGGACTGAGGGTTAGGGGGAGAGAGATATGGGGAGAGAGGGTTAGGGGGAGAGAGAGTGTTAGGGGGAGAGAGATATGGGGGAGAGAGGAAGGTAATGGGGAGAGAGAGGTATAGGGGAGAGAGAGGTGAGAGAGGGGACCGGGGAAAAGAGCTCAGCGCGGCGAGCACGGAACAGCATTAGGGAAGAGAACAAGTGAGGTATGGAGGAGAGGTGAAGGACGTGGAGGAGGTATGGAGAGAGGTGGGGGGAGGAGATGGAGGTATGATGGAGAGGCGGAGGAGGTATGGGGGACCGGGGGAAAGAGCTCAGCGAGGTATGGGGGAGATGGAGGGGAGATGTGGTGGAGATATGGAAAGGAGAGGTGGAGGAGGTATGGAGAGAGGTGGGGGGTGGAGATGGAGGAGGTATGATAGAGAGGCGGAGGAGGTATGGGGGACCGGGGGAAAGAGCTCAGCAGGTATGGGGGAGATGGAGGGGAGATGTGGTGGAGGTATGGAAGGGAGAGGTGGAGGAGGTATGGGAGGGAGAAAGAGGGGGCCGGGGGAAAGAGCTTAGAGCAGGGAGCACGGACCAGCATTAGGGGAGATGATGAGAGAGGTATGGAGGAGAGAAAGATGGAGGAGAGATGAAAGGAGAGAGGAGACGGGGGAAAGAGCTCAGGAAGCACAAGGCATTTATTAAGAGCTTGATGGAGAACATGAGGAACATGTTGGTGTGAACAGTCAGAGGGGGTGAGCGAGAGAGAGAGAGAGAGAGAGAGAGAGAGAGAGAGAGAGAGAGAGAGAGAGAGAGAGAGAGAGAGAGAGAGAGAGAGAGAGAGAGAAAATTGAGCACACATACACACACTCATACATAAGCAAATTGAGTGTGGTAAAAGAGTGTTTGAGCAAATTGGCCTAGAGAGGGTGTACTCAGAAACATTGATTTTAAACAATACATAAACAAAAGAGAGAAAGAGATGTGTACACGCCAACTTCAGGGTCTCTGCGGACCAAACAACTGATGGAGACAGAGGGAGTCGAAGAGACAGAAAGCCAAAATAGTCCGAAGCCAAAATACACTGGAGGGTAATTCCCAGCACTCTTCACACATCATACATCACTCATCGAGCTCCTTTGTCGCTCCACTCCCTACGTACATTCAAGTCTTACATGAAATCTCTTTATAAACACATTGTTTGATATTCAGTATATAAATTTTAAATCACAGGGAACAACTCATCACTTTCCCACAGAATCTAAACAGTTGGGGAATTAACCAACAGTGACATTGTGATTATTAAATGGACAGCAGAGGTCAGTGGGTCTCTGTCCGTTCTGACCGTAGGGGATAGAAAAACCAAAGGGTTTGGTCAGTATCTCTGGCCCAGTACACACTCAGGTTGTACAACTGATGTAGCCTACAGCGCATTTCACATAACCGTTGTGATACAGCTGATGTTTTTGTGATACAACGAAGAGTTTGCCTGCGCAAAAAGTTCTGTAATAATTTTTGTGCAGAAAAACTCTTAGTTGAATCACAACCGTTGCCAAATTTGTTGTACATCAGTTTTACAATCTAAGTTATATTGGCTAGGGGTATCAGTCCTCTCGTACTGAGGAGATGAGGGAACCAGAGGGTCAGAGTGACCGTGATGGTTTAGACAGTACCTTAGTGTAGGGGTCAGGGGTCACTATGATTTCATTTCTTTGAAATGCACATTGATCAATATTTCTGTTAATGTGCAAGATGTAGCAAGCCTGAAAACTGTCATCTGTAATCCCTGATGCAGTGTGACGTCTATTACATGTTTCCCAATCCCAATTCGACCCCTAGACCCTATGAACTTGGGTCGACCCCTAGACCCTATGCCTTATCCTCCCGTTGACCTATGCCCTTGGGTTGACCCCTAGACCCTACAGTACGTCCTATCCCTCGGTTGACCACTAGACCCTACAGTACGTCCTATCCCTTCGGTTGACCCCTGGAACCTACAGTACGTCCTATCCCTTCGGTTGACCCCTAGACCCTACAGTACGTCCTATGCCTTCGGTTGACCCCTAGACCCTACAGTACGTCCTATCCCTTCGGGTTGACCCCTAGACCCTACAGTACGTCCTATCCCTTCGGTTGACCCCTAGACCCTACAGTACGTCCTATCCCTTCGGTTGACCCCTAGACCCTACAGTACGTCCTATCCCTTCGGTTGACCCCTAGACCCTACAGTACGTCCTATCCCTTCGGTTGACCCCTAGACCCTACAGTACGTCCTATCCCTTCGGTTGACCCCCAGACCCTACAGTACGTCCTATGCCCTTTGGTTGACCCCTAGACCCTACAGTACGTGCTATCCCTTCGGTTGACCCCCAGACCCTACAGTACGTCCTATCCCTTCGGTTGACCCCTAGACCCTATAGTACGTCCTATGCCCTTTGGTTGACCCCTAGACCCTACAGTACGTGCTATCCCTTCGGTTGACCCCTAGACCCTACAGTACGTCCTATCCCTTCGGTTGACCCCTAGACCCTACAGTACGTCCTATGCCCTTTGGTTGACCCCTAGACCCTACAGTACGTCCTATGCCCTTTGGTTGACCCCTAGACCCTACAGTACGTGCTATGCCCTTCGGTTGACCCCTAGACCCTACAGTACGTCCTATCCCTTCGGTTGACCCCTAGACCCTACAGTACGTGCTATCCCTTCGGTTGACCCCTAGACCCTACAGTACGTCCTATCCCTTCGGTTGACCCCTAGTCCCTACAGTACGTCCTATGCCCTTCGGTTGACCCCTAGACCCTACAGTACGTCCTATCCCTTTGGTTGACCCCTAGTCCCTACAGTACGTCCTATGCCCTTCGGTTGACCCCTAGACCCTACAGTACGTGCTATCCCTTCGGTTGACCCCTAGACCCTACAGTACGTGCTATCCCTTCGGTTGACCCCTAGACCCTACAGTACGTCCTATCCCTTCGGTTGACCCCTAGACCCTACAGTACGTCCTATCCCTTCGGTTGACCCCTAGACCCTACAGTACGTCCTATCCCTTTGGTTGACCCCTAGTCCCTACAGTACGTCCTATGCCCTTCGGTTGACCCCTAGACCCTACAGTACGTGCTATCCCTTCGGTTGACCCCTAGACCCTACAGTACGTCCTATCCCTTCGGTTGACCCCTAGACCCTACAGTACGTGCTATCCCTTCGGTTGACCCCTAGACCCTACAGTACGTGCTATCCCTTCGGTTGACCCCTAGACCCTACAGTACGTCCTATCCCTTCGGTTGACCCCTAGACCCTACAGTACGTCCTATCCCTTCGGTTGACCCCTAGACCCTACAGTACGTCCTATGCCCTTCGGTTGACCCCTAGACCCTACAGTACGTGCTATGCATTTTTCTATTATTTATGTTTTTCTCTCTGCATTGTTGGGAAGGATCCGTAAGCAAACATTTCACTGTTAGTCTACACCTGTTGTTTACGAAGAATGTGACGAACACAATTTGATTGATTTGGTCTGAGAGGACATGACAAATCTAGACAAATCCATATTGTCATGTTGATACCTATCATATCCTCTCAGATCTCCACAAGGGCATAGGGCGAAGGGGATAGGGGTTGATTTGAGACACAGCAACATTTATCAATGCCTTGTCTGCTTCTTCGTGTGCGTGTGTGTACATGCGTGTATGTATCTTTGTGTGTGCATGTGCGTGCTTGTCTTTGTGTGTGTGTGTGTGTGTGCACGTGCGCGCATGCATGTCTTTGTGTGTGTATCCTGAACGATTAGCGAACTAGAACATAATGTTCATAAGGTTTGGTTTACCCCATGCCTTGTCTTCACAAAGACTTCCTTTTCACACTTTTTCTGCACCTCAAAGCGTTTCAAGCCTGTTCCGTTTCCTAAGCCCAAACAGCTAATTATAACAGTCACAGTGATTACACTATGTAATGTTCCTGGTCAAAGAGGTAATAATGGGATGCATATGTTGTTAGAGCAGTGTACTAGAGACATTTCAAGAACGGGAGACTAAACTGACTTTTCTGACCAGAATCCCATTGCCAGCCTGACCAGCCCAAATCTAAAAAAAAACAATCTTCCCTAACGTTTACCAAAACCCTTTCCATAACCTCATTTTTACCAACTCAGAAATTAAATATCGGTTTTACACATCAGCCACCACCCTTTGTTTATCTCATTAGAACATACATTATCCAAGAACATATGACACGCGTACAACATCCTGTGTGTTGATGCTGCCATCTAGTGAGACACTGTCTTACTGCAACACTCCTACAGTAACATGACATTTTGAACAAATTCTAAATAAAAGTTTATTAAAACAATGGTCAGATCCTTAAAACTATATAAAGTATAATAGTAATAGAACTATCTCGAAACGGTTTATCCCTGAGAGAATGAAACTAATCAGAGTTAGAATTCACAGTTGATTATTAGCAGTTTCTTAGAGACTCAATCAGGGACATCTCACTGGCACAGGTAGAATGGGCTTTTCATCTGTTAATAAAGAATTTGCTTTTGGATGTGACCATAAATATAGACAGACACATGGTTTTTGAAAGTTCAACATTTATGGCAAGTATATGATGTACATCACTTATTCTATAAAAATAACAGTAGTATGGTTTATCCATCCACATGCATGAGGATACAGCAGTGCACATTCCAAGTTATTGTGGATAAATAACTTATGATAAATCTACTCATGCTGTTGATTAGTTAACATTGTCCTGGGTCCTGATTCTCAACATTTTTCCTAAATTGTGCCCTTGTACACACACCAGCTAACGCTTCCAACAATCCAACGCTTTTAAATTCATGGGTGGGCATGTGGAGAATAGGGACACAGCCATTGAGTGAAAAATCAGTGGGGGTTAGGGTTGTGTTGTATCAAACACACTAACAAAAGGCTTCACAGTACGATTCAAACCTTGTCTGTCTGTGACTGTCTATTCACAGGCTCCACAATGGAGGCTGCTGTCTGAGCAGCACAGCAGACACGTACAATACAGTGAACTGACTGTGGTTAATTTAATCCAGCCATCTGTAATCACACTACGGCTGCTGTCGCAAACTGTCATCCCACACCTACAATCATTCAATCAGCCCGAGTCACTCTCCAGCTCCCCCCTCTGTGTGTTTTCTCATCCAAGTCTCGTCTCTCCCCCGTTCATTTCCTCATTAATATATTAATTCATCCATCCATTCTGGTCCCCTCTCACTTTCTGTCAGACCAATTGGCCTGATCTAAACAGGCTTTTCCCTTCTCCACCCAATCCCTCCTTTCTTCTGCTGTGGCGGAGGGTGGGAAGAGGGGGATGAGGTGACCGAGGAGGGAGGGAGGGATTGTCGAGAGAGAAGCTCCTTGAAGACAGAGTCCATCTGGCGGCAGACCTCCTATGAAATGAATAGAGGCAGGAGGGGGACAATGATGAAGGGAAGGGTAGAGGGAATAAGGGAAGAGGGGACAACAATGAAGGGAAGAGTAGAGAGAATAAGGGAAAAAGGGACAACAATGAAGGGAAGAGTAGAGGGAATAAGGGAAAAAGGGACAACAATGAAGGGAAGAGTAGAGGGAATAAGGGAAGAGGGGACAACAATGAAGGGAAGAGTAGAGGGAATAAGGGAAGAGGGGACAACAATGAAGGGAAGAGTAGAGGGAATAAGGGAAGAGGGGACAACAATGAAGGGAAGAGTAGAGGGAATAAGGGAAGAGGGGACAACAATGAAGGGAAGAGTAGAGGGAATAAGGGAAGAGGGGACAACAATGAAGGGAAGAGTAGAGGGAATAAGGGAAGAGGGGACAACAATGAAGGGAAGAGTAGAGGGAATAAGGGAAAAAGGGACAACAATGAAGGGAAGAGTAGAGGGAATAAGGGAAGAGGGGACAACAATGAAGGGAAGAGTAGAGGGAATAAGGGAAAAAGGGACAACAATGAAGGGAAGAGTAGAGGGAATGAGGGAAGAGGGGACAACAATGAAGGGAAGAGTAGAGGGAATGAGGGAGGGGACAACAATGAAGGGAAGAGTAGAGGGAATGAGGGAGGGGACAATGATGAAGGGAAGAGTAGAGGGAATAAGGGAAGAGGGGACAACAATGAAGAGTAGAGGGAATGAGGGAAGAGGGGACAACAATGAAGAGTAGAGGGAATGAGGGAAGAGGGGACAACAATGAAGGGAAGAGTAGAGGGAATGAGGGAGGGGACAATGATGAAGGGAAGAGTAGAGGGAATAAGGGAAGAGGGGACAATGATGAAGGGAAGAGTAGAGGGAATGAGGGAAGAGGGGACAACAATGAAGGGAAGAGTAGAGGGAATGAGGGAGGGGACAATGATGAAGGGAAGAGAAGAGGGAGAAGGGGACAATGATGAAGGGAAGAGAAGAGGGAGAAGGGGACAATGATGAAGGGAAGAGAAGAGGGAGAAGGGGACAATGATGAAGGGAAGAGAAGAGGGAGAAGGGGACAATGATGAAGGGAAGAGAAGAGGGAGAAGGGGACAATGATGAAGGGAAGAGAAGAGGGAGAAGGGGACAATGATGAAGGGAAGAGAAGAGGGAGAAGGGGACAATGATGAAGGGAAGAGAAGAGGGAGAAGGGGACAATGATGAAGGGAAGAGAAGAGGGAGAAGGGGACAATGATGAAGGGAAGAGAAGAGGGAGAAGGGGACAATGATGAAGGGAAGAGAAGAGGGAGAAGGGGACAATGATGAAGGGAAGAGAAGAGGGAGAAGGGGACAATGATGAAGAGGACAGAGATGTTTTTCTTGAGTGGACTCCCTCTAGCGTGGCAGCTTACATCTTATTAGTGTACGCTTAGTGAGTTCAATAGTGAGAACAGTAATTGCTACACCTGCTGCTGGTAAATTAGAGAAATTATTTAAATATGAGCATAATGAAAAACATGTCACACCTCGTCAACCTGAACTGTTATATCTTCACTGGACGACAGGTCCTGGGCTCTGTGAAAAACAGAGATTTCAGGTCAAACGCTTTGGTTTATTTAGATCACTACAATTTATGGCAACGAATGCTAAAAAACGACTAGCATAACAACTCAATATAACCTGTGAATAGCAGAGTAGATGTTACTATCTAAGTTACAGTTACAGTATGGGTTAAAGACTCGGTGGTACATGGTAATTCAGTAATAGGTTAAATGTGTCCTTATTACAGTGTAATTACACTAACAAGTATTGTAGTTTACTGTAAAAACTCATGGTTAAACTGTAATAACAACATGCAACTGGTGGTAATTTCAGTCTGTAATTACAGAGGTGAAACAAATGCTTGTAACCACGCTTGTTAGAAATGGGCAAGTTTTCCACTAAATGCACCAATTTAGTGTTTTGTTTCTTCTCATCCGATTCAGTAACAACTGTCACAAGGTTGTAATCTCTCCTGGACAGATCTAATCTGGGTGTACGAGATTAGAAAGGTTGGAGGCTCAATAGGCTCTAATTACCTACCTGTGAATGCACACTCTTCAAAATGACTGTGTATGTTGCCTATTATGACAACCTGAACCTCCTTACCATCCAAATTAAGTGTATAGTGAGGGTTACTCAAATGAAGTGTACAGTGAGGGGTACTCAAATGAAGTGTATAGTGAGGGTTACTCAAATGAAGTGTATAGTGAGGGTTACTCAAATGAAGTGTATAGTGAGGGTTACTCAAATGGAGTGTATAGTGAGGGGTACTCAAATGAAGTGTATAGTGAGGGTTACTCAAATGAAGTGTATAGTGAGGGTTACTCAAATGAAGTGTATAGTGAGGGTTACTCAAATGAAGTGTCTAGTGAGGGGTACTTACTTGTAATGAATATGTACCTACATAGTACATTACCATATACTTACTTTCAACTCATTACCAACAAACAAAAGATGGGCTTGTACTTTAGTTAACTTTATGCCTTACATTTCTTACAAAATAAGGACTTTTATTGTTGGATTAATAATATGATTAATTAAAGTAAACGAAGATATGGGCCTACTCAATAAATTAAATCTAATCTCTATTATCTGTATGGTAAGTAGCCTAGCTACAGTAGCTAGCTAATTCAGAGAGAACAGGATTGTCGTTTTCTCCCTTTTTAACATTACAAGTAACAATGGAAATCGACAACGTGTATGTCTTGATTCTTTCTTGTGAGTATTTTCCCATCCTGGAGTCTGCGATCTTGTGGGAATCTATAGCAGAGAAGTAACTCTAGATTGGTTATATCACATTATCAGGCAAACATAGATTTTTGATGTCCATTACTGGGCATTACAGGAAAGCCCCATACAAACCGCCACAAAAGATTTTTCAACTAACCTGTACTTGGAGATCCTCTTTTCACCAAATCGAGAACGAAGAAAGTGCCTTAGAAATGTCTTGTTCCAGTCGCAGGTGGTTCTACAAACAACAGCGAGAACTCAGAAACATATTAAATCCATGTTTTGTACCACACGAGGAGGTTCCTCGCCATCTTAGCTGCCGCACATCTAGGATTTCCCAGCGTCTTTGTAGGAGCTAGTCATTTCTATGCAACGCGGTGTAGAAGTCACACGGTGCAACCAAACCAAAGAGCTAAACACATGCAAGAGTCATATCTCACTCGATACAAAACATGGATTTATCTTTCTGAATATATGTTTTTTGTAGAACCACCTGCAACTGGAAACAGATCATTATTTCTAAGAAAACTTAGTTCACAGAATCAAGAATGAAGATAGTATCACCAAGAACAGGTTAGTTGAAAAAAAATCTATGGTGGTGGTTTGTATGGGGCTTCCCTGTAACGCCCAGTAATGGACACCAACATATTCCGGAAAGTATTTAGACGTCTTGACCTTTTCCAAAATTTGTTACATTACAGCTTTATTCTAAATTGATTAAATCGTTCCCCCCCTCATCAATCTACAAACAATACCCTATATTGACAAGCAAAAATTAAACTTTTGCAGCGATTTCAGCCTCGAGTCTTCTTGGGTAGGACGCTACAAGCTTAGCACACCTGTATTGGGGAGTTTCTCCCATTCTTCTCTGCAGATCCTCTCAAGGTCTTTTCAGGTTGGATGGGGAGCATCGCTACACAGCTATTTTCATGTCTCTCCAGAGATGTTCAACAGGGTTCGAGTCCTGGCTCTCGCTGGGCCACTCAAGGACATTCAGAGACTTGTCCCAAAGCCACTCCTGCATTGTCTTGGATGTGTGCTTAGGGTCGTTGTTCTGTTGGAAGGTGAACCTTCGCCCCAGTCTGAGGTCCTGAGTGCTTGGAGCAGGTTTTCATCAAGGATCTCCCTGTACTTTGCTCCGTTTATCTTTCCCTCAGTCCTGACTAGTCTACCAGTCCCGGCAGCTGAAAAACATCCCCACAGCATGACGCTGCCACCACCATGCTTCACCGTAGGGATGGTGCCAGGTTTCCTCCAGACGTGACGCTTGGCATTCAAGCCAAAGAGTTCAAACTTGGTTTCATCATACTAGAGAATCTTGTTTCTAATGGTCTGAGAGTCCTTTAGGTGCCTTTTGGCAAACTCCAAGCGGGCTGTCATGTGCCTTTTACTGAGGAGTGGCTTCCGTCTAGCCACTCTACCATAAAGGCCTGATTGTTGGAGTGCTGAAGAGATGGTTGTCCTTCTGGAAGGTTCTCCAATCTCAACAGAGGAACTCTGGAGCTCTGTCAGAGTGACCATCGGGTTCTTGGTAAACTCCCTGACCTGATCAATGCTGCAGAAATGTTTGGGTACCAATTCCCCAGATCTGTGCCTTGACACAATCCTGTCTCGGAGCTCTACAGACAATTCTTTCGACCTCATGGCTTGGTTTTAGCTCTGACATGCACTGTCAACTGTGGGACCTGATATAGACAGGTGTGTGCTTTTCCACATCATGTCCAATCAATTGAATTTACCACAGGTGGACTCCAATCAAGTTGTAGAAACATCTCAAGGATGATCAATGGAAACAGGATGCACCGGAGCTCAATTTACAGTCTCATAAAAAAGGGTCTGAATACTTATGTAAATAGGGTATCCGTTTTTAATTTGTAATAAATTAACAAACATTTCTAAAAACCTGTTTTTGCTTTGTCATTATGGGGTATTGTGTATAGATTGATGGGGGGAAATAATTATTTAATTAATTTTAAAATAAAGTTGTAAAGTAACAAAATTTGGAAAAAGTCTGAATACTTTCCGAATGCACTGTATATCACATTAGCGGTCCTACAATCTGTTGCTAGTAGAGAGGAAGAATGTATGAATGTATGACAATTTAGCAAAGACACTGTACAATTAGCCTGCTAGCTAGCTAGCTATCATCACAGACCTTCCTCCAATATCTCTGCTGTCATCAGTACCATGTTTCTATCAATTAGGGTTTAGGCTATAGGTAGGCATGGTTACCTAGTTATCCAGCTAGCATTATACTAATAATGGTGATCACTAATAAGCTAGCAAGCTAGTGTTAACATTGAAAAGAAGCTACTAATAGGTGTGTTGACACAAGTAACTAATGTTAATATGCTGGGTGTGTATCACTTAATACCCTTTCTTTGGGTACCGTACGGATACCCTGAGAACAAGGTTCAGGGAAGACCATTGAGCTCAGCGGATAACTTTATCTGTCAAGACATGGAAAGTCTATTCTGTATTTTAATAAAGTTAGCTAGCTAGCCTATTTATTCATTTTTTATTTTACCTTTATTTAACTAGGCAAGTCAGTTAAGAACAAATTCTTATTTTCAATGACGGCCTAGGAACAGTGGGTTAACTGCCTTGTTCAGGGGCAGAACGACAGATTTTTACCTTGTCAGCTCGGGGATTCGATCTTGCAACCTTTTGGTTACTAGTCCAACGCTCTAACCACTAGGCTACCTGCCGCCCGAGTTGGTAGGCCTACCAAAAATGGCAGCTAATGTTTGCCAGCTAGCTAGCCAACAATAGGCTAGCTAGCTAACTACCTATGCTAAATTGTCCAGCACAATTTCTATATCCAAAAAGCAAAACAAATTGCATTGAAAACCTACCTTATCTCTAGTCTGTGGACGTTTTTGTCTCCTCCACAACACTTTGTTTCTTTTGCGGCAATCATCTTATGGTTTGGATTTTGCACATAACCGGATCCCGGTTCTTTGCACACTGTCAGTATGAGTTTGAGGTCACTGACCATTTCGAATCCCACTGTACCTTCTCCGCTGTGCAATCCGGTTTCCGAGCCGGTCACGGGTGCACCTCAGCCACGCTCAAGGTACTGAACGATATCATAACCGCCATCGATAAAAGACAATACTATGCAGCCGTCTTCATCGACCTGGCCAAGGCTTGACTCTGTCAATCACCTTATTCTTATCGGCAGACTGAATAGCCTTGGTTTTTCTAATGACTGCCTCGCCTGGTTCACCAACTACTTTGCAGACGGAGTTCAGTGTGTCAAATCGGAGGGCATGTTGTCCGGACCTCTGGCAGTCTCTATGGGGGTACCACAGGGTTCAATTCTCGGGCCGACTCTTTTCTCTGTATATATCAATGATGTCGTTCTTGCTGCTGGTGAGTCTCTGATCCACCTCTACGCAGACGACACCATTCTGTATACTTCTGGCCCTTCCTTGGACACTGTGCTAACTAACCTCCAAACGAGCTTCAATGCCATACAACACTCCTTCCGTGGCCTCCAACTGCTCTTACACGCTAGTAAAACCAAATGCATGCTTTTCAACCGTTCGCTGCCCGCACCCGCCCGCCCGACTAGCATCACCACCCTGGACGGTTCCGACCTAGAATATGTGGACAACTATAAATACCTAGGTGTCTGGTTAGACTGTAAACTCTCCTTCCAGACTCATATTAAACATCACCAATCCAAAATCAAATCTAGAATCGGCTTTCTATTTCACAAACAAAGCCTCCTTCACTCACGCTGCCAAACTTACCCTAGTAAAACTGACTATCCTACCGATCTTCGACTTCGGTGATGTCATCTACAAAATAGCTTCCAATACTCTACTCAGCAAATTGGATGCAGTCTATCCCAGTGCCATCCGTTTTGTTACCAAATCACCTTATACCATCCACCACTGCGACCTGTATGCTCTAGTCGGCTGGCCCTCGCTACATATTCGTCGCCAGATCCACTGGCTCCAGGTCATCTTTAAGTCTATGCTAGGTAAATCTCCGCCTTATTTCAGTTCACTGGTCACGATAACAACACCCACCCGTAGCACGCGCTCCAGCAGGTATATCTCACTGATAATCCCCAAAGCCAACACCTCATTTGGCCGCCTTTCCTTCCAGTTCTCTGCTGCCAGTGACTGGAACGAATTGCAAAAATCGCTGAAGTTGGAGACTTTTATTTCCCTCACCAACTTTAAACATCAGCTCTCTGAGCAGTTAATCAATCGCTGCAGCTGTACATAGTCCATCTGTAAAGAGCCCACCCAATCTACCTACCACATCCCCATATTGTTTTTATTTACTTTTTTGCTCTTTTGCACACCACTATCTCTACTTGGACATCATCATCTGCTCGTCTATCACTCCAGCGTTAATCTGCTAAATTGTAATTACTTCACTCCTATGGCCTATTTATTGCCTACCTCCTCATGCCTTTTGCACACACTGTATATAGACTTTCTTTTTTTTCTACTGTGTCATTGACTTGTTTATTGTGTTATTGGCTTCTTGATTGTTTATTCCATGTGTAACTCTGTGTTGTTGTCTGTGTCACACTGCTTTCCTTTATCTTGACCAGGTCGCAGTTGTAAATGAGAACTTGTTCTCAACTAGCCTACCTGGTTAAATAAAGGTTAAATTAAAAATAAATTAAAAAAGGTCGTTATTTCGAGCACGTAGTGGAGATCTTGATGTGATGCCTTAATTCCTAGAATAAATAAATAAGTGCTCCAATGCATCCCATCCAAAAGTGACAATATTCTTCAACCGTAAAAAACCCTTTCTAGGTTACTTGATGAAATAAGAGGTTGACCATTTTAAGTGAATTTATAAACCATTATTCAACCAAGCACTGAATGACCATCTCACAATTTTAGCCTTACCTATTTATTCATGTTTTAAAGATGTTTGATTGATGCTTAATTAAGTAATTCACCCATTGTCAAGCCCGGTCGTCCTTAGCTACTGTTGCTATCCAGGTCAAATGCACCGTTAAATGTTTTAACAATTTAAACAAATTTGGGATGTAAACCCCTTATTTTTGCCATGATGCTGATAAGCTTCCATGCATTTCAAACAAAAGCTGGACCTGGGCATCGGACTCCAGAGCCCTTTACAGCAAAGTGGTTGGTTTTCAATTGGCTACCACTTCTAACATGGTTAGCGCAGGCTGATAAATGGTGCGTTGGGATGCTATCGGAAACGTTAACATTTGTAACAAGCATGGTAAGAAGAATTCGTTGTTACAATTACCACCAGTTTCATGTTGTTAGTACAGGGTACTATGAATTATTACGTTAAATTACAATACTTGTTACAGTGTAATTACTTATTTAATAAGGACCATTTAAAATGAAGTGTTACTGAAGTATCTTTGATGGTACTTACTCTTTGCTTATGTATCCGGGGGAGAGGGGCCATCCCTGTGGGGTTATGGGGAACTGTAAGGTGAACTTTCCTCCAGGGGTCACAGTGCCCCCTCCTGGGGACTGTCTTGAACTGCAGCTGCTGTTGGCTCGAGATCGCTCCCCCTTTGACTCGGACTCTGGATCAAGAGTTTACATTTATTTGACTGGGACAATGCACATCAATCAACATTTCTGGAAATGTGTCAGATTTAGCCAGCTGGATAGTTTCCATCCATAGTTGAGAAATTTTTCTCATAAAGCTTAGATGGGACAAACAATATCTCAGAGTCAAATGATTGATTCTCAAAACACACAATGATGAAGATAACAGCTGTCCCCCTTTTACCTTCTTTACTGTGGTGTTCTGAATCCCCTTCTCCCTCCTCACTGCAAAATAAACACAGACCATCACCATCATGTGTGTGTGTCTAGGTCGCTGTCCATCTATCCATGTGTTGTCTCTCACCAGTCGTCTTGCTGCAGCGTCATGCATTTCTCATACACTGGTCCCTGTAGCTCGGCCAGGCTGGGGAAGATGCTCTCGTGCTGCAAGATGATGCTCTTCACCAGGGAGTTGATCTGAGGCTGCAAGGTAACAACATCATCATCCTGCGCCCCTCGTAGCAGACTGGGGCCGAAGCACACAGCCAGGTTATAGGGCTGCATCATGTTCTCATCGCTGTACTGAGACACACTGGGGGGAGAGAAGAATAAAAACTAAATAATCAGAGCTGAAATTTGACAGTTTAAGTTCATACTGCTGGACTCAGACACGGCCTGGTCAAAAGTAGTGCACTATATCGGATAACAGGGTGCTATTTGAAACACAACCTAACTTTATTTTAGGGAAAAAAAACATCTGGTTCTCTCTGACGTTCCTTGACTTCCTCTTCTCTGAACAGACTGCTTTCTGGTAACTTTATGGTTAGTTCCCCTTGACAATGACATGGACAAAGTACTTGACTTGGACATACAGTGCAGTATATGTGCCCCAAACCAAAGTGACTGAGCAGAGATACTCACTGATGGAGGAATGCAAAGAGGTATCTCATGACGGTGCTGACAGGTGGAGGATAAGAGGAGATGACTGATTTGAGTTTAGCTGCTCTCTCCGTCTCGTTGTCGATCTCTGGAAGTGTACAACAGTGAAAGAGATGAACAGGAAAAGCATATACAAACCTACACAATATACACATGCACATGCACAGACTTACGTGCGTACTCCAGGAGCTGAGCGGTGCTGTCCTGGGGAAAGAGAGGGTTCTCCAGGGTTCTAAAATAGAGTTTCAGTACGCCTGCTACTGAGTCCAAGTCACACCTGCTGTCTGCCACAGGGTCCTCTCCTACAGGGAATGCCCAGGGCACACTGCCCACCATTATTAATGATCAACACTACAACACAGGATTATGGCTTCACTAGATAAATACCAGACCTGGGTTCAAATAGTACTTGATTTGTTTTCCTTCAAATACTTTTTGTGTTCAATTGAGCCTGCCTGGGTTTGCATTTTTGGGACTATAACATAGGTTCCATTGTGCCAGTTTATTCATCCCATAAAAAGGACACAGCAGGTATAAACGGTGCAGAGAAATGCTTACTTGCAAGTTCTCAACAGTTCAGTATTATATCAATAATAATCAAACGTCAAATCAAAAATATAAGTCAGTACAAAAAAAAATATGCATAGTAATAACTGGTTGTGGTAGAATATGTACACATTATGATATAATAAAGTATTTGAAAGAGAAGAGCGACTTGTTGAACCCAGGTCTGCACTAGATGAAGCTAGAGCAGCAGACAGGAGACAGCAGACAGGAGAATGGAGACAGCAGACAGGAGAATGGAGACAGCAGACCAGAGATAAAAAGAGAAGACAGGGACAGCAGACTGGGACAGCAGACAGGAAACAGGGAAAGCAGACAGGGACAGCAGATGGGGACAGCAGTCAGGAGAAGCAAACAGGAGATACGGACAGAAGATACTGACAGGAGACAGCAGACAGGAAACAGGGAGAGCAGACAGGGACAGCAGACAGGAGACAGCAGACAGGAAACAGGGAGAGCAGACAGGGACAGCAGATGGGGACAGCAGACCAGGACAAAAGACAGGAGATTGGGACAGCAGACTGGGACAGCAAACAGGAGACAGCAGACAGGCCTACCTCGCTCAAAGGCATCTCTCAGACTGTTGACCTTCCCCTGAGACCCTGGTACTCTGAAGATACCCTCATGGTGGAGACCTACAGTATGGGATGGATTGACATGAAGACATTGACAAAAACACAGTAAATTTGTTGCTTGTAATGTACACTACAGTGCAATAGCAGAGTGTCTTGTTCCAGGTGCATGTTCTGGCAGGAACATGTTCCACACAGTATCAGGATGGATATGCATCAAGCTAAGATGATAAGGTATGTTCTGCTGGGCTGTTTCAATGGCTCACCGTTAAGGTTGATGAAGCGAATGCAGCTTTCCACCACTACCGGTATCTCCTGTCCTGATGCCTGTATGAAGGAGAGCATGTCTCCGGTGAAGAGTTTGTGGGTGTACTGGACGCTGGGTTGACTCTTGCTCCTCACACGCAATAACTTCCTGGAAGGGGTGGAGACACCTCTAGTCAGTTGAGTATAGCACAGTGCACTAAACTGTTATGTCACTCTTATGAGGCAGTTATAAAGGCCTTACAGAGGAATGTAACTCTACCTGGTCTGATGACCATTGGTTGGTTCAGCTAGGCAGGGAAGAAAAAGCAATGATTAAGATAATAACAGCTATATTTTAGAAAATAAATGGCCACAATGACATTTGGGTTGTAATCGAGCCTGCCTCTTTGTGAACGAGTGGAATCATGAACAGTGGTTTGTTCGTTATGTTCGCCTGCCTCCCCTCGACTTGCCTTTTTAGAAGCACATTCACCCCCCTCTCAAACGTCTATCTCCGCCCTCTCGGTGCACAGGATGAGGGCCTGAGACGTGACACCAACTAACCCAGCTCTGAGTCGGCTCCGGACTCAACTAGTCTACTAGACACGCTGCTGACAGTGTCTCAGAGAATGACTGCACATCTACCCCCTTCCAGATCTTACTAAAACTCCAAGCCTGGGTACTGCCCTGATGGGGCTATAAGTCATGTTGAACAGTTGTGTTTATTACAGAAGTAGTTTGTGCTGTACCTTTCTCAACCGCCACTTTAAGCAGATCATGTTTTGCCTGTAGTTTAGATACCAGAGAGCTTTTACAGAGATACTCCTTCACGTTCTGAGGGAAGATATAAAACACAACTCTTCATGATGATGAAAATGTTCATCATCATCTACTTGTATTTCAATCTCATCATTAATATCATCATCACCACAATCGTTACCATAACCACCACTATTACAGTGAACTACTGTTGGCCTGTGTAGGTCAGTGTAATAATGACTCACAGCACAGTAGAGTGCCTCAGTCTCCTGCAGGTTGGCTCTCCGTCTGGCCAGACTGGGTCTGCTACTGCTGCTGGCCAGGCTCTCACTGCTTCCCCCCTGACCTTGGCTCTGAGACGGGATCTGGAGATGGACCTGGGAGCCCTGGGTCTGGTTGCTGGAGGGTGGAGGATCCAGGTCATCATCACTGATACCTTCTAGCAGGGCCGAGCGGGCCGCATGGAGCTTCTTACCTGCCTGGGAGGATGAAGTGTCAACTTATTCTAATCAATTTTGTTCCAATATAAAATGACTGTTGATGATAAAAGGCTTTATAAATGTTATTGATTGATTGGACTGGACTGTACCTCCTCTGTTTCCTGAGTGAACCCGGTGAGCTTTGACTGCAGCTGTTGGAACCTGGTCTCCATCTCACACCTAATCTCCTGTTCTGCACTCACCTCACACACCTAACAGGGACAGGCACAGTGACAGAGACAGGGACAGGCAGAGGGACAGGGACAGATGAGAATCCGGTGATATCAGACAGGTGGGAGCAAAGATACATGACATCCAGATACACAACCCACACATTCTTAAACATAGTTACAGAAAATAAAAGCACACGCACACAGACACTCCCCACCCCACATGACAGCGCTCCACCCCACCCAGTCTACCTGGTCTCCCTCGTGTGGCTGGTAGTGGAAGCGGAGGGGTAGACAGAAGGTGTTGGTGTGAGTCTGTAGCAGGTTGTCTCTGTCCTGAATCTGGTCCAGTCCAGACACAGCAGTGTGGAGCTGCTGCAGCCCTCCACTCAGGTTCTGCTGGGCCCGGGAGCGGCTGGACAGGTAGGAGCGTAGCACACGGGACAGAGAAAGGTGGTAGCCAATGTCTGAACACTGAGGGAGAGATGGAACTGTTGCAGGTGTTGTACTGTATTGATTAGGTTCCAACCATGTTATGTGAACACTGTAAAGGGGTTGTACTGTATTGATTAGGTTCCAACCATGTTATGTGAACACTGTAAAGGGGTTGGTTGTACTGTATTGATTCGGTTCCAACCATGTTATGTGAACACTGTAAAGGGGTTGCCGGCGACAGGTAGCCTGGCGGTTAAGAGCGTTGGGCCAGTAACTGAAAGGTTGCTGGTTTGAATCCCCGAGCAGTCTAGGTGAAACATTTGTCAATGTGCCCTTGAGCAAGGCACTCAACCCTAATTGCTCCTGTAAGTCGCTCTGGATCAGAGCGTCTGCTAAATGACTATGTCAAATGTAATGTTGCCATGAATTTGACAGCCATTTACATGCAGCTGTGGCAAGTAAAAGGCAGTATTTCATATTACGGTAGACTACTGTAATATAAATACAGTATCAAAGCAAGTACTGTCAAATAATCACACAGTACAATACTGTAAAATGTACTGTATTATACTGTAAAAAAGTAAATGCTACCATAATCGGAATGAAATCGGTCCCAGCTGAGAGACTGAAAAACAGCTTCTATCTCAAGGCCATCAGACTGTTAAACAGCCACCACTAGCACAGAGGCTGCTGCCTATAGGCATAGACTAGAAATCACTGGCCACTTTAAGGAGTGGAACAGGTGTCTTTTATACAGGTAACGAGTTCAAACAGGTGCAGTTAATACAGGTAATGAGTGGAGAACAGGAGGGCTTCTTAAAGAAAAACTAACAGGTCTGTGAGAGCCGGAATTCTTACTGGTTGGTAGGTTATCAAATACTTATGTCATGCAATAAAATGCAAAATAATTACTTAAAAATCATACAATGTGATTTTCTGGATTTTTGTTTTAGATTCCGTCTCCCACAGTTGAAGTGTACCTATGATAAAAAATTACAGACATCTACATGCTTTGTAAGTAGGAAAACCTGCAAAATCGGCAGTGTATCAAATACTTGTTCTCCCCACTGTATGTGACCAATAAAATTTGATTAGATTTGGATGAATGAATAACATTTATTTTGGGGGAGGGGTTTGTATTTCACAGTATTTTACTGTAATTACAAGGGATTGGTGCAAGCAGGTTGGCTGCTAGGTGACATGTTACCACATTACAGCATATTAATGAATATTTGGTGTTTTATATCACTTTCACTTCTAGAGGGCTTAACAAAGGCTTCAGCACAGGCAGCGACAACAGGGCAAAACAGACCAAAAGAACATGGTAAAATGCTCAACCATTAGGTTTAAGACTTGTTGCCATTCCAATCTGCACCCTATACATTTTAAATTGATGGGGCTCTATAACCACATAGGACTTAAATTGGTACAGCATTCTGACTCAGGCAGTCAGAATTGGCACTACAAAGATATAGTAAGTACGGTACTGCATTCTGTGGGGTGGAATTACAGTACCATTCTAAATACAGAAATTCTTTCCCCGACCACAACCATTTCCCACAATGCACCAAAATGTACAGTATGCTGCATTAAAATGGTACTGTACTTTACTATTGATAATACTCCAAATTACTGTATAATTTACAGTTTTCCGTTACAGTGTATAGTTGTGAGTTCCATGTAATTAAATGTTTGTCTTTAGTTTTAAGTGTCTTCTTTATTCTACCAATGTTAAGTTCAGTTACACAGGTTAAGACAATAGACAATTTACACAGGGTAGTACTCGTCAGGGACGTCACCAAGAATCCAATGGTCACTCTAACAGAGCTCCAAAGTTCCTCTGTGAGATGGGAGAACCTTCCAGAAGGACAACCATCTCTGCAGCACTCCACCAATCAGGCCTTTATGGTAGAGTGTCCAGATGGAAGCCACTCCTCAATAAAAAGGCACGTGACAGCCCGTTGGAGTTTGCCAAAAGACACTTAAAGACTCTTGACCATGAGAAACAAGATTCTCTGGTCTGATGAAACCAAGTTTGAACTCTTTGACCTGAATGCCAAGCTTCACGTCTTGAAGAAACCTGGCACCATCCCTACGGTGAAGCATGGTGGTGGCTGCATCATGCAGTGGGGATGTTTTTCAGTGGCAGGGACTAGGAGACTAGTCAGGATCAATGGAAAGATGAACGGAGCAAAGTACAGAGAGTTCCTTGATCCCTGCTCCAGAGCGCTCAGGACCTCAGACTGGGGCGAAGTTTCACCTTCCAACAGGACAACGACCATAAGCACACAGCAAAGACAATGCAGGATTGGCTTCAGGACAAGTCTCTAAATGTCCTTGAGTGGCCCAGCCCGGACTTGAACCTGATCGAACATCTCTGGAGACCTGAACATAGCTGTGCAGCGACACTCCTCATCCAACCTGACAGAGCTTGAGAAGATCTGCAGAGAAGAACGGGAGAAAATCCCCAAATACAGGTGTGCCAAGCTTGTAGTGTCATACCCAAGAAGACAAGGCTGTAATCGCTGCCAAACGTTCTTCAACCAAGTACTGAGTATAGGGTCGGAATACTTATGTAAATGTGATATTTCCGTTTTTTAATTCATTTCTGTAAAATTTCTAAAAACATGTTTTTGCTTTGTCATCATGTGGTATTGTGATGTCATCATGTGGTATTGTGTGTAGATTGATGAGGAAAAAACCCAATTCAATCCATTTTAGAAAAAGGCTGTAACGTAACAAAATGTGGAAAAAGGTCAAGGGGTCTGAATACTTTCCAAATTTACTGTGTATATAAAGTGTAATAATGGGATGCAAACTTAAAATGTAATACATTTCAACTCTATATCTGACATGGTGCAGGTGTGTTCATTTTTTTAAGCCCATAACCATGTGTGTGAGGTGTATACTTTTGTTTAAGAAACACTCTCTGTGACCATGATTTAGCCCACTGCAGTGAAAGGTTATTTAGACAATAGACAATGGTGACTGTGTTAAGACACTTCCAAAGACAGAGACCCAGTTGACACACAGTCAGTGGCTGTGAAGCAGCACTTACGTCCATGAGTGAGGAGAGGTCTTGGAGATAGTACTTGTTCATGGAAGCGTTGGCTGCAGCCAGATTGAGAAGGTAGTCATTACGAGCCTTAGTGCACTTCAACTGGATCTCCTGCACTTTACACTGTCTCTGTAAACACATGGGAATGAGGTAGGACACATACAGTAAACACATGGGAATGAGGTAGGACACATACAGTAAACACATGGGAATGAGGTAGGACACATACAGTAAACACATGGGAATGAGGTAGGACACATACAGTAAACACATGGGAATGAGGTAGGACACATACAGTAAACACATGGGAATGAGGTAGGACACATACAGTAAACACATGGGAATGAGGTAGGACACATACAGTAAACACATAGGAATGAGATAGGACACATACAGTAAACACATGGGAATGAGGTAGGACACATACAGTAAACACTATGAATGAGGTAAAACACATACAGTAAACACATAGGAATGAGGTAGGACACATACAGTAAACACATATCTCCATACTTGAACTCATTTAGACTAGAAAAAGGGATGCGAGGAGTGTTTTTCAGAGAAGAAGAGTTTACTTTCTCAATCTTTTTAGAAGCTCCTTGCTTCTGTTTCTCTGCTTCCTTCAGCTTTCCCTCTGCAGACTCATACTCTGAGTGGTACTGGTAGTAGGTCCGCCACGCCTTTAGACAAACACACACACACACACACAAAGAGAGAGAGAACATCCATCAACACGCCACATCACGCAAACACAAAAAAAAAAAAAAAAAACGATTTTACATACCACCATATCCTTTTTTCCCCTTTTTTTCTGTTTCCTGAACTTGTCAAACATGTCGGACTTACTGTCTGTAGCTCTGTGGTGACCTTCAACAGCCCATCCTGTAACTGGCTACAGACATCTTTAGTCTGGAAATACAGAGATAATAAGTTAGATAATAAGTTAACCAATAAGTTAGATATAATAGAGACAATAGAGACAGAACAGCGACAACAGATATAAAATAGAGATAGATACAGAATTGAGACAGGGATAGAATAGCGACAAGAGACAGATATAGAGTAGAGACCGATAGGATAGAGGCAATATATATATAAAGAATAGACAGAATAGAGACAATAGAGAGATAGAATAGAGACAATAGAGACAGATATAGAGACATAATAGATAACATTGAGAATTGAGACAATGGATACAGAATAGAGAGAGATAGAATAGAGAGAAATAGAAAAGACAGAAATAGAATAGAGACAATAGAGACAGATATATAATAGAGACAGAATAGAGAAAATAGAGAATTGAGACAATAGATACAGAATAGAGACAGAAATAGAATAGAGACATAATAAAGACAGACAAAAATATAATAGAGACAGAGATAGAATAGAGGCAGAATCGAGACAGATAGAAAAGAGAGATAGAAAAGAGGCAATGTGTACAGAAGTCAGAATAGAAAAAATTTAGACAGAGTTGAAACAATAGATATAGAATAGAGACAGAGATTGAATAGAAACACAGATAGAATAGAGATAAATAGAATAGCGATATAAATAGAATAAAGTTAATAGAGACAAATATATAATAGAGACAGATACATAATAGAGGCAGCTATGGAATAGAGACAAGAGACAGAGCTATAATAGAGACAGACAGAATAGAGACCGAGACAGAATAGAGCCATATATATAAGAGACAAGAGACAGAGATAGAATAGAGACAGAATTGAGACAGAAATATAATAGAGACAGAAATATAACAGAGACAGAGAGAATAGAAACATAAATAGAATAAAGTTAAGAAACAAATATATAATAGAGACAGAGAGAATAGATACAGATATAGAATAGATACAGATACAGAATAGAGACAGCTGTAGAATAGAGACAGGGATATAATAGAGAAAATACAGACAGAATAAATACAGCGAATCGAGACAATAGATATAGAACAGAGACAGAGATAGAATAGAGACATATATATATATAATAGAGACATAGAATAGAGACAGATATAGAATAGACAATAGAGAGAGATATAATAGAGACAATAGATATAGAATCGAGAAAGAGAGAATAGAGACAAAGATAGAATGGAGACGAATAGAGACAGACAGAGATAGATATAGAATAGAGACAGAATTGAGACACAGATAGAACAGAGATCAAACAGAGACATAAGAGACAGAATAGAGGCAATAGATATAGAATAGAGACAGTAGAGACAGTTAAAGAATATAGAATATAGACAGCGATAGACTGGAGAATATAGACAGACATATAATAGAAACAGAGAAATAATAGACATTAGAGACAGACAGAATAGAAGAGAGACAGAGAGAATAGAGACAGAGATAGAATAAAGATAGAGATAGAACAGCGATAAAACAGAGACAGAATAGAGACAGATAGAATATAGACATATAGAGAATTGAGACAGAGAGAATAGAGACCATAGAGACATAGACCGATATATAATAGAGACAGAGATATAATAGAGATAATAGAGATAGAATAGAGACAGAGAGAAGAGACATAGATAGAATAGAGGCATAGATATAATAGAGGCATAGATAGAAGAGACAGACAGAATAGAGATAGAATAGAGACAGAATAGAAACAGAGACAGAATAGAGACATAGAAAGAAGAGACAGAGATAGAATAGAGACAGAATAGAGACAGAATAGAAACAGAGACAGAATAGAGACATAGAAAGAAGAGACAGAGATAGAATAGAGACATAGGATAATAGAGGCATAAGTGTATAGAGGCATAGATAGAAGAGATAGAGATAGAATAGAGACAGAATAGAGACAGAGATGGAATAGAGGCATAGATAGAAGAGACATACAGTTGAAGTCAGAAGTTTACATACACAAATTTCAAACTATAGTCTTGGCAAGTCAGTTAGGACATCTACTTTGTGCATGACACAAGTCATTTTTCCAACAATTGTTGACAGACAGATTATTTCACTTATAAATCACTGTATCACAATTCCAGTGGGTCAGAAGTTTACATACACTAAGTTGACTGTGCCTTTAAACAGCTTGGAAAATTCCAGAAAATTATGCCATGGCTTTAGAAGCTTCTGATGGGCTAATTGACATTATTTTAGTTAATTGGAGGTGTACCTGTGGTTCTATTTCAAGGTCTAACTTCAAACTCAGTGCCTCTTTGCTTGACATCATGGGAAAATCAAAAGAAATCAGCAAAGTATTCAGAAAAAAAATGGTTCATTCTTGGGAGCAATTTCCAAATGCCTGAAGGTACCACGTTCATCTGTACAAACAATAGTACGCAAGTATAAACACCATGGGACCACACAGCCGTCATACCGCTCAGGAAGGAGACGCGTTCTGTCTCCTAGAGATGAACGTACTCTGGTGCAAATCAATCCCAGAACAACAGCAAAGGACCTTGTGAAGATGCTGGAGGAAACAGTAAAACGAGTCCTATATTGACATAACCTGAAAGGCCGCTCGGCAAGGAAGAAGCCACTGCTCCAAACCCACCATAAAAAAGCCAGACTACGGTTTTCAACTGCACACGGGGACAAAGATTGTACTTTTTGGGGAAATGTCCTCTGGTCTGATTAAACAAAAATAGAACTGTTTGGCCATAATGACCATCGTTATGTTTGGAGGAAAAAGGGGGAGGCTTGCAAGCCGAAGAACACCATCCCAACCGTGAAGCATCATGCTGTGGGGGTGCTTTGCTGCAGGAGGGACTGGTGCACTTCACAAAATAGATGGCGTCATGAGAAAAGAAAATTATGTGGATAAATTGAAGCAACATCTCAAGACATCAGTCAGGAAGTTAAAGCTTGGTCGCAAATGGGTCTTCCAAATGGACAACCCCAAGCATACTTCCAAAGTTGTGGCAAAATGGCTTAAGGACAACAAAGTCAAGGTATTGGAATGGCCATCACAAAGCCCTGACCTCAATCCTATAGAACATTTGTGGGCAGAACTGAAAAAGCGTGTGCGAGCAAAGAGGCCTACAAACCTGACTCAGTTACACCAGCTCTGTCAGGAGGAATGGGCCAAAATTCACCCAACTTATTGTGGGAAGCTTGTGGAAGGCTACCCAAAACGTTTGACCCAAGTTAAACAATTTAAAGGCAATGCTACCAAATACTAATTGAGTGTATGTAAACTTCTGACCCACTGGGAATGTGATGAAAGAAATATAAGCTGAAATAAATAATTCTCTCTACTATTATTCTGACATTTCACATTCTTAAAATAAAGTGGTGATCCTAACTCTCCTAAAACAGGGATTTTTTACTAGGAATAAATGTCAGGAATTGTGAAAAACTAAAAACCAAAATGTATTTGGTTAAGGTGTATGTAAACTTTCGACGTCAACTGTAGATAGAAGAGAGAGATAGAATAGAGACATAGATAGAATAGAGGTAATAGAGACAGATAGAATAGAGACAGAGATAGAAGAGACATTGATAGAAGAGACATTGATACAGAATAGAGATAATAGAGACAGAATAGAGATAGATAGGATTCCCCAGGACTCACTGGAAAACAGTTGCAAGTGTAACTGAGTGGACTATCCTGGCTAAATTAATCAAATGAAGATAGAGCAGTACCCTCTTGGCCAGGCGCTGTGTGATCTCCAGACAGTGTGTGAGGGGCTGGGTGAGGGTGGTGCTACAGCTGTCACTCACACCACTGTGGTCTTTGCTCTCCTGTCTGGTCTGAGCCAGCAGGACCAGCCAACACTGCGCCACAGACTGACCACTGCCAGGCTCCTTCCTGAAAGATAGAGGCACAGGGAAGGGACATGTTTTAACCATAGAAATTAACCACTCTAGTTACTAGAATGGAAAATACTAGAATGGGAAATGTAAAAAAGAAAGTTCAGGAATTGGCTTAAACTGTGTCTGGGAAACCAGCCCTATATAATTGGTAGCCTGCATGAGAGTAGATTCAGAGACACAAAGCCATCTCAACTCTAGCCTGGTCCTATATCTGTTTGTGCTGTCCTGCGAACTCAGTGAGTTGGAATAACAGTAACAGAAATAGCACAAACATATCTGTGAGCAACTTACCTTTTGATTTTGGAGGTAAACCTCTCGGCCAATTTGTCCAGCGAGCGTGCGTACTCTCCTTCTATCTCACTGCGTCTACGCAGGTAGTCTGTCAGATCCTGAAGCTGCTGAGATTTCTGCTCCAACTGCAGATCCAAAACCTTCAACTGGTCCACCAACTGACAACGCACCTCTAGGGGTGGGAGCGGAGAGAGAGATACAGACAGAGAGAGAGAGAGAGAGAGAGAGAGAGAGAGAGAGAAGAAAGCGAGAGAGGTGGAGGGAGAGAGAGCAAGAGAGAGAGAAAGGAAAGAGGGGGGAGGAAGAGAGAGAGAAGGAAAGAGAGGGAGAGGGGGAGGGAGAGATGGAGAGAGAGAGAAAGGGAAAGAAAAATTGGTAAGGAGAGAGATGTATACAGTTGCAGCCAAATATATTGGCACCCTTGCACTTTGTGAATCATTCACTATTTCTTCTCATATAAGTTAAAAATAACCTTGTTATTGGATTTTCAACATCGCAGAACCAATTTGATAAGTAAATTAGAAAATAAAGACAAATGCCATGGACAAAATTATTGCAACCCCAGAGCTAGTACTTGGTTGCACGGCCTTTGGCCAAGATAACTGCAGATAAACTATTCTTGTAGCCATCAATGAGCTTGCTACATCTTTCTGCTGGCAATTTTGGCCCACTCTTCAGCAGCAAACCACTATAATTATTCAATGTTTGAGAGGTGCCCTCCACCAACTGCTGTTTTCAGATCTTTTTTTGTTCGACCTGACGAAGATCCTTTTGGGATGGAAACGCTGTCAATAAAGAGGTGAATTGGGAGCTTTAACACGGGCCTTCTTGTTTTCAGATCTTGCCATAGGTTTTAGATGTGGTTCAGATCTTGACTCTTCGCTAGCCACTCCAGCGTTTCTTCTTGGATCTACACTAAGCGTAAAAAACATGAGGAACACATTACTAATATTGAGTTGCACCCATTTTGCCCTCAAATATGCCTGAAGGCAAACATGGCATGGACTCTACAAGGTGTTGAAAGCGTTTCACATGGATGCTGGCCCATGTTGATTCCAATGCTTCCCACAGTTGTGTCAAGTTGGCTGGATGTCCTTTGGGTGGTGGACCATTCTTGATAAACACAAACAAACTGTTGAGCGTGAAAAACCCAGCTTCGTTGCAGTTCTTGACACACTCAAACCAGTGCGCCTGGCACCTATTACCATACCCCGTTCAAAAGGCACTTAAATATTGTCTTGCCAATTCACTCTCTGAATGACACACATACACAATCCATGTCCCAATTGTATTAAGGTTTAAAAATCCTTCTTTAACCCATCTTCTCTCCTTCATCTGCACTGATTGAAGTGGATTTTGGTTACCATGATGACATAATTCTGTGGTTGAAATTTCACCCTCAAAACAATATTATTTTTTTCAAATCTGATGTATTTTCCACGTAGATTCCACGTTCACAATACGTTGACAAATTATGTTGAAACAACATTGATTCAACCAGTTTGTGCCCAGTGGGATGTGACTAATGAACATGCGTTGATCTAAAACTATGTTGTAGGAAACCAGCGGGTGGTGAGAAGGGGAACATGAAAGATGAGCTGTGCACAGTGGCAACCCGTCATTCAGGGCAGGTGGGGCCCACATTTTTAGCCAAAAAATGTATATATATATTTTCAATTTATTTCATTTTTTAATTGAACCTTTATTTAACTAGGCAAGTCAGTTAAAAAAATGTTTATTTACAATGACGGCCTACCAAAAGGCCTCCTGCGGGGACGGGGGCTGGGATTAAAAATAAATGTAAAAAAATATATAGGACAAAAACACACATCACGACAAGAGAGAAAACACAACACTACATAAAGAGAGACCCAAGACAACATATATATTTATAAATAAATAAAAATGGGGGGGGGGGGGGTTGCCTGTTTTGCATGTTATTTTGGCATTAATACATGTCACATATCAGTTTGCAAACAATGTAAACAAAATAATATATATATATATCATTGAGTTAATAAAGCTGCATACAGTAAGGCAGCTCCAAAATGCAGGTGTTTCAGCCTAGCTCAGTGTTTTCTGTGGTGGTGGTGCGAGCCAGCAAAAAATAGGAGCATTGCGCCATGATTGGCTCAGTGTTCTGTCACTCATGGGGACACTACGTCGTTTTTGCCTCCTCGTGCGGTGACGTCGATAGGTCAGTCGTGGAATTAGTAGAGTTCCAAGTAGCAGAAGGGTCCAAGTCCAATTGGCAAAATGGGTATAGTGGTCCAAGAAACTGGCCGGAGGATCAGCTAACTGTCCAATATGCTATAGATAGCTAGCAGGCTGCGGTTAGCAGAATGGGCCTTCAGGGGACGTCGTGCCTGAGGGGCCTGTTGGGATCCTCGGGCAGATTATGTCGGTATTCCAGTCATGAAGGATCGGCGGGGTTCCGTGCCCCGTACCGGCAGTAGAAGGGGTTCGGATAATGTAGCCGAGGAGTGGGCTTCAGGAGTAGCCCAGGAGCCCTAGCCGGGAGATGGGTCTAGCATGGGCTAGCCCCAGGCTAGTTGGTGCTTGCTCCAGGATGGAAACATTAGCCAGGAGTAGTCAACCCGGGTTGCGGTTAGCTAGCTGCCATGATCCAGATGAAAGGGTTCGGAGTTTGCGGTAGGAATCCGGGGATATGGAGAGAAAAATAGGTCCAGTATGCTCTGGTTTGAACCGCGTTGTACGAACTGGCGAGAGCTTTCCGAGCTAAAGGTTTGCTGACTGATAGCTGATAGCTGGTAGCTAGTTAGCTAGCTAGCTTCAGTTGAGGTATTCCAGTACGGAGGTAAATAGAAATACTTTAGAAAAAAAACAGATCCACACCACATTGGGTGAGGCGGGTTGCAGGAGAGTATTTTGAAGTTGAGGTTTAGGAAAAATATTAAAAAGAATGCGAAGAAAAAGATATAAAAGATATATACATGGGACTAGACAAGACAAAGACGTCTTACTGCTACGCCATCTTGGAATGTAGCCTATAACCTGTTTATGAGAAATGTCATCATCTAATATTGTAAGAGGTTTCATTGTCTGCTTATAAGCCCCCTTTATTTATTCTACAGTTCTGACTTGGGGTACAGGGAAAATACTGTAAGAGTAGCCCATGTTCTGCATTCTGTCGCTGTGCATTTCAAAACTGCTGAACACATAGTTATATTGACTACGTCCGTCGTAGCTCTCTCATTAATGTCTTCATCGAAATTACGGAATGCCTCTTATCCGCTTATCGTTCACTCAATTGTCAGTAGAAACCACATTTGTTTAAGTAAAATGAATGTATTGTTTAGTGTTCTGTTGTGTAGTGGCATTGCTGGCATGCATCAACAAAAGAAAATTGGGGAGCTTGCCCCACCAAGATTTACATGCTAAAATCTTCGCTGACTGTGCAGTAAAGTAACGTACCTTTGATTTGTGTGTCATAGTCCACAGCTCCAACTCTCTCTTTTCTCAGCTTCACATGTGATGTCATTGTTGCTCCGACAGGGTGAAACTCTGTTGCAAAGAAGAGATATCAATAATTACACAAGGTTTTCTACAATAGTTTGACCTGAAACGTTACTGCAGCTTATCACCTAGTTCCTGACAAAAGCCTTATTCACTGTACCCATGCTTATTGGAGTACACTGTAAAAATATATATATTGAGATCCAGTCAAAATTACTTGCTTTATCTAGTCAAGTCAACTAAATGTGCTAAATAAATGTTACGTTTTGTATTTATTAGGGATCCCCATCAGTGGCATGTCGTTAGTAAAGATGGAAAATAGCAAGAGGCCTAAACAGCTACCCTGGGGAATTCCTGATTCTACCTAGATTATGTTTGAGGCTTCCATTAAATAACACCCTCTGTGTTCTGTTAGACAAGTAACTCTTTATCCACATTATAGCAGGGGGTGTAAAGCCATAACACATACATTTTTCCAGCAGCAGACAATGATCGATAATGTCAAAAGCTGCACTGAAGTCTAACAAGACAGCCCCCACAATCATTTTATCATCAATTTCTCTCAGCCAATCATCAGTCATTTGTGTAAGTGCTGTGCTTGTTGAGTGTCCTTCCCTATATGCGTGAGTTGACTTCAACTCACTCAAAAATTCAAAAGATATTCATTCAAATTGAGTTAGCAAAAACAATGTGCTTACTCAACTTAGAAATTCACAACCATGAAGTCAAATCAATTGAACCAACATAACAGTTGTGTTGACAAAAATATCAAGTTAAGATAACTACAACGCATCAAATTGTCTTAACTTGTGAAATTAAATCAGCTAAGAACGACGTGTTTACTCAAGTCAAATCAACTGAAGCAACATAACAGTAGTGTTAACTGAAAATATCAAGATAACTTCAACTTATTTTTGGGGGGGGTGGAGCTCATTAGAACAATACTCAGTATTTGCAACAGTTAATTTTTACATTTACATTTTGGTCAGACACTTTTATCCAGAGCGACTTTAGCTAGTGCATTTAAAGAAGGACGATAAACAACTACATGTAAAAAGTAACAAGAAAAAAGCTTATGTAACCATGCCTGAGAATGTCATTGTAGCTAAAGTGGTCCGTTAATGGGTTGAAATTACGGAGTGCGCTGCCGGTTTTGAAACTGGCGAAAAAGCTCACACAAGAGCAAGAGACAGATGGGAGCATAATGTTCCCTACTTAAATCTCTATAATTTCAAAAACTTTGTCAGTTCTGAAATGTGATATTTTCAAAGTAGTTGTTTCAACTGTATAACGTTGTTCAATTCAAACAACAAATAGTTTTGTTTTTCTGACTAGCAAATATATGTCCTCTCCACTTAAAACTTGTCAAAACAACTTGAGTAGCTTTGTTAGCATAACTAAAACAATCACTTTAAGCACATTGATTTAAATTTTAACAAAGCAAATTTGAGGAAAAGGCTAGCTAAATTCTATCAGCATATTGACTGTAGCACTCGCGCTGGAAAAACACTCGACCATTGCAACTCAAATTTCCGGGATGCATGTAAGGCCCTCTCCCGCCCTCCTTTCGGCAAATCTGACCACGACTCCATTTTGCTCCTCCCTTCCTATCGGCATAAACTCAAACAGGAAGTACCCGTGCTGAGGAATATTCAACGCTGGTCTGACCAATCGCAATCCACGCATCAAGATTGTTTTGATCACGCGGACTGGGATGTGTTCCGGGTAGCTTCAGAGAATAATATTGATGTGTACACCGAGACGGTTACTGAGTTCATCAAGAAGTGTATAGGAAATGCTGTACCCACTGTGACTATTAAAACCTACCCTAACCAGAAACCGCGGATAGATGGCAACATTCGCATTAAACTGAAAGCGCGGACTACCACATTTAACCATGGCAAGGTGACTGTGAATATGGCAGAATACAAACAGAGTGGTCATTCTCTCCGTAAGACAATCAAACAGGTGAAACATCAGTATAGAGACAAAGTGGAGTCGCAAAACAGCTCAGACACAAGACGTAAACTCAGCAAAAAAAGAAATGTCCCTTTTTCAGGACCCTGTCTTTGGAGGCTAATTCGTAAAAATCCAAATAACTTCACAGATCTTCATTGTAGAGGGTTTAAACACTGTTTCCCATGCTTGTTCAATGAACCATAAACAAAAAAAGATGCCCAGGGTCCCTGCTCATCTGCGTGAACGTTCCTTAGGCATGTTGCAAGGAGACATGAGGTCTGCAGATGTGGCCAGGGAAATAAATTGCAATGTCCGTACTGTGAGACACCTAAGACAGCGCTACAGGGAGACAGGACAGACAGCTGATTGTCCCTGCAGTGGCAGACTACGTGTAACAACACCTGCACAGGATCGGTACATCCGAACATCACACCTGCAGGACAGGTACAGGATGGCAACAACAACTGCCCGAGTTACACCAGGAACGCACAATTCCTGCTCAGTGCTCAGACTGTTCGCAATAGGCTGAGAGAGGCTGGACTGAGGGTTTGTAGGCCTGTTGTAAGGCAGGTCCTTATCAGACATCACCGGCAACAACTTCGCCTATGGGCACAAATCCATTGTCGCTGGAGCAGACAGGACTGGCAAAAAGTGCACTTCACTGACGAGTGGCAGTTTTGTCTCACCAGGGGTGATGGTCGGATTTGCGTTTATCGTCGAAGGAATGAGCATTACACCGAGGCCTGTACTCTGGAGCGGGATTGATTTGGAGGTGGAGGGTCCGTCATGGTCTGGGGCGGTGTGTCACAGCATCATCGGACAGAGCTTGTTGTCATTGCAGGCAATCTCAACGTTGTGCGTTAAAGGGGAGACACCCTCCTCCCTCATGTGATACCCTTCCTGCAGGCTCATCCTGACATGACCCTCCAGCATGACAATGCCACTAGCCGTACTGCTCGTTCTGTGTGTGATTTCCTGCAAGTGAGGAATGTCAGTGTTCTGCCATGGCCAGCGAAGAGCCCGGATCTAAATCCCATTGAGCACGTCTGGGACCTGTTGGATCGGAGAGTGAGGGCTAGGGCCATTCCCCCCAGAAATATCCGGAAACTAGCAGGTGCCTTGGTAGAAGAGTGGGGTAACATCTCACAGCAAGAACTGACAAATCTGGTGCACTCAATGAGGAGGAGATGCACTGCAGTACTTAATGCAGCTGGTGGCAACACTAGATACTGTTCATTTTGATTTTGACCACCTTTTGTTCAGGGGCACATTATTAAATTTCTGTTAGTCACATGTCTGTGGAATTTGTTCAGTTTAGGTCTCATTTGTCAATCTTGTTATGCTCATACAAATATTTACACGTTAAGTTTGTTGAAAATAAACGCAGTTGACAGTAAGAGGACGTTTCTTTTTTTGCTGAGATTAGTATGTATGTGGCAGGGTCTACAGACAATCACGAACTACAAAAGGAAAACCAGCCATGACGCCTTGTTCCCAGACAAGCTAAACATGTTCTTTGCCCACTTTGATGATAACACAGTGCCACCGACGCGGCCAGCTACCAAGGACTGTGGGCTCTCCTTCTCCGTGGCCAACGTGAGTAAGACATTTATATGTGTTAACACTCGCTAGGCTGCCGGCCCAGATGGCATCCCTAGCTGCGTCATCAGAGCATGCGCAGACCAGCTGGCTGATGTGTTTATGGACATATTCAATTTCTCCCTATCCCAGTCTGTTGTCCCCACATGCTTCAAGATGACCACCACTGTCCCTGTTCCCAAGAATGCAAAGGTAACTGAACTAAATGACTATCGCCCCATAGCACTCACTTATGTCATCATGAAGTACTTTTGAGAGACTAGTCAAGGTTCATATCACCTCCACCCTACCCGTCACCCAAGACCCACTACAATTTGCTACACGCTCCAATAGGTCCACAGACGATGCAATCGCACCCACACTGCCCTATCCCATCTGGACAAGACAAATACCTATGTAAGAATGCTGTTCATTGACTACAACTCAGCATTCAACACCATAGTACCCTCCAAGCTCATCATTAAGCTTGAGGACCTGGGTCTAAATCCTGCCCTGTGCAATTGGGTCCTGGACTTCCTGACGGGCCGCCCCCAGGGGGTGAAGGTAGGTAACAACATCTCCACTTCGCTGATCCTCAACACTGGGGCCCCACAAGGGTGCGTGCTCAGTCCCCTCCTGTACTCCCTGTTTACCCATGACTGCGTGGCCATGCACGCCTCCAACTCGATCATAAAGTTTGCAGACGACACAACAGTAGTAAGCTGGATTACCAACAGCGATGAGTCAGCCTCCAGGGGGGAGGTGAGGGCTCTGAGAGTGTGGTGCCAGGAAAATAACCTCTCAGTCAATGTCAACAAAACAAAAGAGATGATCGTGGACTTCAGGAAACAGCAGAGGGAGCACCCTCCTGATCTACATCGATGGGACACCAGTGGAGGAGGTGGAAAGTTTTAAGTTCCTCGGCGTACACATCACAGACAAACTGAAATGGTCCACCCACACAGACAGAGTGGTGAAGAAGGCGCAACAGCGCCTCTTCAACCTCAGGAGGCTGAAGAAAATTGGCTTGTCACCAAAAACCCTCACAAACTTTTGCAGATGCACAATTGAGAGCATCCTGTCGGGCTGTATCACCGCCTGGTACGGCAACTGCACTGCCTGGTACGGCAACTGCACCGCCCACAACCACAGGGTTCTCCAGAGGGTAGTGCAGTCTGCACAACACATCAGGGGCAAACTACCTACCTTCCAGGACACCTACAGCACCCGATGTCACAGGAAGTCCAAAAAGATCATCAGAACAACCACCCAAGCCACTGCCTGTTCACCCCACTATCATCCAGAAGGTGAGGTCCGTACAGGTGCATCAAAGCTGGTACCGAGAGACTGAAAAACAGCTTCTATCTCAAGGCCATCAGACTGTTAAATCACTAGCACAGAGGCTGTTGCCTACATAGACAGACTTGAAATAATTGGCCACTTTAATAAATGGAACACTAGTGACTTTAATAATGTCACTTTAATAATGTTTACACATTTTGCATTACTCATCTCATATGTATATACTATCTACTGTATCTCAGTCTATGCTGCTCTGAAATTGCTCATCCATATATTTACATCTTAATTCCATTCCTTTACTTAGATGTGTGTATTAGGTATTTGTGAAATTGTTAGATATTACTTGTTAGATATTGCTGCAGTGTCAGAACTAGAAGCACAAGCATTTCGCTACACCCGCAATAACATCTGCTAAACACGTGTATGTGACAAATACAATTTGATTTGAGTTCCATTTACTTCACTAGGTTGAAGTAATTTGAGATTAAATTAACCACACGAAATCCGGATTGGATTTGACAAAAAAATGTTAAGGAAACTTGGTGATACACTTTTGTAAATTGAATCAAACAGTATTTTGTTTTGTTTTACAGTGTAACGTTATAGTCTAAGTCAGGGGTCTCCAACAGGTTGATCGCGAGCTCGCAGCCCACCTATGAGTAGCTCGCCAAACGATTCTGAGTACAATTTTCACTTGTTCCATCGCAAACTGTCATACACAAATCTCACAACTCTGAGAAACCGTAAACTCCCAGCTACTATCAAATCAACAACATTGACATTATCGCACAATATTATACCCGTCTGTCTTTGTGATGCGCGCGTTTGTTTATCACTCCGTGTGTAGCCAGTTGATGTGATAACAAACTTGTGGGTTGACAGAAGTACTTTCCGCAAAACCTTCTCAATTAAATGTTAACTGTAAAGTAGTCTTACCTGGCAGAAGTATATCATGAGTAAGTATATAATTTGTATCTATTATTTGCACACTTTGCCATGAAATGAGCAGCAGCAGTACAGAACTATTGCTAGTACGGCACATTAGATGGTACATTCCTCACTCACTAGCTGCACAATTAAAGGGCCAGATGCACAATTAAAGGGGAATACACAAAGAAAATCACAGTTTTTTCAGACCTGAAAAAACATGTATTTTGATGTGATTTAAGTATTGACATCGACTCAAAACATCCAATTTCCTTGTTTTCCATGAACAATTTTAATTTTAAGAGTGAAAAATAAGTGAGAACATAATTTGGGAAAATATCAAACAGAATTTGGGGGAAAAATCCCAGATGTTATAGGGCCCTCTTAGTTTATGAACCATTATTTTACCAGGTATATTCACAGAACACATAGTGCACTACTTTCTCTTGTACACTAAGGACCCGGGAAAGAGATGCAGGGTAGAGGGGAAGAGAATAATGTGCTATTTGAAAACTAGAAGAAAAATAGTAGCTTGCGACATGTTACATTTTTTAAAAGTAGCTCTCATGCTAGAAAAGGTTGGAGACCCCTTGTCTACGTGAATCCTTACTCTCTCTACCCATGCTTATTGGAGTATAGTCTAAGTGTGTGAAGTTAATGACCCTACATCGAGGTCCAAGTTCAATTGATTTCTAACACTTGCAAACCAATCTGTCATGTACTGTATGCTACACTTGCTGGTCCTCCAATGACTTTGTCAACAACGCTCTATGACACTCACTACTTCCCTCGCTCTGTGACACTCTCCCTGCATTCACTACTGCACTCCTATCCATAGTATCAGATACAGTCTGTGATCCACACCTGCTGTCTCTAACTCTGAATGATCGGCTATGAAAAGCCAACTGACATTTACTCCTGAGGTGCTGACCTGTTGCACCCTCTTCAACCACTGTGATTATTATTATCTGACCCTGCTGGTCTTCTATGAACGTTTGAACATCTTGGCCATGTTCTGTTATACTCTCCACCCGGCACAGCCAGAAGAGGACTGGCCACCCCTCAGAGCCTGGTTCCTCTCTAGGTTTCTTCCTAGGTTCTGGCTTTTCTAGGGAGTTTTTCCTAGCCACCGTGCTTCTACATCTGCATTGCTTGCTGTTTGAGATTTTAGGCTGGGTTTCTGTACAGCACTTTGTGACATCGGCTGATGTGAAAATGGCTTTATAAATACATTTTATTGATAGACTGAAAACAGTATTGTCTGTAACACATTTCCTAGTTCAACCCAGCCTGCCTCTGCGGCCTCTGAGAAAGTCAGCTGGTATGTAACACACCACTCTGCTCGTGCTGCTGCACACCTGTACCATGCAGAAATAGCAGCAGCAACATTTCAGCTGCCTTATAAATAGTACTGTACCACCGCCACAAGGCACACAGCACTGTCACAGAGCGAATGTTTGTGTTACACGCTCACTAATAGAGTAACTTTGCATGACAATATGTAACTTATGTATGTGTTGGGAGAGAATCAACAGTACTGACAGCTCACACAATCCTTCAATTGTAGTTTACATGTTTTGTAGATTATATTGATTAATAGAAACTAAACTCAACTTAAATCAGAAGTTTGAATATATTGGTTATGACTGAGCAAGCCAGTCAGTATTTTTATTTTTTTCAATAGCCTAGGCCTGGTTTAGTTGAGCACAATATGGTGATGGGACATCATGTCTCTTTCTTCCTCTCTCTAGGTTGAATCTGGAGTGGTTAACATGCCATATAAATGAGAGAAAATATGTCTTTATGGATTTGCTGCATTGATGTTGTCTGTTTAAGCAACAAGGCACGAGGGGGTGTGGTATATGGCCAATATACCATGGCTAAGGGCTGTTCTTATTCACGACGCAATGCAGAGTGCCTGGATACAGCCCTTAACTGTGGTATATTGGCCAAATGTAGAGTGCCTGGATACAGCCCTTAGCTGTGGTATATTAGCCATATACCACAAACCCCTGAGGTGCCTTATTGCTATTATAAACTGGTTATCAACGTAAATAGAACACTAAAAATAAATGTTTTGTCATACCTGTGGTATACAGTCTGATATACCACGGCTGTCAGCCAATCAGCATTCAGGGCTCGAACCACCCAGTTTATAATTTTCCTTAGATACTGACTGCTAAAGGCCTGAGGGGTTGATAACCTCCTTGACCATTTAAATGCAGTTTAACTCCTTTATTCTTGTGCAGTTAGAATTACTGTCTTTCCTCCTTCTCTGTTGGCATTTAACAATACAATATCACAAAGCTTTATTCATACCCTTATTTATTAACTGAGAGCTCAAGCAGTCACTCTAGGATTAGTGCCTGAGATGTTGGTTCTGAACTGCATTTGAATTGCCTTTCATGAAATTAGTAGTTCATATTATTGGCGTCTCTCTCTTTCTATGCTGTCACTAATCCTCCCACAGAGACCTCTAGTGATCTTTAAAAAGAGGAAGACAGGTGTGGTGCTTCCTGTGTCGGGGGCGAGGGCACACACTAGTGGTACACCTACAACCGTACCCGCCTGCAATTGCTAGTAACCCATCAGCAACCACCTGACTATACACTAGGTATACCAAACCTTAGTAACCCCTTCCTAATATTGAAGGTCTACAGTAGCCTCAACAGCACTCTATAAGGGTAGCACCATGATGTAGCTGGAGGACAGCTAGCTTCTGTCCTCCTCTGGGTACATTGACTTCAATACAAAACCTAGGAGGCTCATGGTTCTCATCTCCTTCCATAGACTTACACAGTAGTTATGACAACTTCAGGAGGAAGTCCTCCAACCTATCAGAGCTCTTGCAGCATGAACTGATATGTTGTCCACCCAATCAAAGGATCAGATAATGAATCTAGTCCTGAAAGCATAAGCTACAGCTAGCTAGCACCGCAGTGCATAACATGTGGCGAGTAGTTGACTCAAAGAGAGAGAAAGACAATAGTTGAACAGTTTTGAACAAATATATTTATTCAAAAAGAAAAAAGCAAGAGATACATTCTGTTTCATTTTCACTTACTAGCTAGCAAATGTAGCTAGCTAGCTAGTTTAGCCTACTCAAACACCGGCTCAATTATTTTATTTTACCTTTATTTAACTAGGAAAGTCAGTTATGAACAAATTCTTATTTTCAATGACAGCCTAGGAACAGTGGGTTAACTGCCTTGTCCAGAGGCTGAACAACAGATGTTTTACCTTGTCAGCTCAGGGATTCAATCTTGCAACCTTTCAGTAACTAGTCCAACGCGCTAACCACTAGGCTACCTGCCGCTCCGCCTCAAACAGAGGGATGCTATGTTAGCTAGCTGCAATTGCTAGTAACCCATCCGCAACCCCCCTTCTATACACCTTGAGTATACCAAACCTTAATAACCCTAGCTAACGTTAGCTGGCTAGCCAGTTCAAATAATGTTCATAGCTGACACTGTCTTAACTTTAGATACTTTTTATTCATTATTACAGGAAAATAAAATCACAACAATATCATTATTTACAAGTTAATGGTGAGCTAATTACAGATAATAGCTTACGGTTGTGAGTGTGACGAAATAAAAGCAGTGCATTATACCAGAGAAATTTAGAACTTTCATTGCAAGCTCAGTCGGGTAACCATGACAACGGACGCAGCGACAGGGTCAAAGTTGAACTTTTTTCATCCCTCTGAGATAAGGAAACAGACAGTTGCAGCGAAGGTCTACAGACATTCCACCGGAATATAATTTAAATGTCGTTTTGACCAGCTACACTTGTAGCATTATAATTGTCTACAGACATGTCGATAGACAAAGTATAAACCAGCCTAAGGTATTGTTTTATCTTTATTCAACCCGCCCGCCCTTCATCCAGACAATATTTAATGACCCTAACCCCGCCTTCCCCGCGGTTCGGCGGGTTATAATGAGTCAACTCGCGCATCACAAACACACACACTCATGCATTCACGCACACACACACACACGCCCAAACACTTAAGCACGCACACACATACACAGGCACTGAAGAGCAAAGCAGGACTCACTAACCATGAGTCACGAACTCACTTTCCTTCCTTCGCCTCCTCCCCTCTTTCTCCATCTCTCTCTCACTCTTCACTGCCAACTAACTTCCTCTTTTCTTTTCAAAAACCAAACTTCACTCATCAAAACTCAATTTCACACAGCTGTTTTAAACTGTTCCCAATTTCAGTTCCTTTAATTTATTTTTCAAAAGATAAACGTTCCGTGATTTCGTCTATCCATCTATAGATAGGTATACGTATAGGTAAATCTGTATATCTGCCTATAGTTTACGTTTATATCCATTGCATTTCCCTTTGAAATGTGTAACAAATCTCACGTAACTTTATAATATGCCTTGTAGAACGTAGCTGTTGTACAGCATCTTGTTTTTACACGATTCGTCATCCTTTCCATCTCCCCTTCTCCATTCCTTCACTGCGTGATCATCATTGAATCATGCAACAGGAATTGGAGTTTCTTGCCATCATCATCAGGATACAGGGCACTACCAGTATATCTCAACTGATATCCACTGGTCATTTTGAACTGGTATAAGATACTGTACATGTCTTTCCTATACAGCTGTACTAATGTGGTGTATTTCGGTTTATCGTCCAGCCACAACCACATACTTCACAGTGGGGTGAGTCTGAGATACACATTAAGATATACTGTAGTTATTGCTGTCAAGCAGCAGATAAACTACATTCACAGCAAGTAGAGAAAGCAGAACCCTTGTCTAACATCCAGGTAATTACAGTACTCCTACACATGTACAGCAACACACAACAGACATTGTCTAATTCAAACAAGACATGACATGCCACACAACATTCTTAAATATTGTGAAATTAATGTCCTAGTTATTCTGTTACGAAAATCAGATTCATACCTGATTGAGATTAAAAACAATCGTCTTCTTTCCACACTGAATAACGTTTATCTCCCAAAGATGACTTCTCCCTTCCTCCTTTTTACATTAAACACATAAACCTGGGTGAATGTCACAACCCGTCTCGCTCCCTCTCTGTTCTGTCGCTCCCTGACACACATTCTAAAACACCCAGTGCCGGGTTGTGCAAGAGTGGTGGAGTCATTCTTCTAATTCAAGACACACCCCCTCCTCCTCATCCGCCCTCCTCATCGCTCTCTCCCCTATGACTTAATGTGTGTAGTAACACTAAAGCCGAGTAAGGGCTATCTGCATCTGTAATAAACTTATTGAGTAACGAATAGATATTATGGGAGCATTGCACTTGTGTAACACACCCAAAAGTCATGACATTAATCGGAACAAGTCATGACATTAATCAGAACAAGTCATTCTGTAGAAGCTATGAGAATAGAAAGGTTCAGTACTTTTGTGAAGTATCACAGCACAGTTGAAAAATATATGGCAAATAGAAATCCAAAATGGATGGTGTTAAGAGATAGATGGGAGGGGTTGAATGGAGCTGAAGGGTGGGACTAATAAAAAGATAACCAATGTAAAACATACTGTAAAATGTATGTAGATTCAGAAATTGTGTGAAATTGCACAGTTACAAATATAAATCAAACTGGATGGACATCAGAAATTGAGGAAGGACTAAAATCAAACAAAATATTACAATTGTAAAGTAGATTGTGTCTGTAAAATGTGTATAATATGTATAAACTGAGGGTGGAAGCCTAAGTGTTATTGTTTATTAGTTTACTCCAATTGGGGGAAGGGCGGTAGGGTTTGCGGGTAATAATAAAGGTATATTATTTTTAAAAGTATGTATATCTATATAGGTATGTACGTACAGTTGAAGTCGGAAGTATACATACACTAAGGTTGGAGTCATTAAAACTCGTTTTTCAACCACTCCACAAGGAATGGCCAAAATTCACCCAATTTATTGTGGGAAGCTTGTGGAAGGCTACCCGAAACATTTGACCCAAGTTAAACAATTTAAAGGCAATGCTACCAAATACTAATTGAGTGTATGTAAACTTCTGACCCACTGGGAATGTGATGAAATAATTAAAAGCTGAAATAAATAATTCTCAAATGTTTTTCTGAGGTCTTGGCTGATTTCTTTTGATTTTCCCATGATGTCAAGCAAAGAGGCACTGAGTTTGAAGGTAGGCCTTGAAATACATCCACAGGTACACCTCCAATTGACTCAAATGATGTCAATTAGCCTATCAGAAGCTTCTAAAGCCATGACATCATTTTCTGGAATTTTCCAAGCTGTTAAAAAGGCACAGCCGATTTAGTGTATGTAAACTTCTGACCCACTGGAATTGTGATACAGTGAATGATAAGTGAAATAATCTGTCTGTAAACAATTGTTGGAAAAATTACTTGTGTCATGCACAAAGTAATGTCCTAACCGACTTGCCAAAACTATAGTTTGTTAACAAGAAATTTGTGGAGTGGTTGAAAAACGAGTTTTAATTAATGACTCCAACCTAAGTGTTTGTAAACTTCCGACTTCAACTGTATGTATATATGTGTATATGTATGAATGTTTATGTATGCATATGGGTATGTACGTGTATGTATATGGATATTGATATTTACCCCCAGAAATACGGGGGATTGGTAATGATGCAGACAATTACATTGATGGAAGAAACAATCTTTCCGCAATATTAAGCTGATCCACCCCCCCAAAAAATAAAAAATGACAAAATTCAGAACAAGTCATGACAAAATAGATAATATAACATAATCCTGTTACTATGCATGACTAGAGAGCAGTAGTTTGTTTGCTAATGTTGTTTACCAGAAACATTGGTGTAGAATACTGTGAGTGAAGTGAGTGTTATCATGCCCTTGCAAGTTGTAAAGCCAGAGAAGTTGTGAAAACAGCACTGCTTCAGGCTAACAGATTTCCACTTTCTAAAAATATATTTCCATTCCTCTTTGCAATACCAGCAAACTCTCAAAAACACTTGTCTCACTTCCCCCTGTTTCCTTCCTCTCCATCTGAAGGACCTTAAATAACTGACTCTAAACCTAAAGTTTAGTGGCTTAACTGATCTATATCATAAAAGACAGTGACTGACTGATTTACTCAACTGGTGTTGAAAGCATGCATGTGAGCCCTATTGACACTGTAAATAAAATGCAAACTAATTTCATAAAGTTACTTGATAAAGGCTTGTCTTGTATTCTGTAAGGTCCTTAGCGTTTGACTTTTTAACTGATGGTTTAGATAAATGTCATAGTTTGTTTCTTCAAGATTCTGAAGAAGTGCTTCCATTTTTGTTTAATTCTGACACCATAAGCTCTAACAATCAGTAAATGCATTTTATTTGAGAGGGGAGGTCTCATTCTTATACTTCGATCATTTAAGAGAAAATAAAATGTTCCGTTTTAAATCTGGATGTCCTGCTAAAGACAGTATTATATGTACTTCAACACCTCTTAAAAATTATTTGGGATAGGGGGCAGTATTTTCACATCCGGATGAAAAGCATGCCCAAAGTAAACTGCCTGCTACTCAGGCCCAGAAGCTAGGATATGCATATTATTAGTAGATTTGGATAGAAAACACTCAATCAGTTTTAGAAACTTCAGAATGATGTCGGTGAGTATAACAGAACTTATTTGGCAGGTGAAACCCCAAGGACAAACCATTCAGGATTTTGTTGTTGTTGAGGGCACTCTTTTCAATGAGGTTTCAATGGGAATCTAGAATTCTAAGGCACTTGCTTGCAGTTCCTATCGCTTCCACTAGATGTCAACAGTCTTTAGAAATTGGTTGATGTTTTTCCTTTGAGAAATGAAGACGTAGCCCTGTTCAGAACGAGGGTCGAGTGAAGTGTGCTGTTTGTTAGAGGCGCGTGACCTGAAAGCACGCTTCACTTTGCTTTCCTCCTGTATTGAACAGTTTATCCCGTCTTAAATTTTATCGATTATTTACATTAAAAAATACCTAAAGTTGTGTTAGGAAAGTTGTTTGAAATGTTTGGACAAAGATTACAGGTAACTTGGAACCGGTGTTTTTCTGGATCAAACGCGCCAAATAAATGGACATTTTGGATATATAACGACAGAATTAATCGAACAAAAGGACCATTTGTGATGTCTATGGGACATATTGGAGTGCCAACAGAAGAAACTCGTCAAAGGTAAGGCATGAATTATATCTTTATTTCTGAGTTTCGTGTCGCGCCTGGTGGGTTGAAATATGATTGTGTTTGATGGGGTGCTATCCTCAGATAATAGCAGGTTTGCTTTCGCCGTAAAGCCTTTTTGAAATCTGACACGTTGGCTGGATAAACAACAAGTGTAGATTTAATTTGGTGTATTGCATGTGTGATTTCATGAAAGTTTAATATTTATAGTAATTTAATTTGAATTTGGCGCTCTGCCATTTCACCAGATGTTGGTCAGGTGGGACGGTAGCGTCCCATCTAGCCTAGAGAGGTTAAAATGTGTGTGAGAAAGATAGCGCCATAAGGCAGGCTAAATACACGTGTGTGAAGGTGATAGATGCTCTGGGTTTGTTCCTATTGTATCTCTGTCTGTCTGGTCAGTTCTAATGAAGAAAGGAACAGACCTGCATGCTTAGTTTGTTCTGTGCAACACATGCTTCTCAGTCAAGTAAAATATGGACTTTGTCAGCTCTATTCATTACATTTCTACCGGCAGCAATCAAAATGTAAGACTCGTTTATGAGTGCTGGTTGCAAAAACGCTATTACCTATTGGTCACAAAGAATTTCTCAAAATATTTTGTTACATTTTACTGGCCATCTAGTACACCAAGAATTACACTACAAAATGTATTACTTGAAACTTTTATTTTGAAGAATACTTAACAGACCTGATTTAGACATCCAAAAACACTGGTTATGTTTTCAAAATGTGTAGATATCATGGGTGGCCGACGATGAAGTACTAGTGACAACATCAAATATAATTTAAAAAACGTATGGAACCAGTCGTGAATTTTAGCTCAAAATCCACTTTCATTCCAGTTCCAAAAACATTCCTTTCAACCAATTCTCAATTTTCTTTTTTTTGTCACTAATGACAACAGAGAAAGTTATGGGGGAAAAAACTATTACTGTACGGTGTACGCTCTAAAAGGTCAAATATATTACTGTACAGTGTACACTCTAAAGGTCAAATATATTACTGTAGGGTGTAAAGTAAAATATACATTACTGTGCGGTGTACACTGTAAAGATAATATATTACTGTAGGGTGTACACTGTAAAGGTCAAATATATTACTGTACAGTGTAAAGTAACAGTGTAAAGTAAAATATATATTACTGTGCGGTGTACACTGTAAAGATAAAATATTACTGTAGGGTGTACACTGTAAAGGTCAAATATATTACTGTACAGTGTAAAGTAAAATATATATTACTGTGCGGTGTACACTGTAAAGATAAAATATTACTGTAGGGTGTACACTGTAAAGGTCACATATATTACTGTATTTTGAACGCAGTAATAGTAAAATATACTATGTATGGTGTACGCTGTAAAGGTATAATATATTACTCTACTGTGTACACTGAAGGTAAAATATGTTACTGCACGGTGTAAAGGTAAAATATGTTACTGTACGGTGTAAAGGTAAAATATGTTACTGTACGGTGTAAAGGTAAAATATGTTACTGTACGGTATATGCTGTAAAGGTCAAATGTTACTGTACGGTGTAAAGGTAAAATATATATTACTGTACAGTGTATGTTGTAAAGGTAAAATATACAAAGTAACTGAGGTGAATAGTTGAAGACGAACACTGGGTAAAGACTGAAGCCAAATCTGTGTATTCCTATTTGGAAAGAGATAAAAAGTGTAGTAAGTAACTTTCATGGTGAAATTTAAAAATGCCTACTAAAGATGTCAGAGTCATTGTGAATCGGAGGATGAATCTTTGACGTCTGTGCTCTCTGTTGCTTCGCTAACTTCACTGAGTTCTTTGCTGTCTCCGCCACTGTCTCTCTCTCCCTCTTTCTCCTGGTCACCGGGTGTGGTCGTAGCAGTAAGGGTCTCCTGACCCAGTGCCTTCACTCCTGGCTTCCTCAACTGTGGGACCTATAGACAGAAAAGACTGCAGTGTGTGGAGGTGTCTCTCTTAATGGTTTGGTGAAAGGTTGACCTTACCCTCACGGCAGAGAGGAGCCACTGTATACAAAACACTATTAAGCCATGCTGCTGGAAAGAAGGATAGGAGTTAAAACTCACCTCATCAGCCATGTGAGCTAGGTCTCTCTTCATGGCATAGGCATCCTCCCCATCTGCATAGTACTTGGGCTCTATTTCACTAATCCTATGGAGATTAATGAAAATGATTAGAATGTGAGTGGGGAATAGGATCAACACATTATACATGGTCATTGATTGTGATTGTAGCACTGCAAACAACCCCTGGTTAAATAAGGGGAAAATAAATAAAATAAATAACCTCTGGATACATTTGAATTCAGCAGCAGAGACCATCATTTGGATGTATCAGTAGGGAATATGACTCCACAGTTCCCGAGACAACCTCACTTTGACTAGGAGGCTGACAAGCAATGTCTACCTTTACATAAGCACTTGCTTTAGGAGGGTTCGTTTAAACAAGTTAGGAGGAGCGCCATGTTACTTACTGGAATTTCAGTGTGTTGGAGTACAGGTGCAAGGCCGCTCGGTTACTGCAGTAGGAGAACATGAAATGGATGCAATTCAAGTGCTTTGTGAACCAAAAAACTACAGATACAGATCAACAGGATAAACCCATACAAGTCACATTAAGAATGGTCTGAACATTCTCACTGTATTCAAATTCTTTCGTCTATACTTCTCTAGACAACAGGAGAGTGATACGTATTTAGCATTCCATTACAACAACTAATCTGGAAATTCTTATCGAAGAGCAATATACAAATGACTAGAAATGGAACCATCTTATTGAAGTCCAACACAGACATCCAGCACACTGCACTACCTTTTCCGGACATGAAGTGAGACATATTTGGCGTTGAAGTTTTCAATCATAGCTCGGCTGGCTTGGTCCATCAGCTTCTGAGCCAGACCCAGACGTCTGTGAGAGCGCTTGACAGCCTGAGAGACAGACAGACACAATCCAAACATTTGTTAACAATCCTTCCTGTCACTCAACAACCACAACTAAACAACCTGACAAGTGCCGCAGATGAGAGGTCCCCTCCTCCTTCTCCAAGCTCCTCCATAGCCTACTGCCTATCGCATGTTGAAGCTATGAAGCACTACAATGAACAGTACAGAACTAAGACTCACCAGGGATGTGATGTGACCATGGGGGACATCATCTGGATCCTCCTCCCTGCATGCCACACAAAGAGTGAGAGCTTGATAGACACTGACAAACAATGGCATGAGATAAGCTCTGTAGTTCAGCTATACTCACATCTTGGCCAAAACATATCCCACTATTTTGCCATTCTCATCCTCAGCGATGTAGGAGAGCTGAAAGACGAACAAAGAGGTGATGTTAGATGCACAGACATCTAGTAACAACTAGCTAGACCTAAATCAAATGTTTCTCATTACTCTTGATGAGTTAGATTACATTTTTGACATTGAATGCAAGAACAATGACTTGACTCAAGTGATATGAATGAAGTGGCGATGGAGATGTCTGATGATGAAGAGGAAGCCATATTAACCTGTGGCCAGGACAGTCCATGGTAGAAGTAGTATTTCATCTGGTAGTTCTCTGGGAGACACAGCAGGTTGCAGTGCTGCATGTTCATAAGGTCCTCCGGCTGAGAAAACAGAACAAGACATGTCAATGGTTTGGACACTGATTGAAACAATGGCACTACTACACGTGAGAAAAGGTACAACCAGAAGAGATGTCATGTCTAGACACTGATTCAATCCAAATGTCACTAACTTTATTAGCTAGCTAACGTAACTACACTTGACGTTGAACTAGCTACTATTGTTCACTGTGTATCCAGCTAGCTACCATAGTAGCAATCAATTTACGTAGTAGTTAAATAAGCTAGCAGCAGTTTGACTTGACAAGCAAACGTGGAGCTATCACAAAGCCTTGCATTGTTATTATTAGGGATGGGTGGTTAGGTAGCTAGCTAACGTTTGTTAGCAAGCTAACAGTGTTGCATGGGCGGCTCACTTACCCTCGCGTTGCGAATATTCATGTTTTCTTCGACCGTCACAATTTCAGATGATGAAATGTATAAATTATGGAACCAAAGTGTTTTATGAACTTCGAACGTTGGTCTATATATTATGTTTCAGATATGTTAGCTAGCTAAATTGAAGGGGGAGCATGCGATAAACCGGAAGAGGTTCAGAGGTGAGTCCCGCCTCTAGTTGCGTGGGATTGGACTGACTACTGCAGAAATAATGAAATAGAACCTCCAACACCCAATGTGGACAGGAAAGCATTTTGACGGACATATCAGAGAAGGGACACATGATTAGTTTGCCCGGTGCGCCGGGACAGCAGTGAAAACTGTGTTACCTGGCACACGCGGGATGAGCTACCATAAATCAAGTGCACCTATAGTCCACACAGTATTACGTCGATATTTTTTTAATGGTAATTTAAGTCAACATGATTAGGCAACTTCTCAGTTCAAGTCAAATTCAGACAGTTTAGTCTATAAAGACTAGAGTTGGCAAAAAAATTAAACAGGCTTTTGAAATGTAGGATATTTCATACAGAGCAGTTCAAAGAGTCAAAGGAATCCAATACTTTGGCATGACATGATTTTATGCTAATTACCTGCAACGCGGGTAGTAGCAGCCAATCAGAGAGCAGCATGCAAATGTTAAAGACAGGTGCGAGAGGGATATAAGGAAACCAAAATATTTTTAGAGATGAAGCCTACCTGTCACTGACATGCGGGTTAACCTAAAGACAAGGACTTAACAGATACAAAAAAAGTTTCTCATTAATCTTATCAGACCTTTATGGTATTTGAACAACACTTTGAGATATTGTTTTCAGAGTGAAGCTTGTATCTGGAGAGTTTATCATTTTAATATGCGGCAATATTGAATTATTGGAATCATTTCTAGAATAAATTGTTCTTCGGTTGCCTACATTCTTCTGTGATAGTGAGATAGAGAACTACAATCCTGTCTATCTATACTATAGACGTTTGTAGAGATACATATAGTATGGATGTAGATCTAGTCCATTTGGAGTCCAGTCTATGGGTTGGTAAGAAACGTTACCGGGCAGCCCTTACCGACTGGCACCTCAACTGGACTGAGCTCGATAAGAAGAACCGTGATAAGACCGGTGAGTCCCTTTTATAATTTTATCCATCACTTTCGTCGTGCATGGCATCTGTTGACCCCCTCTCTTTCTAATTGTAGACATTTCATTATATACATTACTTTTAAATACACTTTCATGTAGGCTCATATAGGATTTAGATAGGATTTTATCTTAGGTTGCCTAGTAATAACTGCATAACAATCTCATTCACTCTTAGAATAAAGTAAATAAAAAGAAGACTTGACTAGCCTCATATGGTAGTCATTCAATCACACTGGCATCACACAGCATGCATGTTGTTTTAAGTAGAGTGAATGTGTGCTATGTACCACTAATAGAATGTCACCAAACCTGTCTTGCAGACAGCATGTAAGTGGAAACTGATGTAAATAGGCTACATGCTAGTGGTAAAATGTGAAGACTTATTTCAACAATTATTAAATGACATTTTATCCATTCTGTAAAGTTAGTAGGCTAGTAAGTAGTGTGTGTTTCAGAGAAATTGGTATAAAAATACAAATTATTATAGGTACACTGAAGAATGTCCCTTTTCCTCTAAAGGTGAATAACAAGTTATACAGCACTAACATGAAACACTAGAAAACACACACACACACACACACACACACACACACACACACACACACACACACACACACACACACACACACACACACACACACACACACACACACACACACACACACACACACACACACACACACACCCTATCCGATGTGCCCTTTAATTAATGAGCTCAATATAAGCAAACTATTTACCAGTTTGTGTGTGTGTGTCTGTGTAGCCTCGTTAACACCTTGCTATAACATGTGAGTTTGGTGAGCTGATCAATTTGGCCCAATCACTATCTGACCAAGGCTTGTCACATCTACACATTGTATTATTAATGTGTCTCTTACGTGTCCACTGTGTCCTCATTGTGACCATATTAGATGGTTCCTCCCTGTATGCAATGTGTTGATTGATATCCAGACACGATGTGTGCCTGACTACCTCTGGAGGTGGTAAAGAAGATCTGATCACAATCAGATCACAATGTGTCTTTTAATCATCTACATCTGTTTAAAAATGTGAGCACAATCAGAATGTGGACACGATCAGGACAAAGGACGCATGTTATCACCAGGTATAAACAGGGCTTATGTAATACAAGTTTCAATGTCATACTGTGCCTGTGGGATCCTAGTTTCAGTACCAGTGTCGGAGGTTGTTGCTGTGGAGGAGGGGCATGTGGAGGTTCTACCCCAGAGGTCAGTTTCTGAAGACACAGACAGAGACTTCACAGGTGAGTTATGTTACTGCCCTAAGGTCAGGCACACAGTCTCTGGTAACAGACACAGCGAGGGATTTAGTTCTGGGAGCCGAGATTAGACACAACACCAAATCAAACAAAAGCCATTTCCTGGTGTCTCCTCCCCCCCCCCCCCCCCCCCCTCGCTCCCTCCCTCCCTCCCTGTGTCCTGTTCTGCAGTGTTCTATGTGAAGCGTAGCAGCAGCGGTAGTTCCTATGGGTTGCTATGGCGCCTGGGCAGGACCCAGTTCAGCTGTCCCAGCAGAGACGTCAGAGACCAGTGGATGACCCAGCTGAGGATTGCCCTCAAAACACACAGTAAGGATAACTTCACTTGTCCTGAGATAAGATGTCAATTATATTTAAATGTATTTATTCCCTTAGGGTCAAAAGGCAATGCAAGAACACATCCTCCAGTATTGTTTTTAGATTTATTTATTTTTAATCACAAAAGTAGTGCAATTCCAACCCCCCCCCCATCTGTTGTTTTCCATGGATCCACTCTGTCTCCACTCTTCTTTTGATATGCTCTTTTGATCAGTCTATCCTCCTCTCCTCTCTCAGGCCCCTCTCGTCCTCACAGGTTGTTGGTGTTCATCAACCCGTTCGGAGGAAAGAAACAAGGGAGGCAGATCTATCACTCTCTAGTGGCCCCACTGTTTGAGCTGGCAGGGGTCAGCTCTCATGTTGTAGGTGAGACCCGTGTGAAACAATAGTGATGCAGAAAATCCTGTGACGTATTGACAAACCTATAGAACTGGTAGTTAAGTTTGTTTCGGGGCTTGTCAGTAGCAGGCTAATTAACATTGTGTGGTGATATTGGCGTGACACGTGATTATGCTCATAATTACATGGTCTATTGCTATATAATAACATGGTATGTTGCTGTATTATAACATGGTCTATTGCTGTATTATAACATGGTCTGTTGCTGTATTATAACATGGTCTGTTGCTGTATTATAACATGGTCTGTTGCTGTATTATAACATGGTCTGTTGCTGTATTATAACATGGTCTGTTGCTGTATTATGACATGGTCTGTTGCTGTATTATGACATGGTCTGTTGCTGTATTATGACATGGTCTGTTGCTGTATTATGACATAGTCTGTTGCTGTATTATGACATAGTCTGTTGCTGTATTATGACATGGTCTGTTGCTGTATTATGACATGGTCTATTGCTGTATTATAACATGGTATGTTGCTGTATTATAACATGGTCTGTTGCTATATTATAACAAGGTCTATTACTGTATTATAACATGGTCTGTTGCTGTATTATAACATGGTCTGTTGCTGTACTATGACATGGTCTGTTGCTGTATTATGACATGGTCTGTTGCTGTATTATGACATGGTCTATTGCTGTATTATGACATGGTCTATTGCTGTAATTCTAACAGTAAAACAAATTCTGTTTTGTTTTTGTCATTCAGTGACAGAGCTGTATTATGACATGGTCTGTTGCTGTATTATGACATGGTCTATTGCTGTATTATGACATGGTCTATTGCTGTAATTCTAATAGTAAAACAAATTCTGCTTTGTTTTTGTCATTCAGTGACAGAGCGGGCCAACCAGGCGAGAGACCACATACTGAAGAAAGACCTGACTGGTTTCGATGGGTATGTCAGACATTTCAATGTTGTCATGTTAACAGCAACACTATGGCAGCCAATTACGAAATGCTACCCTATTCACCCCTTTTGAGGGCTCTGGTCAAAAGTAGTAAGGCCCATAGGACTCTGTTCAAAAGAAGTGCACTATATAGGGAGTATTGAGTAGTGCACTACATTTCAGGTTTAGCCTGGGATTGGGTTTCACGACATCACTGTTTGTTTATGTTTGTCCCTACCTCAGTGTGGTATGTGTGGGCGGGGATGGAATGTTCAGTGAGCTGCTGCACGGTGTGATTGGCCGAACACAGCAGGAGGCGGGGCTATCGGAGCATGACCCCTCCCTACAGTCATGTGACCTTCACATTGGCATCATTCCTGCAGGTGAGACATATCATTGATAAAGAATTAAATGCATTTGGTTGATCTCAGAAGTCCTTCCGCAAAGAAAGTGAACGTTCCCTGATGTTCTCTTCGTGGCCCTTCTGAAATTTTGAGGAGGGAGGACACAAGGATTCGAGAAAAGACTTAAAGATTCACCCTGACTATATAGTTGCATCTGATATGAAACTGATATGAGTCTGTGTGTTCTCTCCTCAGGCTCCACAGACTGCGTGTGTTTTGCCACTGTGGGAGTCAACGACCCAGTGACCTCTGCTCTGCACATTATCATTGGTGAGATATGATCATAAATTAAAAACACATTTAATAACAAATAATACATTTTAGATTACATTGTACTTGATTTTGTTATCTGGTGTAGCTTAAACTTAAATATTTAGCCAATATCTTTAGCCACTGAGGAAGCAGGTAGCCTAGCGGTTAAGCATTGAGCCAGTAACCGGAAGGTTGCCGGTTCGAATCCCTGAGCAGACTAGTTGAAAAATCTATCGATGTGCCCTTAATCAAGGCACTTAACCTTAATTGCTCCTGTTACTCGCTCTGCATAAGAGCGTCTGCTAAATTGTAAAAAGCATCACTTTACAGGAGCCACAAGCAGCAACTTTAGTCATAAGCAGCATCATTATTTCACAAGGGCAGAATTGTGAAGTTAATGTCAATATTAAAAATCATGATCTAAACCTTCCTTGTCCTCCACATTCTGACAACCCATTGCAGGAGACTCTCAGCCTCTGGACGTGTGTTCTGTCCACCACCACTCGTCTCTGGTGCGTTACTCTGTGTCTCTGGTAGGATACGGGTTCTATGGAGACGTGCTGGCTGAAAGTGAGAGACATCGCTGGATGGGGCCTCTCAGATATGACTATTCAGGTATGGAACGAAAAATTCAAGCAATAATAGACGAGAAGGTGTGCATTATTGTGATTATTGGCATAATGTGATGCAGTCACTATGTATGAGGCGATGCTGAGTACCATCAGCTTCACATGGTCTAATATTGCAGACATACAGTACCAGTCAAAAGTTTGGACACACATAATCATTCAAGGGTTTAAATAAATAAAAATATGACTATATTTACTATATTGTAGAATAATAGTGAAGACATCAAAACTATGAAATAACACATATGGAATCATGTAGTAACCAAAAATGTGTTAAACAAATAAAAATATATTTGAGATTTGAGATTCTTCAAAGTAGCCACCCTTTGCCTTGATCACAATTTTGCACACTCTTGGCATTCTCTCAACCAGCTTCACCTGGCATGCTTTTCCAACAGTCTTGAAGGAGTTACCATATATGCTCAGCACTTGTTGGCTGCTTTTCCTTCACTCTGCTGTCCAACTCATCCAAAACCATCTTAAATCGGGTTTAGGTCTGGTGATTGTGGAGGCCAGGTCATCTGATGCAGCACTTCATCACTCTCCTTCTTGGTCAAATAGCCCTTACCTCCAGGCTGTGTGTGTTGGGTCATTGTCCTGTTGAAAAAGAAATGACAGTCCCACTAAGCGCAAACCAGATGGGACGGCGTATAGCTGCGGTAGCCCATGCTGTGGTAGCCATGCTGGTTACATGTGCCTTCAATTCTAAATAAATCACTGACAGTGTCACCAGCAAAGCACCCCCACACCATCACACCTCCTCCATGCTTCACGGTGGGAACCACACATGCGAAGATCATTCATTCACCTACTCTGCATCTCACAAAGACACGGCGGTTGGAACCAAAAATCTCAAATTTGGATTAATCAAATCAAAGTTTATTTGTCACGTGCAATGAAATGCTTACTTACAGGCTCTAACCAATAGTGCAAAAAGGTATTAGGTGAACAATAGGTAAGTAAAGAAATAAAAACAGTAAAAAGACAGTGAAAAATAGTAGCGAGGCTATAAAAGTAGCGAGGCTACATACAGACACCAGTTAGTCAGGCTGATTGAGGTAGTATGTACATGTAGATATGGTTAAAGTGACTATGCATATATGATGAACAGTAGCAGTAGCGTAAAGAGGGGTTGGTGGGTGGTGGGTGGCAGGACACAATGCAGATAGCCTGGTTAGCCAATGTGTGGGAGCACTGGTTGGTCGGGCCAATTGAGGTAGTATGTACATATGTACATGAATGTATAGTTAAAGTGACTATGCATATATGATGCATAAACAGAGGGTAGCAGCAGCGTAAAAGAGGGGCTGGGGGGGGGGGGGGCACACAATGCAAATAGTCCGGGTAGCCATTTGATTACCTGTTCAGGAGTCTTATGGCTTGGGGGTAAAAACGGTTGAGAAGCCTTTTGGTCCTAGACTTGGCACTCCGGTACCGCTTGCCATGTGGTAGTAGAGAGAACAGTCTATGACTGGGGTGGCTGGGGTCTTTGACAATTTTTAGGGCCTTCCTCTGACACCGCCTGGTGTAGAGGTCCTGGATGGCAGGCAGCTTAGCCCCAGTGATGTACTGGGCCGTACGCACTACCCTCTGTAGTGCCTTGCGGTCGGAGGCCGAGCAATTGCCGTACCAGGCAGTGATGCAACCAGTCAGGATGCTCTCGATGTTGCAGCTGTATAACCTTTTGAGGATCTCAAGACCCATGCCAAATCTTTTTAGTTTCTTGGGGGGTAAGAGGCTTTGTCGTGCCCTCTACACGACTGTATTAGTGTGTTTGGACCATTCTAGTTTGTTGGTGATGTGGACACCAAGGAACATGAAGCTCTCAACCTGCTCCACTACAGCCCCGTTGATGAGAATGGGGGCGTGCTCGGTTCTCCTTTTCCTGTAGTCCACAATCATCTTCTTAGTCTTGGTTACGTTGAGGGATAGGTTGTTATTCTGGCACAACCCGGCCAGGTCTCTGACCTCCTCCCTGTCTCGTCCCTGTCTCGTCGTTGTCGGTGATCAGGGTTACCACTGTTGTGTCGTCTGCAAACTTAATGATGGTGTTGGAGTTGTGCCTGGCCATGCAGTCGTGGGTGAACAGGGAGTACAGGAGGGGACTGAGCACGCACCCCTGGGGGGCTCCAGTGTTGAGGATCAGCGTGGCAGATGTGTTGCTACCTACCCTCACCGCCTGGGAGCGGCCTGTCAGGAAGTCCAGGATCCAGTTGTAGAGGGAGCTGTTTAGTCCTAGGATCCTTAGCTTAGTGATGAGCTTTGAGGGTACTATGGTGTTGAACGCTGAGCTGTTGTCAATGAATAGCATTCTCACATAAGTGTTCCTTTTGTCCAGGTGGGAAAGGGCAGTGTGGAGTGCAATAAAGATTGCATCATCTGTGGATCTGTTTGGGCGGTTTGCAAATTGGAGTGGGTCTAGGGTTTCTGGGATAATGGTGTTGATGTGAGCCATTACCAGCCTTTCAAAGCACTTCATGGCTACGGACGTGAGTGCTACAGGTCTGTAGTCATTTAGGCAGGTGGCCTTTGTGTTCTTGGGCACAGGGACTATGGTGGTCTGCTTGAAACATGTTGGTATTACAGACTCAATCAGGGACATGTTGAAAATGTCAGTGAAGACACTTGCCAGTTGGTCAGCACATGCCCGGAGCACACTTCCTGGTAATCTGTCTGGCCCCGCAGCCTTGTGTATGTGGACCTGTTTAAAGGTCTTACTCACATTGGCTACAGAGAGCGTGATCACACAGTCGTCCAGAACAGCTGATGCTCTCATGCATGCCTCAGTGTTGCTTGCCTTGAAGCGAGCATAGAAGTGATTTAGCTCGTCTGGTAGGCTTGTGTCACTGGGCAGCTCGCGGCTGTGCTTCCCTTTGTAGTCTGTAATGGTTTGCAGGCCCTGCCACATAAGACGAGCGTCGGAGCCGGTGTAGTATGATTCAATCTTAGCCCTGTATTGACGCTTTGCCTGTTTGATGGTTAGTCGCAGGGCATATCAAATTAAATGTATTTATATAGCCCTTCGTACATCAGCTGATATCTCAAAGTGCTGTACAGAAACCCAGCCTAAAACCCCAAACAGCAAGCAATGCAGGTGTAGAAGCACGGTGGCTAGGAAAAACTCCCTAGAAAGGCCAAAACCTAGGAAGAAACCTAGAGAGGAACCAGGCTATGAGGGGTGGCCAGTCCTCTTCTGGCTGTGCCGGGTGGAGATTATAACAGAACATGGCCAAGATGTTCAAATGTTCATAAATGACCAGCATGATCAAATAATAATAATCACAGTAGTTATCGAGGGTGCAGCAAGTCAGCACCTCAGGAGTAAATGTCAGTTGGATTTTCATAGCCGATCATTAAGAGTATCTCTACCACTCCTGTGGTCTCTAGGGAGTTGAAAACAGCAGGTCTGGGACAGGTAGCACGTCCGGTGAACAGGTCAGGGTTCCATAGCCGCAGGCAAAACAGTTGAAACTGGAGCAGCAGCACGGCCAGGTGGACTGGGGACAGCAAGGAGTCATCATGCCAGGTAGTCCTGACGCATGGTCCTAGGGCTCAGGTCCTCCGAGAGAGAGAAAGAGAGAGAGAATTAGAGAGAGCATATTTAAATTCACACAGGACACCGGATAAGACAGGAGAAGTACTCCAGATATAACAAACTGACCCTAGCCCCCCGACACATAAACTACTGCAGCATAAATACTGGAGGCTGAGACAGGAGGGGTCAGGAGACACTGTGGCCCCATCCGATGATACCCCCGGACAGGGCCAAACAGGAAGGATATAACCCCACCCACTTTGCCAAAGCACAGCCCCCACACCACTAGAGGGATATCTTCAACCACCAACTTACCATCCTCAGACAAGGCCGGGTATAGCCCACAAAGATCTCCGCCACGGCACAACCCAAGGGGGGGCGCCAACCCAGACAGGAAGATCACGTCAGTGACTCAACCCACTCAAGTGACGGCATGAAAGAGCACCAGTAAGCCAGTGACTCAGCCCCTGTAATAGGGTTAGAGGCAGAGAATCCCAGTGGAGAGAGGGGAACCGGCCAGGCAGAGACAGCAAGGGCGGTTCGTTGCTCCAGAGCCTTTCCGTTCACCTTCACACTCCTGGGCCAGACTACACTCAATCATGTGACCTACTGAAGAGATGAGTCTTCAGTAAAGACTTAAAGGTTGAGACCGAGTCTGCATCTCTCACATGGGTAGGCAGACCATTCCATAAAAATTGAGATCTATAGGAGAAAGCCCTGCCTCCAGCTGTTTGCTTAGAAATTCTAGGGACAATTAGGAGGCCTGCGTCTTGTGACCGTAGCGTACGTGTAGGTATGTACGGCAGGACCAACTCGGAAAGATAGGTAGGAGCAAGCCCATGTAACGCTTTGTAGGTTAACAATAAAACCTTGAAATCAGCCCTTGCCTTAACAGGAAGCCAGTGTAAGGAGGCTAGCACTTGAGTAATATGATCAATTTTTTGGGTTCTAGTCAGGATTCTAGCAGCCGTATTTAGCACTAACTGAAGTTTATTTAGTGCTTTATCCGGGTAGCCGGAAAGTAGAGCATTGCAGTAGTCTAACCTAGAAGTAACAAAATCATGGATACATTTTTCTGCATCAGTTTTGGATGGAAAATTTCTGATTTTTGCAATGTTACATAGATGGAAAAAAGCTGTCCTTGAAACAGTCTTGATATGTTCGTCAAAAGAGAAATCAGGGTCCAGAGTAACGCCGAGGTCCTTCACAGTTTCGTTTGAGACGACTTTACAACCATCAAGATTAATTGTCAGATTCAACAGAAGATCTCTTTGTTTCTTGGGACCTAGAACAAGCATCTCTTGTAGCAGGATTTCTTGTAAGCTTCCGGGTTAGAGTCCCGCACCTTGAAAGCGGCAGCTCTACCCTTTAGCTCAGTGCGAATGTTGCCTGTAATCCATGGCTTCCGGTTGGGGTATGTACATACAGTCACCGTGGGGACGACGTCCTTGAAGAACTTATTGATAAAGCCAGTGATTGATGTGGTGAATTCCTCAATGTTATCAGAAGAATCCCAGAACATGTCCCAGTCTGTGATAGCAAAACAGTCCTGTAGTTTAGCATCTGCTTCATCTGACCACTTTTTTATAGACCGAGTCACTGGTGCTTCCTGCTTTAATTTCCGCTTGTAAGCAGGATTTAGGAGGACCAAGTTGTGGTCGGATTTACCAAATGGAGGGCGAGGGAGAGCTCTGTACGCGTCTCTGTGTGCGGAGTACAGGTGCTCTAGAATTTTTCCCCCTCAGGTTGCACATTTAACATGTTGATAGAAATTTGGTAGAACTGATTTAAGTTTCCCTGCATTAAAGACTCCGGCCACTAGGAGCGCCGCCTCTGGGTGATTGGTTTCCTGTTTGCTTATTTCCTTATACAGCTGACTGAGTGCGGTCTTAGTGCCAGCATCTGTCTGTGGTGGTAAATAAACAGCCACGAAAAGTATAGCTGAAAACTCTCTAGGCAAGTAGTGTGGCCTGCAATTTATCACAATATACTCTACTTCAGGCGAGCAAAATCTAGAGACTTCCTTAGATTTCGTGCACCAGCTGTTGTTTACAAATATGCACAGACCGCCGTTTACAAATATGCACAGACTGTCTCCAGCTTCAGCGATTTTTGCAATTCGTTCCAGTCACTGGCAGCAGAGAACTGGAAGGAAAGGCGGCCAAAGGAGGTGTTGGCTTTGGGGATGACCAGTGAGATATACCTGCTGGAGCGCATGCTACGGGTGGGTGTTGTTATCGTGATCGGTGAGCTGAGATAAGGCGGAGCTTTACCTAGCATAGACTTGTAGATGACCTGGAGCCAGTGGGTCTGGCGACTAATATGTAGCGAGGGCCAGCCGACTAGAGCATACAGGTCGCAGCATAAGGCGCTTTGGTAACAAAACGGATGGCACTGTGATAGACTGCATCCAATTCGCTGAATAGAGTATTGGAAGCTATTTTGTAGATGACATCGCCGAAGTCGAGGATCGGTAGGATAGTCAGTTTTACTAGGGTACGTTGGGCGGCGTGAGTGAAGGAGGCTTTGTTGCGAAATAGAAAGCCGATTCTAGATTTGATTTTAGATTGGAGATGTTTGATATGAGTCTGGAAGGAGAGTTTACAGTCTCGCCAGACACCTAGGTATTTGTAGTTGTCCACGTATTCTAGGTCAGAACCGTCCAGAGTAGTGATGCTAGTCGGGCGGGCGGGTGTGGACAGCGAACGATTGAAAAGCATGCATTTGGTTTTGCTAGCGTTTAAGAACAGTTGGAGGCCACGGAAGGAGTGTTGTATGGCATTGAAGCTCGTTTGGATGTTAGTTAACACAGTGTCCAAAGAAGGGCCAGATGTATACAGAATGGTGTCGTCTGCATAGAGGTGGATCAGGGAATCACCCGCAGCAAGAGCGACATCGTTGATATATACAGAGAAAAGAGTCAGCCCGAGAATTGAACCCTGTGGTACCCCCATAGAGACTGCCAGAGGTCTGGACAACAGGCTCTCCGATTTTACACACTGAACTCTATCTGCGAAGTAGTTGGTGAACCAGGCGAGGCAGTCATTTGAGAAATCAAGGCTATTGAGTCTGCCAATAAGAATACGGTGATTGACAGAGTCGAAAGCCTTGGCCAGGTCGATGAAGACGGCTGCACAGTATTGTCTTTTATCGATGGCGGTTATGATATTGTTTAGTACCTTGAGCGTGGCTGAGGTGCACCCGTGACCAGCTCGGAAACCGGATTGCACAGCGGAGAAGGTACGGTGGGATTCGAAATGGTCAGTGATCTGTTTATTAACTTGGCTTTCAAAGACTTTAGAAAGGCAGGGCAGGATGGATATAGGTCTGTAACAGTTTGGGTCTAGAGTGTCACCCCCTTTGAAGAGGGGGATGACCGCTGCAGCTTTCCAACCTTAGGGATCTCAGACGAAATGAAAGAGAGGTTGAACAGACTGGTAATAGGGGTTGCAACAATGGCGGCGGATAATTTTAGAAAGAGAGGGTCCAGATTTGTCTAGCCCAGCTGATTTGTAGGGGTCCAGGTTTTGCAGCTCTTTCAGAACATCTGCGATCTGGATTTGGGTGAAGGAGAAGCTGGGAAGGCTCGGGCAAGTAGCTGTTGGCCGGGGTAGCCAGGAGGAAAGCATAGCCAGCAGTAGAGAAATGCCTATTGAAATGTTCAATTATCATGGATTTATCGGTGGTGACCGTGTCGCCTAGCCTCAGTGCAGTGGGCAGCTGGGAGGAGGTGCTCTTGTTCTCCATGGACTTTACAGTGTCCCAAAACTTTTTGGAGTTAGAGCTACAGGATGCAAATTTCTGTTTGAAAAAGCTAGCCTTTGCTTTCCTGACTGACTGTGTGTTGAAGAACACAGAACACAGTCCAGCTTGTTGAAGAAAAATCTTTGTCTAATCCAAGGTGAGTGATCGCTGTCCTGATATCCAGAAGCTCTTTTTTGCCGTAAGATATGGTTGCAGAAACATTATGTACAAAATAAGTTACAAATAACATGAAAAAAACCACATAATAGCACAATTGGTTGGGCGCCCGTAAAACTGCTGCCATTTCTTCCGGTGCCATTTTTATATATCAGACCAAAGGACAGATTTCCACCGGTCTAATGTCCATTGCTCGTGTTTCTTGGCCCAAGCAAGTCTCGTCTTCTTATTGGTGTCCTTTAGTAGTGGTTTCTTTGCAGCAAATCAGCCACAATGGTTTTTGCAACTGCACTTGAAGAAACTTCAAACTTCTTGAAATGTTCCGGATTAAGATATGAAGGTCAGTCAAAGTAATGATGGACTGTCGTTTCTCTTTGCTTATTCGAGCTGTTCTTGCCATAATATGGACTTGGTCTTTTACCAAATAGGGCTATCTTCTGTATACCACCCCTACCTTGGCACAACACAACTGATTGGCTCAAACGCATTAAGAAGGAAAGAAATTCCACAAATTAACTTTTAACAAGGCACACCTGTCAATTGAAATTAATTGCAGGTGACTACATCATGAAGCTGGTTTAATTTATTATTATTTAAACATTTTAACTAGGCAGGTCAGTTAAGAACAAATTCTTATTTACAATGACAGCCTACCCCGGCCAAACCTGGGCCAATTGTGCGCCTCCCTATGGGACTCCCAATCACACCGAGATGTGATATAGCCTGGTTGAGAGAATACCAAGAGTATACAAAGCTGAGCATCTCAAATATAAAATATATTTTTATTTGTTAAACACTTTTTTGGTTACTACATGATTCCATATGTGTTATTTCATAGTTTTGATGTCTTCACTAGTAAAAAATAAAGAAAAACCCTGGAATGAGTAGGTGTCCAAACTTTTGACTAGTACTGTATGTCATAGACGGGGCCTCTCAGATTATGACTACTCAGGTATACTGTATATGAAATGCCTCATGTCCTAAAGCAGAGGCTATTACATTATTACAATATTTCTTAAACACTGTCTGCTAGACCAAGGTGAAGGTCAGAGGATAACGCTAGAATTAGAAAAGAGACAGCTAATTTAATTTAGAAATGAGAATACATGTTACGTCCGTCGTCGGATTGAGACCAAAGCGCAGCGTGGAAAGTGTTCATCGTACTTTATTAGAATGAACACCAAAACAACAAAGGAAAAAACAAACGTAAAGTTCTGCAGGGCTATACAGCAACTGTGCAAAAACAACATCCCACAAACTAGGGTGGAAAAACAGGCTGCCTAAGTATGATTCCCAATCAGAGATAATGATAGACAGCTGCCTCTGATTGGGAACCATACCCGGCCAACAAAGAAATAGAAAACTAGAATGCCCACCCAAATCACACCCTGACCTAACCAAATAGAGAAATAAAAAGGCTCTCTAAGGTCAGGGCGTGACAATACAACTAATTTAATAGGATGGCCACAATGTATGATATCTATATATCTATATTTACAGTGCATTCAGAAAGTTCAGACCCCTTCCCTTTTAAACATTTTGTTACATTACAGCCTTATTCTGAAATGGATTAAATTATATATTTTTCCTCATCAATCTACACACAATACTCCTAATGACAAAGTGAAAACCGGTTTTTAGAAATATAGAAAAATCAGAAATACCTTATTTACATAAGTATTTTGACCCTTTGCTATGAGACTTGAAATTGAGCTCAGGTGCATCCTGTTTCCATTGAGATGTTTCTACAACTTGATTGGAGTCCACCTGTGGTAAATTCAATTGATTGAACATGATTTGGAAAGGCACACACCAGTGCATGTCAGAGCAAAAACCAAGCCATGAGGTTGAAGGAATTGTCCACAGAGCTCCAAGACAGGATTGTCTTGGAGATGGGAGAACTTTCCAGAAGGACAACCATCTCTGCAGTACTCCATCAATCAGGCCTTTTTGGTAGAGTGGCCAAACGGAAGCCACTCATCAATAAAAGGCACATGACAGCCCGCTTGGAGTTTGCCAAAAGGCACCTAAAGGACTCGCAGACCATGAGAAACAAGATTCTCTGTTGTGATGAAACCAAGATATAACTCTTTAGCCTGAATGCCAAGCATCACTTCTGGAGGAAACCTGGTACCATCCCAACGGTGAAGGATGGTGGTGGCAGCATCAAGCTGTGGGGATGTTTTTCAGCGGCAGGGACTGGGAGACTAGTCAGGATCAAGGGAAATATGAACTGAACAAAGTACGGAGAGATCCTTGATGAAAACCTGCTCCAAAGCGCTCAGGACCTCAGACTGGGGAGAAGGTTCACCTTCCAACAGGACGACAATCCTAAGCACACAGCCAAGACAACACATGAATGGCTTCCTGACAAGTCTCTGAATGTCCTTGAGTCGGCCAGCCAGAGCCCGGACTTGAACTCGATCGAACATCTCTGGAGAGACCTGAAAATAGCTGTGCAGCGACGCTCCCCATCCAACATGACAGAGCTTGAGTGGATCTGCAGAGAAGAATGGGAGAAACTCCCCAAATACAGGTGTGCCAAGATTGCAGCGTCATACCCAAGAAGACTTGTAATCATTGCCAAAGGTCCTTCAACAAAGTACTGAGTAAAGGGTCTGAATACTTTTGTAAATGTGATATTGAAGTTTTTTTTGCTTTGTCATTATGAGGGATTATGTGTAGATCGATGAGGGGAAAAAACAATTTAATCCATTTTAGAATAAGGCTTGTAACGTAAGTCAGCGGTTCTGAATGCACTGTATATGTACAGTACCAATCAAAAGTTTGGACAAACCTACTCATTCCATTTTTTTATTTTTTTTTATTATTTTCTACATTGTAGAATAATAGTGAAGACATCAAAGCTATGAAATAACACATATGGAATCATGTAGTAGCTTCATGAGGTAGTCACCTGGAATTTCAATTAACAGGTGTGCCTAGTTAAAAGTGAATTTGTGGAATTAATTTTCTTCTTAATGCGTTTGAGCCAATCAGTTGTGTTGTGACATGGTAGGGGTGGTATACAGAAGATAGCCCTATTTGGTAAAAGACCAAATCCAAATTATGGCAAGAACAGTTCAAAAAGCAAAGAGAAACAAGTCCATCATTACTTCAAGACATGGAGGTCAGTCAATCCTGAACATTTCAAGAACTTTGAAAGTTTCTTCAAGTGCAGTCGCAAAAACCATCTAGCTCTATGATGAAACTGTCTCTCATGAGGACCGCCATAGGAAAGGAAGACCCAGAGTTACCTCTGCTGCAGAGGATAAGTTCATTAGTTACCAGCCCAAATTGCAGCCCAAATAAATGCTTCAGAGTTCAAGTAACAGACACATCTCAACATCAACTGTTCAGAGGAGACTGTGTGAATCAGTCCTTCATGGTCGTATTGATACAAAGAAACCACTACTAAAGGACACCAATAAGGAGGCTTGTTTGGGCCAAGAAACACGAGCAATGTACATTAGACCGGTCCAAATTTGAGATTTTTGGTTCCAATCGCCTTGTCTTTGTGAGACGCAGAGTAGGTGAACGGATGATCTCCGCCAGTGTGGTTCCCACCGTGAAGCATGGAGGAGGTGGTGTGAAGTTGCTTTGCTGGTGACACTGTTGGTGATTTATTTAGAATTCAAGGCTCAATTAACCAGCATGGCTACCACAGCATTCTGCAGCAATACACAATCCTATCTGGTTTACACTTAGTGGGACTATCAGTTGTTTTTCAACAGCACAATGACCCAACACACCTCCAGGCTGTGTAAGCTCTATTTGACCAATAAGGAGAGTCATGGAGTGCTGCATCAGATGACCTGACCTCAACCCAATTGAGATGGTTTGGGATGAGTTGGACCGTAGATTGAAGGAAAAGCAGCCAACAAGTGGTCAGCGTATGTGGGAACTCCTTCAAGACTGTTGGAAAAACATTCCAGGTGAAGCTGGTTGAGAGAATGCCAAGAGTGTGCAAAGCTGTCATCAAGGCATAGGTTGGCTACTTTGAAGAATCTAAAATCTAAAATATATTTTGATTTGTTTAACACTTTTTTGGTTACTACATGATGCCATGTGTTATTTCATAGTTTTGATGTCTTCACTATTATTCTACTATGTATAAAATCCTCGTCTTTACTTGTTACAGAGAGGAACTAATACATACGTACTAGCACATGCTCCTCTAAAATTAGTAAAAATAAAGAAAACCCTTGAATGAGTAGGTGTGTCCAAACTTTTGACTGGTACTGTATATAGCTACATATATATCTACAGATCTGTGAAAAGGTATTTGCCCCCTCTCAGTCATCCAGGTCCTGACTGAGGCTGAAAAGCATCCCCATCACACTACCACCACCACCATGCTTGACCGTTGGTATAAGGGTCTTACTGTGGAATGCAGTGTTTGGTTTTCGCCAGGCATAATCGGATCCATGTAGTCCAAAAAGTTATACTTTTGACTCATCTGTCCATAGAACATTCTTCCAGGAGTCTTGATGATCATCCAGGTGATTTTTGGCAAACTTGAGTCAACTTGCTGGACGAAATGGGTCCCATTATGTCTGGCGAAAACCAAACACTACATTCCACAGTAAGAACCCCATACCAATGGTCAGCATGGTAGTATGATGGTGTGGGGAGGCTTTGCTGCCTCAGGACCTGGATGACTTGCCTTAATAGAAAGGGGGGGGGGGGGGGGACCGTTGTGTGTCACTCACTACATATCACAAGCTCTAAGAAGTAAATCATGTCTATAATGACAACATGCATCATGACAGAACATTCAAATATAGTGTTGCATACCAGTTAGAGTGAGAGGTAGTGAGGATAGAGCTTCTCTGTGTTTACAGTATGAGTCAGAGCCATACAGATGTAGAATCTTAATTTGTACACCCTGTTGCAGGAGAACTTTAAACTTGTAGCTTCTGAAGTTTGTTATTTCCACTTTGACATTTCATGATTTTATTTTCCCTTCTGAAAAATGTATCAACCCCTACAAAAATGTCAATTAATTATAATCCACATAATAATTCACATTTCCTGTTGCTGCAGGATTATTTTCCTGGTGAAGCAAATTGGCTCGAAGTACATACATCTGTAGGATGGTTGCTAACCCTCTCCCGCCCTCTCTTCCCCCAGGTGCTATGGTGTACCTGAGTAACAGGAGCTATGCAGGCCTAGTTCAGTACCTACCAGCAGACCCCCAGCTCTCCAACCCCAGGGACAACACACGCTGCCTCTCTGGGTAGCAACTAACTATATTTCTCAGAGATTAAAAACACTCACTCACTGCCTGGTACACTGATCCAAAACAAGGCTCATCCAGGGAAGAAAAGAAGGATGGTCCTCCTCTTTCCTTGTTACAGAGAGGAACTAATACATACGTACTAGCACATGCTCCTCTAAATGTTGTGATTGACAGTGTGTTCTTAACCACATAATGATAAGCTTAGCATTAACAACTCACTGAAGCTAACAGAGGGACTTCTGATACCATTACCTGTCTCAAATGTAAGGTCCTGATAGGAACAGTTGCCCTAGATATCATCACCTCAACCGTTCCATTGGGAGAAAGTGTTCTGGCTACTTTAGGTCATCAGAAGGCTATAGCGACATGACCTCAATTTCCCCTGGGGAAGAACCTCAGCCTCAGTCAATTCCTCCTGCAACAGAGAGCCAGGTGTCGTGTGTACTCCTGTACCTTAAGGAGAGCGGATTCCATGCCAACCTAGGGCAACCTGATCTGGACGAAAGGAGAGACAGCACCTCCTGGTCTGTGAAAGCAGACTGTAAGCCTACCTGGGTGAAAGACTGTACCCAATCTATTTTGTCTGAAATGACTAAGAACTGCCCCGCGGTCTGTAAGGGAGGGTAAGGAACTGGGAGATGCTACATATAAAAGGACGCTGGTATCTTTGAAAGACTGTACCTGTCTTTAGTCTGTGATTGATAGCCAGCCCAAGGGTCTGTGAGGGAGGGTAACATGACGATACACATATGAATGGAATGCATGGCTATCAGGAACAGGTGCTGTTGTTACACCACTGGAATGTATCTGTATGTGTCACGTGTAAAAAAAGAGCAATCGTTTGTAATGTGTGTGTGTGCGGTGTTCCAGGTGCAGTGTGTGTTCTAAGAGCACAGAGAGACTGTTCCCCCACTCTCCAGATGCTAGTTCCAACTACATCTCCCACTACAGTCAGTTCAGCAGCGACTCAGAGGGTAAGTCTATAAAAACACGCAGTCTATGCAAAAGTCTACACAGACTCTACAGTCTACACACATCCTATGTAACGCAATTCCATGAACCACGCTTGGGTGATGAGTAACTTTGCCTGAGACTGGAAGACTTATGTTAGCTCCTAGAGTTAATGCCTGGGCTTTAGCTCAGTGGGCTAACTATTGTGGCATGCAGGACAGCAGGGCTCAAACCCTGGTCGGTCACAGAACTTCCTCTGCTCTCTCTGCCTCGTGCTGCAGGTGATTGGGTGAGTGTAGACGGCCGGTTCAAGGCTGTGTCCCTCACCTGTATGTCCAGCTCCTGTCCTCGCAGTCCCCTGGGGCTGTCCCCCTCAGCACACCTGGCCGATGGGACAGGTGACCTCATCATTGTACGGGACACACACCCCCTAGGGTTCCTCACCTTCCTACACAGACACACCAGCACACAGGACCAGGTAACTCTAACCCTAACCCAGTGCCAGGTAACTAACCCAGTGCCAGGTAACTCTAACCCTAACCCAGTGCCAGGTAACTCTAACCCGGTGCCAGGTAACTAACCCAGTGCCAGGTAACTCTGACCCAGTGCCAGGTAACTCTGACCCTAACCCAGTGCCAGGTAACTCTGACCCAGTGCCAGGTAACTAACCCAGTGCCAGGTAACTAACCCGGTGCCAGGTAACTCTAACCCGGTGCCAGGTAACTAACCCGGTGCCAGGTAACTCTAACTGGTGCCAGGTAACTAACCCAGTGCCAGGTAACTCTAACCCAGTGCCAGGTAACTCTAACCTGGTGCCAGGTAACTCTAACCTGGTGCCAGGTAACTAAACCAGTGCCAGGTAACTAACCCGGTGCCAGGTAACTAACCCAGTGCCAGGTAACTCTAACCCAGTGCCAGGTAACTAACCCAGTGCCAGGTAACTAACCCAGTGCCAGGTAACTCTAACCCAGTGCCAGGTAACTAACCCGGTGCCAGTTAACTAACCCGGTGCCAGGTAACTCTAACCCGGTGCCAGGTAACTCTAACCCGGTGCCAGGTAACTCTAACCCGGTGCCAGGTAACTCTAACCTGGTGCCAGGTAACTCTAACCCGGTGCCAGGTAACTCTAACCCAGTGCCAGGTAACTCTAACCCGGTTCCAGGTAACTAACCCAGTGCCAGGTAACTCTAACCCGGTGCCAGGTAACTAACCCAGTGCCAGGTAACTAACCCGGTGCCAGGTAACTAACCCGGTGTGAGGTAACTAACCCCTTGCCAGTTAACTAACCCGGTGCCAGGTAAACTAACCCAGTGCCAGGTAACTCTAACCTGGTGCCAGATCATTTTAATTCTAACCAACCTGAACCTAGGACTATGTAGGTACAACCTCCACAAGTACTGTAGCCTGGATAATAGGCCAAATTCTGAAGCCATATTGCTTGTTAGATCGCTATCATATCATGTGGACTGGCATGCCACGTTCCAAGTATAACAGTATGGAAATATCTGTGGTCCGAGAAAGACAGGAACAATTGCTGATGGAGTAACATCTAGCTGCAGCACTAAAAGGCCTAAAATAAACATATTGTGATGAAAGGAAAAAGTTGCTACTGTATTTGATTGATAGTTTTTTGATGGTCACTTAATGCATCTTCCCTTCTAAGTTTGACCTGCCCTTCGTGGATGTCCACCGTGTGAAGGCAGTACGTTTCTCTCTCCCACCCGGAGAAAAGGGGGCTGAGGATGAAGAGAGGGAGACAGTAAATGGTGGAGGGATGGCGGAAGAGGGGGAGAGAACAAGCCAGAGCGGTTCCCAACATCACCTGGTAGAAAGAGGAGAGGAGCGAGGGATGGCGAATGACAGGAAGAAAGACTTGTGTGGCCTGTGCTGCAGTAAGCCTCCTTCAGTGTCTGTGTGGAACTGTGACGGAGAAATACTTCCTCACACTGAGATCCTCTGCAGGTAAGAGACATCTTATCACATGATGGAAATCAATACTTTCCTGACAGAGTTTCAGTGTACATTTAGTGCTCTGCTTCAGGCCCAACCTGAAGCCTCTAGTAATCTTTTCATACTACTGAGCTGAGCCAAGCTGTACTGCTCTAGCCTAGTTACGCATTCACCATCATTTGCTGAAATTGTACTGGAAAGGAGAAATAGACTTAAACTTAGCATGATAGTATGATGTGTCAATGCTGCATTTTCCTACTCTGTCCTCATCTGCCTTGTTGTCCTGTCCCTCACTCCATTCTTCCCTCCCTCCCTCCCTCCCTCCCTCCCTCCCTCCCTCCCTCCCAGGGTTCATGGTCAGCTGGTGCGTTTGTATGCCCGGGGCATGGAGGACGGATCAGCCACGCCCACCAGGAAGTGAACTGTGTTAGGGTCCGTTCACACTACTGACTGAGGGAGGCCGTGGTAGGGTCCGTTCACACTACTGACTGAGGGTGGCCGTGGTAGGGTCCGTTCACACTACTGACTGAGGGTGGCCGTGGTAGGGTCCGTTCACACTACTGACTGAGGGTGGCCGTGGTAGGGTCCGTTCACACTACTGACTGAGGGTGGCCGTGGTAGGGTCCGTTCACACTACTGACTGAGGGAGGCCGTGGTAGGGTCCGTTCACACTACTGACTGAGGGTGGCTGTGGTAGGGTCCGTTCACACTACTGACTGAGGGAGGCCGTGGTAGGGTCCGTTCACACTACTGACTGAGGGAGGCCGTGGGTTCTCACTACTGACTGAGGGTGGCCGTGGTAGGGTCCCGTTCACACTACTGACTGAGGGAGGCCGTGGTAGGGTCCGTTCACACTACTGACTGAGGGAGGCCGTGGTAGGGTCCGTTCACACTACTTCCAGAGAAAAATAATGCCAGAAAAGAAAACATGATTCTAATCAATAATTCTGCCAGCTAGGACCAATGAAATGGCTCTCTCTCTGGTGTAGTTTTTTTATAGAGTGAACGGAGCCTTACTGTGATACTGAGATGTATCACAACTGAAGAAGGCTGTATTACTGTACGAACCTCATGTCGGCTCAATGACAACGTATCAGTTAGTGGGATGTCTGTGGAAATACTTATTTTTCTGACCTGTGACTATCAACAGAATAACCAACAGAGCCTTACATTTTACATACCTGATTTAATGGCTACTGTAACTAACAGTAGGGTCATCATACAAGTTAGTGGGACAATGGTCATGAATGATGTCTGACTTTGGAAGTAGGTGTGACTGAACGTAACAATACCCAAAAGAGCCTTCCATTTCACTTCATCTGCTTTCTCTCTTAACCAAATCATTCCTGAATATTTTGACAAGTCTTTAGATGCAGGTTTGAGGTAATTCAAGGAATGTACACTGAGTGTTCAAAACATTAAGAACACCTGCACTTTTCATGACAGGTGAATCCAGGTGAAAGATATGATCCCTTATTGATGTCACTTGTTAAATCCACTTAAAATCAGTGTAGGTGAAGGTTAGGTTAAAGAAGGACTTTTAAGCCTTGAGACAAATGAGACATGGATTGTGTGTGTGCCATTCAGAGGGTGAATGGGCAAGACAAAAGATGTAAGTGCCTTTGAACAGGGTATGGTAGTAGGTCCTAGTTTGTGTCAAGAACGGCAACGCTGCTGAGTTTTTCACGCAGTTTCCCGAGTGTATAAAGAATGGTCCACCACCCAAAGGACATCCAGCCAACTTCACACAACTGTGGGAAGCATTGGAGTCAACATGGGCCAGCATCCCTGTGGAACACTTTAGCCACCTTGAAGAGTCCATGCCCTGACCAATTGAGGCTGTTCTGAGGGAAAAGGGGGGGGGGGGGGGGGTGCGCAACTCAATATTAGGAAGGTGTTCTTAATGTTTTGTTTTACACCCAATATATCATATTTTCTACAAACAATGATACAGCTTGATATGACTTGATGCCACTAGCTTATGGTATTTTCACCTATAAATGTGTATGTTTATTTCAGCTACTGATTTGCATTTATGAAAATGTTGCACATAATAAACAGACACCTTATTATTATGCAGAATTTTGAGCTTACATATCATTTATTGTTTATGACAGAACTGACGTTTACTCCCAGAGAGCAAGAGACACACTTTTATCTCGTGAGTATAGAAGAGTAGGACAAACCTGTTGTTCTTGAACATTGAGACCATTCTCAAACTCTTCTCAAAACCCCAGTGACAGAGTTGATCCAAGCATACATTGCATACAGTGGAATTTTATGAATCAGCTATTGTCATTGGGCACATTTGTTTTGCGTCACCCGTTGTACATTTTAGACGATTCCATTTGTCCTAGTGACATTTTCACCCACCTGGGGAACCAGGCGATGTAAAACGAGTGCACCCAATGTATATAATGACACATTTTTGGTCTTTCATTCATTCTGCTTCCTCCCAGCAGTAACAGTCTGTGGGCTATGGAGTGACAGCAGGCTCAGAACTGGGCCATATACCTGGAGGGAAAGAAACAGGAAACATCAGTCAACAGCCAGTCTAGCGGAGCAACTTAAATTAGGCCCAGACCAGACCAGACCAGGCGATACACAGGAATGTGCTGATGTGGATGGAAATATAATTAGTCAGGTTGAGAAAGTTTATAATATTTTGGAGGTTTTTAGTTGATTATCCCAATAGGATAATTTATTTTGTAAGTCAGTGATTTTCACGAGCTTAGATTTAAGAAGATAGTAAAGAGCTTCTTACCTTACCTCCTCCCTTCAGGGTGCTCAATGCCTTCTAGATGACAGTCTCACAGGAATTTACATCGTCAATCAAACAATCAAAGAGTGAAGTCAATAAATGATCATGATTTATTTTGTCACAATCAATCTGGATAGTGATGCTGTAATCAAACCGTGCATTAATCAGGTTCAGGCGTGTTGTTCATAATACTGATTTGTCGCCTGGTGGTTCAGATCGGTTTGTGTTTTAACCAACTCCACTGTGTTCCTTCATTGTCATGCCAAACATGTGCCCAAATGACAAGTTGGCTACGGCACATACAGTACAGTATGATACCATGCCAACTCAAATAGGAGAGACGAGGGAATATCAGGATTGTGAGAAATGCAGAATATAACGTTTCTTTCATGCAGTATGAGTTAAATAAGCACCTCAAAAGAGTCGAGAGTAGCAAACACAAGGGAACTTTCACACAGTGTAATTGGTGTGTGTTTCTTGTGTCATGCAGTGTGGGGGTTGACCCACTTGTATGTTCCCTCGTAGCGGAATCCCACCCTCCTCACGAGCTCATCCGCTTCATTTGGTCCACGACTGAGGAACAGGGACAGATAGAGGGTGGAGGAACAACAGGGACAGATAGAGGGTGGAGGAGGAACAGGGACAGATAGAGGGTGGAGGAACAACAGGGACAGATAGAGGGTGGAGGAGGAACAGGTAGAGGGTGGAGGAGGAACAGGGACAGAGAGAGGGTGGAGGAGGAACAGGGACAGAGAGAGGGTGGAGGAGGAACAGGTAGAGGGTGGAGGAGGAACAGGGACAGAGAGAGGGTGGAGGAGGAACAGGTAGAGGGTGGAGGAGGAACAGGGACAGAGAGAGGGTGGAGGAGGAACAGAGACAGAGAGAGGGTGGAGGAGGAACAGGGACAGAGAGAGGGTGGAGGAGGAACAGGTAGAGGGTGGAGGAGGAACAGGGACAGAGAGAGGGTGGAGGAGGAACAGGGACAGAGAGAGGGTGGAGGAGGAACAGGTAGAGGGTGGAGGAGGAACAGGGACAGATAGAGGGTGGAGGAGGAACAGGGACAGAGAGAGGGTGGAGGAGGAACAGGGACAGATAGAGGGTGGAGGAGGAACAGTGACAGATAGAGGGTGGAGGAGGAACAGGGACAGGGAGAGGGTGGAGGAGGAACAGGGACAGAGTGGGTGGAGGAGGAACAGGGACAGATAGAGGGTGGAGGAGGAACAGATAGAGGGTGGAGGAGGAACAGATAGAGGGTGGAGCAGGACCAGGGACAGATAGAGGGTGGAGGAGGAACAGGGACAGAGAGAGGGTGGAGGAGGAACAAGGACAGAGAGAGGGTGGAGGAGGAACAGGGACAGAGGGTGGAGGAGGAACAGGGACAGATAGAGGGTGGAGGAGGAACAGGGACAGATAGAGGGTGGAGGAGGAACAGGGACAGATAGAGGGTGGAGGAGGAACAGGGACAGATAGAGGGTGGAGGAACAACAGGGACAGATAGAGGGTAGAGGAGGAACAGGTAGAGGGTGGAGGAACAACAGGGACAGATAGAGGGTGGAGGAGGAACAGGGACAGATAGAGGGTGGAGGAGGAACAGGGACAGATAGAGTGGTGGAGGAGGAACAGGGACAGGTAGAGGGTGGAGGAACAACAGGGACAGATAGAGGGTGGAGGAGGAACAGGGACAGATAGAGTGGTGGAGGAGGAACAGGGACAGGTAGAGGGTGGAGGAGGAACAGGGACAGATAGAGGGTGGAGGAGGAACAGGGACAGAGAGAGGGTGGAGGAGGGTTAGATGGACATGCGATGTGATGAAAGTAAGGTAGGATTAGTAGTATTACTTACCTTCCATAGGTGTAAGGGATAGGAGGTGTTTTCTCTCCCTCTATGTGATGGAGGAGGGGAGTGAAGATCCTCCAGGCTTCTCGCAGCTCATCACTGGGAGAGGAAAAGGACCAGGAAACAGGAGCAATGATATGATTTAAACCACAGCGTTGGTGAAGATTTGTTTCTGATTGGCTAGAAGGGCATTCTAGAATGGTCATTAAAATGTGTGCTTTAGTATTGTTTTCTTTGGCAACTGTGGTGTGAACGCCTCCGTTGTGTACATTTACCTTGGAAAAATGAACTGGGACTTTATCCCTTATATATTGTCACATAAATCAGGTCTAATAGAAATGTTCCTTCCATACATGAGAGATTATCAGTGTAGATTACATAGGGTTTCTCGGGTCAGAGATAGTGTGGTGACTGAGACAGGGTAAGAGACAGACATGTCAGTGGGCACATCGCCACCCCTCGGAGCCTGGTTCCTCTCTAGGTTTCTTCCTAGGTTCCTGCCTAGCCAACATGCTTCTACATCTGCACTGCTTGGGGTTTTAGGCTGGGTTCCTGCATAAGCACTTTGTGACAACTGCTGATATGAAAATTACATTTGAAATGTATAAATTTAAGCGGGTGAGATAGTGGCAGTCAGAGACAGACCTGCGGACAAAGTGCATCGGATTCCCACAGAACACATCCAGAATCAGACGTTCATATGCATCAGGGAGCTTCACGTCCTGTCGAGAGAACACGAGACGAGTTATCTATTCTACACACACACACACACACACACACACACACACACACACACACACACACGTTTTGAGCCTGTAATCAAACCCACAAATGCTGATGCTCCAGATATTCAACTAGTCTAAAGAAGGCCAGTTTTATTGCTTCTTTAATCAGAACAACAGTTTTCAGCTGTGCTAACATAATTGCAAAAGGGTTTTCTAATGATCAATTAGCCTTTTAAAATGATAAACTTTGATTAGCTAACACAACGTGACATTGGAACACAGGAGTGATGGTTGCTGATAATGGGTCTCTGTACGCCTATGTAGATAGTCCATTAAAAATCAGCCGTTTCCAGCTACAATAGTCATTTACAACATTAACAATGTCTAACTGTATTTCTGATCAATTTGATGTTATTTTAATGGACAAAAAAAAGTGCTTTTCTTTCAAAAACAAGGACATTTCTAAGTGACCCCAAACTTTTGAACGGTAGTGTACACACATACATACATACATACATACATACATACATACATACATACATACATATATATATATATATATATATATATGTATCTTACCTTGTATCTGCTCCTGTAGGTAAGGTCCAGTTCAGTCTCCTCAGGGCTGAAGTAGGCTCCAGGCTTCTTGGTCATCATCTTGAGGTAGATGGCCTCATCAGGCTGTACCCTCACCACCAGCTCATTCCTCTGGCACTGCTCATTAAAGATGTCCCCTGGAACATCCGTGAACTGGAGACGCACTTCCGCCTTACGCTCGTTGAGTGCCTTACCACAACGCAGGACGAACGGAACACCTAGGGGGTGAGGGATGGGCGGGTGGATGAGGGGAGAGAGGGATGGGTGGGTGGATGAGGGGAGAGAGGGATGGGTGGGTGGATGAGGGGAGAGAGGGATGGGCGGGTGGATGAGGGGAGAGAGGGATGGGTGGGTGGATGAGGGGAGAGAGGGATGGGCGGGTGGATGAGGGGAGAGAGGGATGGGTGGGTGGATGAGGGGAGAGAGGGATGGGTGGGTGGATGAGGGGAGAGAGGGATGGGCGGGTGGATGAGGGGAGAGAGGGATGGGTGGGTGGATGAGGGGAGAGAGGGATGGGCGGGTGGATGAGGGGAGAGAGGGATGGGCGGGTGGATGAGGGGAGAGAGGGATGGGCGGGTGGATGAGGGGAGAGAGGGATGGGTGGGTGGATGAGGGGAGAGAGGGATGGGCGGGTGGATGAGGGGAGAGAGGGATGGGCGGGTGGATGGATGGATGAGGGGAGAGAGGGATGGGTGGGTGGATGAGGGGAGAGAGGGATGGGCGGGTGGATGAGGGGAGAGAGGGATGGGCGGGTGGATGAGGGGAGAGAGGGATGGGCGGGTGGGAGAGAGGGATGGGCGGGTGGATGAGGGGAGAGAGGGATGGGCGGGTGGATGAGGGGAGAGAGGGATGGGTGGGTGGATGAGGGGAGAGAGGGATGGGTGGGTGGATGAGGGGAGAGAGGGATGGGTGGGTGGATGAGGGGAGAGAGGGATGGGTGGGTGGATGAGGGGAGAGAGGGATGGGTGGGTGGATGAGGGGAGAGAGGGATGGGTGGGTGGATGAGGGGAGAGAGGGATGGGCGGGTGGATGAGGGGAGAGAGGGATGGGCGGGTGGATGAGGGGAGAGAGGGATGGGTGGGTGGATGAGGGGAGAGAGGGATGGGTGGGTGGATGAGGGGAGAGAGGGATGGGCGGGTGGATGAGGGGAGAGAGGGATGGGCGGGTGGATGAGGGGAGAGAGGGATGGGCGGGTGGATGAGGGGAGAGAGGGATGGGTGGGTGGATGAGGGGAGAGAGGGATGGGTGGGTGGATGAGGGGAGAGAGGGATGGGCGGGTGGATGAGGGGAGAGAGGGATGGGCGGGTGGATGAGGGGAGAGAGGGATGGGTGGGTGGATGAGGGGAGAGAGGGATGGGTGGGTGGATGGATGGATGAGGGGAGAGAGGGATGGGCGGGTGGATGAGGGGAGAGAGGGATGGGCGGGTGGATGAGGGGAGAGAGGGATGGGCGGGTGGATGAGGGGAGAGAGGGATGGGCGGGTGGATGGATGGATGAGGGGAGAGAGGGATGGGTGGGTGGATGAGGGGAGAGAGGGATGGGCGGGTGGATGAGGGGAGAGAGGGATGGGCGGGTGGATGAGGGGAGAGAGGGATGGGTGGGTGGATGAGGGGAGAGAGGGATGGGTGGGTGGATGAGGGGAGAGAGGGATGGGTGGGTGGATGAGGGGAGAGAGGGATGGGTGGGTGGATGAGGGGAGAGAGGGATGGGCGGGTGGATGAGGGGAGAGAGGGATGGGTGGGTGGATGAGGGGAGAGAGGGATGGGCGGGTGGATGAGGGGAGAGAGGGATGGGCGGGTGGATGAGGGGAGAGAGGGATGGGCGGGTGGATGAGGGGAGAGAGGGATGGGTGGGTGGATGAGGGGAGAGAGGGATGGGCGGGTGGATGAGGGGAGAGAGGGATGGGCGGGTGGATGAGGGGAGAGAGGGATGGGTGGGTGGATGAGGGGAGAGAGGGATGGGCGGGTGGATGAGGGGAGAGAGGGATGGGTGGGTGGATGAGGGGAGAGAGGGATGGGTGGGTGGATGAGGGGAGAGAGGGATGGGTGGGTGGATGGATGGATGAGGGGAGAGAGGGATGGGTGGATGAGGGGATGAGGGGAGAGAGGGATGGGTGGGTGGATGAGGGGAGAGAGGGATGGGTGGGTGGATGAGGGGAGAGAGGGATGGGTGGGTGGATGAGGGGAGAGAGGGATGGGTGGGTGGATGAGGGGAGAGAGGGATGGGTGGGTGGATGGATGGATGAGGGGAGAGAGGGATGGGCGGGTGGATGAGGGGAGAGAGGGATGGGTGGGTGGATGAGGGGAGAGAGGGATGGGTGGGTGGATGAGGGGAGAGAGGGATGGGCGGGTGGATGAGGGGAGAGAGGGATGGGCGGGTGGATGAGGGGAGAGAGGGATGGGTGGGTGGATGAGGGGAGAGAGGGATGGGCGGGTGGATGAGGGGAGAGAGGGATGGGTGGGTGGATGAGGGGAGAGAGGGATGGGCGGGTGGATGAGGGGAGAGAGGGATGGGTGGGTGGATGAGGGGAGAGAGGGATGGGCGGGTGGATGAGGGGAGAGAGGGATGGGAGGGTGGATGAGGGGAGAGAGGGATGGGCGGGTGGATGAGGGGAGAGAGGGATGGGTGGGTGGATGAGGGGAGAGAGGGATGGGTGGGTGGATGAGGGGAGAGAGGGATGGGCGGGTGGATGAGGGGAGAGAGGGATGGGCGGGTGGATGAGGGGAGAGAGGGATGGGCGGGTGGATGAGGGGAGAGAGGGATGGGCGGGTGGATGAGGGGAGAGAGGGATGGGCGGGTGGATGAGGGGAGAGAGGGATGGGTGGGTGGATGAGGGGAGAGAGGGATGGGTGGGTGGATGAGGGGAGAGAGGGATGGGCGGGTGGATGAGGGGAGAGAGGGATGGGCGGGTGGATGAGGGGAGAGAGGGATGGGCGGGTGGATGAGGGGAGAGAGGGATGGGTGGGTGGATGAGGGGAGAGAGGGATGGGCGGGTGGATGAGGGGAGAGAGGGATGGGTGGGTGGATGAGGGGAGAGAGGGATGGGTGGGTGGATGAGGGGAGAGAGGGATGGGTGGGTGGATGAGGGGAGAGAGGGATGGGTGGGTGGATGAGGGGAGAGAGGGATGGGCGGGTGGATGAGGGGAGAGAGGGATGGGCGGATGGATGAGGGGAGAGAGGGATGGGCGGATGGATGAGGGGAGAGAGGGATGGGCGGATGGATGAGGGGAGAGAGGGATGGGTGGGTGGATGAGGGGAGAGAGGGATGGGTGGGTGGATGAGGGGAGAGAGGGATGGGTGGGTGGATGGGAGAGCGACAAAGAATAGAGTGAGAGTAGATGAAGGGAGGAGAGAAAGAGAGTGTGTTTGGGAGTTATGATCGACGTTCCTGTGCAGGTGGAGTCAAACAAGAGGAGTTGGGATGTCTAGTAACAGAATAACTAGATAAGAGAGGGAGAGTTCAGGATTGTGAGGAATGCAGAGTATGAGGCTGACAATATGAGCGGATGAGTCTGGAAGATATGTCGAAATCTGTCAACATGTCTAGATAAGGGACATAGGAGGAAAATAGGAAAAGAGTTTGCTAGAATCCAAGATGGCTGTCGGTCCTCACCATCCCATCTCTCATTCTGTACGTAGAGCACAGAGGTGGCGAAGGTAGGCGTCCGGGAGCCGTTGGGCACGGTGGGGTCGTCTAGGTAACCCAGTCTGGCATGGCCTTTCCCCTCAGGGTCCCCTATGTACTGACCCAGCACCACATCAGACCGAGGCACTGGGGCGATGCACTTCAACACCTTCACCTAGTGTTCACACACACACGTTTAGAAGACAGAGGGAATGGTCATATAGCTTTATGTCACCTGTGTAAAAAGTGTTCCCAGAGTTTGTCCTGGTCAGCATGTCCATGGGAAAACTCCTGACCCTAAGTGGAATACTGATCATAGTGGAACACTGGTTGGTGATGCTACCTTCTCATCTCTCACATCATCAGGGCTGGTGGAGGCAGGCTTCTCCATGGCAACCAGAGAGAGCATCTGGAGGAGGTGGTTCTGCATGACATCACTAAAGCAGGAAATATCACAAACCCATGGAACTGAACAAGTCAATTATTTGTCACATGCTTTGCAAATAACAGGTGTAGACTTAGAATACAATTCTTACTTATGGGCCCTTCCCACAATGCAACAAGAAAGATAAATAATAGAAAAAGCTATATTCCACTACATTGCCATAGAATAAGAGAACCACATGAAAATCTGAAAACAGTTGATCAAAGTTTTCCAGTGATTTATACTTTGGCATGGCATGACAGGCTGTTGCAAATGCCGCTCCTCCTCACCGGATGATGCCAAAGTCATCAAAGTATCCTCCACGTCCCTGTGTACCGAATGGTTCTTTAAAGGTTAGAACCACACAGGCCACGCTGTTCCTGTTCCAGATAGGACCAAAGATACGGTTCCCAAACCTGATGGACAGACAGAGGACAGGATCAAAACACAATGGTAAACAGTTTCTGTGTTGGTAAAAACATAGCACGCCAAGGTTCTTTCAGTTCCCACAGGGATCACACACACATACCAAACCTGTATGAACACACTTCATTGTCAATCGCTTTGGACAAAAGCATCTGCTTCATTGTGATGAACACTGTACAGTACTTCATGAACAAGGAAGATTTCAAATCTGTAAATGTACTGTCTCCTGGGATCAGGACTCAAGCTGTACCTGAGGACGATGAGGTTAACACCATCTCTGTACCTGAGGACGATGAGGTTAACACCATCTCTGTACCTGAGGACCATGAGGTTCTAACACCATCTCTGTACCTGAGGACCATGAGGTTCTAATACCATCTCTGTACCTGAGGACGATGAGGTTCTAATACCATCTCTGTACCTGAGGACGATGAGGTTCTAATACCATCTCTGTACCTGAGGACCATGAGGTTAACACCATCTCTGTACCTGAGGACGATGAGGTTAACACTATCTCTGTACCTGAGGACGACGAGGTTCTAATACCATCTCTGTACCTGAGGACGATAAGGTTCTAACACCATCTCTGTACCTGAGGACGATGAGGTTCTAATACCATCTCTGTACCTGAGGACGATGAGGTTAACACCATCTCTGTACCTGAGGACGATGAGGTTCTAATACCATCTCTGTACCTGAGGACGATGAGGTTCTAATACCATCTCTGTACCTGAGGACGATGAGGTTCTAATACCATCTCTGTACCTGCGGACGATGAGGTTCTAATACCATCTCTGTACCTGAGGACGATGAGGTTCTAATACCATCTCTGTACCTGAGGACCATGAGGTTCTAACACCATCTCTGTACCTGAGGACGATGAGGTTCTAATACCATCTCTGTACCTGAGGACCATGAGGTTCTAACACCATCTCTGTACCTGAGGACTATGAGGTTCTAACACCATCTCTGTACCTGAGGACGATGAGGTTAACACCATCTCTGTACCTGAGGACCATGAGGTTCTAATACCATCTCTGTACCTGAGGACCATGAGGTTCTAATACCATCTCTGTACCTGAAAACTATGAGGTTCTAACACCATCTCTGTACCTGAGGACCATGAGGTTCTAACACCATCTCTGTACCTGAGGACTATGAGGTTCTAACACCATCTCTGTACCTGAGGACGACGAGGTTCTAATACCATCTCTGTACCTGAGGACGATAAGGTTCTAACACCATCTCTGTACCTGAGGACGATGAGGTTCTAATACCATCTCTGTACCTGAGGACGATGAGGTTAACACCATCTCTGTACCTGAGGACGATGAGGTTCTAATACCATCTCTGTACCTGAGGACGATGAGGTTCTAATACCATCTCTGTACCTGCGGACGATGAGGTTCTAATACCATCTCTGTACCTGAGGACGATGAGGTTCTAATACCATCTCTGTACCTGAGGACCATGAGGTTCTAACACCATCTCTGTACCTGAGGACGATGAGGTTCTAATACCATCTTTGTACCTGAGGACCATGAGGTTCTAACACCATCTCTGTACCTGAGGACTATGAGGTTCTAACACCATCTCTGTACCTGAGGACGATGAGGTTAACACCATCTCTGTACCTGAGGACGATGAGGTTCTAATACCATCTCTGTACCTGAGGACCATGAGGTTCTAACACCATCTCTGTACCTGAGGACGATGAGGTTCTAATACCATCTCTGTACCTGAGGACCATGAGGTTCTAACACCATCTCTGTACCTGAGGACTATGAGGTTCTAACACCATCTCTGTACCTGAGGACGATGAGGTTAACACCATCTCTGTACCTGAGGACGATGAGGTTCTAATACCATCTCTGTACCTGAGGACCATGAGGTTCTAATACCATCTCTGTACCTGAAAACTATGAGGTTCTAACACCATCTCTGTACCTGAGGACCATGAGGTTCTAACACCATCTCTGTACCTGAGGACTATGAGGTTCTAACACCATCTTTGTACCTGAGGACGACGAGGTTCTAATACCATCTCTGTACCTGAGGACGATAAGGTTCTAACACCATCTCTGTACCTGAGGACGATGAGGTTCTAATACCATCTCTGTACCTGAGGATGATGAGGTTAACACCATCTCTGTACCTGAGGACGATGAGGTTCTAATACCATCTCTGTACCTGAGGACGATGAGGTTCTAATACCATCTCTGTACCTGCGGACGATGAGGTTCTAATACCATCTCTGTACCTGAGGACGATGAGGTTCTAATACCATCTCTGTACCTGAGGACCATGAGGTTCTAATACCATCTCTGTACCTGAGGACCATGAGGTTCTAACACCATCTCTGTACCTGAGGACGATGAGGTTCTAATACCATCTCTGTACCTGAGGACCATGAGGTTCTAACACCATCTCTGTACCTGAGGACTATGAGGTTCTAACACCATCTCTGTACCTGAGGACGATGAGGTTAACACCATCTCTGTACCTGAGGACGATGAGGTTCTAATACCATCTCTGTACCTGAGGACCATGAGGTTCTAATACCATCTCTGTACCTGAAAACTATGAGGTTCTAACACCATCTCTGTACCTGAGGACCATGAGGTTCTAACACCATCTCTGTACCTGAGGACTATGAGGTTCTAACACCATCTCTGTACCTGAGGACCATGAGGTTCTAACACCATCTCTGTACCTGAGGACCATGAGGTTCTGCACCATCTCCTTGCCCAGGTAGTGGTCTATGCGGTAGATCTGGTCTTCTCTGAACAGGGAGGAGAAGTGGGACGACAGCTCCTGAGAACTCTGCAAGTCACGACCAAATGGCTTCTCCACTATCACCCTGCTCCAACCTCTAACACACAGAGACAGAGACCAAGAGAGCACTTTACAGTGTGGTACAGGGATGTGTGAGTGTGTTTGTGCATGTGTGTTTATGGGTTTTCTATCCTTGCGGGGACCAGAAATTCAGACTAGTGGGAACATTACGCCATTCCCCACAAGGAAGAAGGCTATTTTAGGCAGGGGCGCAACTTTCACTGGGGACTGGGGGGCATTCTGAAATTGTACTCCTGTGTGAAGGCAAAGGTTCTGGAAGGCTGGCTGGAACAGCACGGGAGAGTTGAGCATAGTTCAGTGTGTACATGTTGTGTTCTTTCACCGAGTTGTAAAAGAAAGCAGAACAGAAACAGGCTACTCTTTAGTAGACTGATGTAGTTGGCAAGGTAACTGCTGTTTAACTTAACCGAGGGGGGCGAGTATTTATTCGCAGTGCTGAGCTAGTATTGTAACTGACATGTTAACTTTAGCTAATGTTTTATCCCCTCTCGACTGAGGTGAATGAATAAGCTACGCTAGTGAGGAGCTACCACAGTCAGTTCAGCTCTAGTCTCTAGTTATCTGTCAGATAGTACTAATAGCCACCTCATATCACTATCTGACAGCAGTTGTTTGTATGGACACCTTTAGTAGCCTTTGTTTTGTCCCATTTCAACAGAAGTAAATTAACTTTGGTAGCTTTCGCCAGTTGATGTACAGTTGGCAAGACAGCTGGCCAAAAGTTGGCCAACGATAGCTATTATTTTTGCCTCAATCACACTAGACCTGAATCAAACGATGAAACCATCGGCCAAACGATTGAAGATTGATATTGTGATGTTTTTTCAGTGCAATGTGAGTTTTTATTAGCCAGTAATGCAATGTAATGTTATTGATTTGTCAGTTTCTCCAGCTAATTCCATACTTTTCACACTGACACAGTAATAAACAGCACTAACATTACAGGCGTCACTGTCATTGTGCACAGTAGAGGTCTGTACAGGACCGATTTCTTCATCCCACTCCTGCCTGCACCTTTTCATACCGCACCTGCTGGCTTGCTGTCTGACTCCCACAAGAACTGGTCCCAAACCCAACCACAGTTCCGCAAAGTTTTTTTAGGCGTATGTGACGCAGCTCACTTGCCAGCCATGGTCCCAGAAATGTTGAGCACTATAGGCAATATCAAATGTGCAAAAATAACTTTAGAAATAGGTTAAATTACCAGAGATTCTGACATGGCCCTTATGTTAGACTATGTGTATTACTGGGCTATATCAGCCAATATGCTGGATGTAGATTGAAGAGAGCCAAGTTGGAGAGACTTGTACTTTCTCTTGCACCATTTTTATAGCCTACGTTTGGGAGTGGAAGGATTTTCAGACAGAAACATGGGTGATCAATATTTAGGCCTTTGTAGGCAATGTAGTAAACTATAGCCTAATCATAGGCCTATTTAGGAAGTATATTTCCTTGGAAAGAACTGCCCTGAGCAACACAATATTTATTATTGAATTACCTTTGATCTAGTTCAGTCTTATTAAACACTTAAACATATTTAATAATAATCTCTTACCTAGCTTGATGACTGTGGGTATTTTTGCTTACTTTTTGTTCTAAATAGAGGTGACATATTGGATTTGATAAAAATGCAGGAAATTCGCATTCGATGGCTAAACCAGACCCCTCGTCAGGTTATGTCCCCCCCACTTCTAAAAGCAAAGTGGCACCTCTGATTTTAGGCTTAGGGGTTAGGTTTAGGGTTAGAATTACAGTTAGGTGTTAGGGTTATGGGATTGGGGTTCGGTTAAGGTTTAGGGAAAATAGTAAAATGATAGAAAAACAAAATGTATGTGTGTTCATGCATGCATATGCTTGAGTGATCTGACAAGTGTGTTTGAGACACTGACTTGCGGCACATGCAGTGGGCTCTGATGTTCTTGCTAACATGATGGTAGACGCTGGGGGGCAGTGCCAGGTAGAAGACACAGTTAGCATGGTCAGCCCCCTTGCTGGTGGTCAGGGAGCTCAGGTGGGCATTCAGCTCAGAGAAGGAGTCCTCCTCATCATACCTGCCGCTCAGGTAAGAGTTCCTACTGAAGAACGCAGCGAGGCGCTCACTCTCCCCATCACCTACCTGAGAAAACACACATGTACACACATGAATGATTACAACAGAATACCTATCCACAGTCTTCTAATTGTAATGAGTATAAACATGTACATCTAGGTCAACCACATGTCCTGGATTGCATTTTGCCCCTGTGTCACCCTTCCCACAAAGAAACAATCATGTCCTGCATTTTATCAACAAATTCAAGCACCACTAATTTAGGAAAATTTTTTTGATTTCAGTCAGACATTCCAATCTGTCTCTTGCAGAAAAACAGTGCCCCTCTGTCTCAGGTGTAGACCATGTGTCTGGACAGTGAAACAGCGCCCCCTCTGTCTCAATAGGTGTAGACCATGTATCTGATGTTGTCTGGACCAAAAGACTATGTAATGTCATACTATTTCTGTCCAGACAGCATCAGAAACAGGGGTTACATATAGAGGGGCGCCGTTTCGCTCAGCCGGATGCTTTCTCCAGTGATATAGTTTCAGCAGAGAGAAAGACGCGAAGCGAGAGGGCACACTCTCGCCAAAATCTGCCCAGAATAAGCCCAATACGATTCTATGGGAATAATATGCAGACCTAAGCTTGTCGCCTGCCTTCCTGCCTTTGGGACAAAGACTCCCATTGTTAGGGCGGAGTCATGAGCATCTCATTATATACAGATCTCTGGTTTCCTCGCGTATTAGGAAGGAAAGTTGTGGGGTGCACAGTTCACTGTTAGGATGCTCTATTGCCCTAAAGTAAATTGATGTTTTGCCAAAATTATATATAATTACTCCTGTCTAAATCAAATAATTCAAAATACTTTACATAGCCACAGAGGACCATTAGCTTTTTCTTTCTTTAAAAAAAATAAATAGCTATGGATTGTTTTCAATCAGAAGTGTGTAGGCCTAAGCCCATTTGGGTAGTGCACCTGGTAATAGGTCTAGCTGATGGAGTTGCAGCAGTCAGTGAAAAGCATTGAAATGTGTTAAGATAGTGTCTTGAGTATAATTTTTTTTATTTAACCTTTATTTAACTAGGCAAGTCAGTTAAGAACAAATTCTTTTTTACAATGACGACCTACCCGTCATTGTGTGTGGAAAAGATATGGTGAGTCTCTCTTCAGAATGCATGTATACACTACATGACCAAAAGTATGTGGACACCTGTTCGTCAAACATCTCATTCCAAAATCATCGGCATTAATATGGAGTTGGTCCGCCCTTTGCTGCCATAACAGCCTCCACTCTTCTGGGAAAGCTTTCCACTAGATGTTGGAACATTGCTGCAGGGACTTGCTTCCATTCAGCGAGGTTGGGCACTGATGTTGGGCGATTAGGCCTGGCTCGCAGTCGGTGTTCCAATTCATCCCAAAGGTGTTTGATGGGGTTGAGGTCAGGGCTCTGTGTAGGCCAGTCAAGTCCACCAATCTCAACAAACCGTTTCTGTATGGACCTCGCTTAGTGCACAGGGGGCATGTCATGCTGAAACAAGAAAAGGCCTTCTCCAAAATGTTACCACAAAGTTCGAAGCACAGTATTGTCTAGAATGTCATTGTATGCTGTAGCGTTAAGATTTCCCTTCACTGGAACAAAGGGGCCTTGCCCAAACCATGAAATACAGCCCCAGGCCATTATTCCTCCTACACCAAACTTTACAGTTGGCACTAAGCATTCGGGCAGGTAGCATTCTCCTGGAATCCGCCAAACCCAGATTAGTCTGTCGTACTGCCAGATGGTGAAGCGTGATTCATCACTCCAGAGAACCCGTTTCCACTGCTCCAGAGTCCAATGGCGGCAAGCTTTACACCACTCCAGCCGACGCTTGACATTGCACATGGTGATCTCAGGCTTGTGTGCAGCTGCTTGGAAACCCATTTCATGAAGCTCCCACAAACAGTTATCGTGCTGATGTTGCTTCCAAAGGCAGTTTGGAACTCGGTAGTAAGTGTAGCAACCAAGGAAAAGTGATTTTTACGCTCTTCGTGCTTCAGCACTTGGCAGTCCATGTTTGTCAGCTTGTGTGACCTACCAGTTCTCAGCTGAGCCGCTGTTGCTCCTAGATGTTTCCACTTCACAATAACAGCACATACAGATGCCCGGGGTAGCTCTAGCAAGTCTGAAATTTGATGAACTGACTTGTTGGAAAGGTGCCCCGTTGAAAGTCACTGAACTCTTCAGTAGGGTCATTCTACTGACAATGTTGGTCAGCGGAGATTGCATGGCTGTGTGCTCGATTTTAAATGTGGTCACCCTATGTACATCCCCCAATAACCTCACTGACAAACCACTGTCACAATAGAGGGAATCCAGTCAAGGCAGATTCAGATGGACTTTCAAAGGTGAAGCTACCAAAAGCTAAATGACTTTGATCAAAAAAAGTTAGCAGAACCAAGTTGCCTGCACTCAGCCTACACTAAGACTCCTTACCTTCATATGTGGCAGACATGCTGTCCTGATGTCCTCCATGGTCAGCTCGGAGCGAGCGAAGCCCACAAAGTGGGTCTCTTCTGGGAGAAGCTCATCTCTGAACAGCCACCTATAAGAGGAGGACTGAACAATGAGATGCAGTATAAAAAGGGACAGAGACAAAGACAGGACACTCAGTCAGCTCCCTGGAGACATGATGACCTAGAACACTGGTCAAGGAGCAGACCCCCCCCCCCCCTAAACTCCTAGCATAACTAGTAGAAACTTGAGATGACAACACTGAACCTTGAACAGCATTTACGGACAGTCATTCTGATGATTCAGGGACTGTGGAGATAGACAGACACATGATCCAGCAACAGAAAACAGGAAACTCACTCACCATAGAGTAGGATAGATCTTCTTATTGGCAAGATCTCCCTGAATGGATAGATACAAAGTTAAATAAAGTATTTGAGAGACTAAAATGTGCCTAGAACTTTATGGTTGATTACTCTTGTTTATATTTGTTTCCTGTTTCTATGAACACATGGTACAGTACAGGGCAGTTCAACGTCCAACCTTCACAGTACCGATCTACTGTCCCCAAGTCCAGAACAGACTATGCAAAGCGCACAGTACCACATAGAGCCATGACTACATGGAACTCTATTCCACATCAGGTAACTGATGCAAGCAATAGAATCAGATATAAAAAAACAGATTAAAAAATAAAAAATAAAACACACCATATGGATCAGCAGGGACTGTTAAGCAACACAAACATAGGCACAGACACATGCATACACACACGATAACCTATGCACTATACACACACACGATAACATACGTACTATGCACTCACACATGGATTTTGTGTTGTAGATATGTGGTAGTGGAGTAGGGGCCCGAGGGCACACACTTAGTGTGTTGTGAAATCTGTTATGAATGTTTTGTAATGTAAAAAAAAAAAAATGGTATAACTGCCTTCATTTTGCCAGACCCCAGGAAGAGTAGCTGCTGCCTTCGCAGCAAAACTTTTAATTGACCCAGTCAACGTGGGGCATGGTGTGAGTAGCATACATATTTAAACACAACACTGCATAACAGGAAGACAAACATTGCAGCACAGCCATTCTGAAAAGTAACTTTTTAACACACTCAAATGTAGCGAAGGGGGGTAGTTATTTGTGATAGACAGATGGTTAACTCACGGAAGTGAACAAACATTTTAAGTCCTAAACTCATCTCTCTCTTTCAGCGCTAGATAAAGAAAAGCCAGATGCAGCACATTTCAGTCAGCGTGTGACCCCTCTCCTCTCTTCCCCCAGTCACACACACACACACACACACACACACACACACACACACACACACACACACACACACACACACACACACACACACACACACACACACACACACACACACACACACACACACACACACACACTTACTTAGTTGACCCCATGTTTGGACTTCAAACCAGATGGAACTCTAGATATAGAGAGTCATATACTAGCTGGGTAATTTTAACAAGCAAGACTCCACGTTTTCGTAACAACTCACACAGCAGCCTAATCAGTAGCATAACTACTGAGTCGTTAGGTCCTGTGGTTGATCTTAAAGCAAATCTCAAAAGGAACCCACTCTTATCCCACAGTGGAAGCAGTGCAACAAGTCAGTAACTTCCTTTTAAATACTGTGGAACTATGGCAATTGGCTGTGTTCCAACATTCACACTAGAACACTTCCAGCATTGAAGCAGTATTCTGGTAGCATAAAGTCTGACACGTGGTAATCTAGTATGAACATTGGACTGTACTCTATGTAGCCCATGTCTCTGCCCTTGTAGAACAGAACTGAACAGAACATACCACAGGGAAAAGGTTCACTGTTACCATCAAATAAACCCATGCATAGAGGGACAACTACTACTTAGCCTGAGTGCCAGTCTGTTTATGCTATCATACCAACTCCTTGTCACTCAATGTCATGCCAAACATGAAAGGAAGAGCACAAACAGGGTAACTACTAGAGTACTCACTGAGGCTCCCAGTATGATGAAGATATGTAAGTCAGATGAATGGGACAGCTCACTTCTCAGCTGACCCAATATCTCAGAGTGGGTGAGACACTCAGGAACACCACTCTTCTCCATCTGGTGTGTTGTCTCTGTACTGTATGTCAAGCTTAGTTCCCTCTCTGCTGCTGAAAGACAGCAAGAGACATACAACAATAGCGACAGGAAGATGTTGGAGTCAGTCTTTGTGTGTGATCTTACTCTCTGTGTCGTGTTGTCTCATTCACTCACAAAGGGTCTAGGTCCAGCTATCTCCTGGCTCAGTCAGTAACAGAACAGTGGAGTGTGTGTGTGTGAGGTAGGTTCAAATTGTAACTGTCATCGTTGCATAGCAGAAATATTCACCAAGGCAATGCTGCCACCTATTGTTGCAAAGGAAGAATGTCTCAATGTGATATGGATAGGGGTACGGTGATTAGGCATCAGGATATATGATAAACAGAGTATGATGATTGTATACGAGTGTGAACAAATAAAGTGAGTGTGAGTTGGAGTGTCAATGTGAGTGAGTGTGTAGAGCCCTGTGAGTGTGTATAGCCCTCTGAGTGTGTAGAGCCCTGTGAGTGTGTAGAGCCCTGTGAATGTGTAGAGTCCTGTGAGTGTGTAGAGCCCTGTGAGTGTGTAGAGCCCTCTGAGTGTGTAGAGTCCTGTGAATGTGTAGAGCCCTGTGAGTGTGTATAGCCCTGTGAGTGTGTAGAGCCCTCTGAGTGTGTAGAGCCCTCTGAGTGTGTAGAGCCCTGTGAATGTGTAGAGCCCTGTGAGTGTGTAGAGTCCTGTGAGTGTGTAGAGTCCTGTGAGTGTGTAGAGTCCTGTGAGTGTGTAGAGTCCTGTGAGTGTGTAGAGTCCTATGAGTGTGTAGAGCCCTGTGAGTGTGTAGAGCCCTGTGAGTGTGTAAAGCCCTATGAGTGTGTAGAGCCCTGTGAGTGTGTATAGAGCCCTGTGAGTGTGTAGAGCCCTGTGAGTGTGTAGAGCCCTATGAGTGTGTAGAGCCCTGTGAGTGTGTATAGAGCCCTGTGAGTGTGCATTGTCAGTGCAAAAATAAAAGGGTAGATACAAGGTATGTGACATGGGCAAGGCATGAAAGACAACGCCCCACATTAGCTGCCTCTCCACATTCCAACAGACCAGGGCCTGATTTACCCATAGCGATCGGATTTAGGCTTACGAGTGTTTTAACGATGCAGCTTTCTTACAAAAGGCCCGAAGATGTAACATGCGTTTCCCAAAACACCACGGAGAGAGAATGTTCGCTAAGTGCATCGTTGTCAAGGCAGATGTCAATACTGATAGGATCCAAAGGCATCACTGCTCTCGGATCAGCTTTCTCCATTCTAATCTGACCTTAACATTAGAATTATGCCACAATACTGACGACGGATCAGCTCCTAGAAAGATATCACCCATGGCTGCAAAAAGAGGCGTTTTATTCTAATGCTCACCCTACAATAATGCACTAAATCAAGATTTGGCTAAACATTGCACACATTAGGCTACACATGAAATATTGAGTATACGCAACATAGATACCTAATCTTTCCATGACAGACTGACCAGGTGGAAGCTATGATCCCTTAATGATGTCACTTGTTCAATCCACTTCAAATCAGTGTAGAGATGAAGGGGAGAAGACAGATTAAAGAAGGATTTTTAAGCATTGAGACAAGGATTGTGTGTGTGTGCCATTCTAAGGGTAAATGGGCAAGACAAAATATTTAAGTGCCTTTGAACGGGTATGGTAGTAGGTGCCAGGCGCACCGGTTTGTGTCAAGAACTGCAAAGCTACTGGGTTTTTCCAGGTTTAACAGTTTCCCATGTGTATCAGGAATGATTCACCACCCAAAGGACATCCAGCCAACTCAACAACTGTGGGAAGCATGGGAGTCAACATGGGCCAGTATCCCTGTGGAACGCTTTCGACACCTTTTAGAGTCCATGCCCCCAACGAGTTGAGGCGGTTTAGAGGGCACACGGGAGCCAACTCAATTAGGTGTTTTTAATGTTTTGCAAACTGTGTATATTGAGGCAAAACATTTGGTTGTAGACAAATTGCAAAATAAAGCAATTAAATGAACATGAAATTGACTTCAATATCATTCAAAGGTAAGAATTGAATGGCGAAAGCTGACCCGAGAGCAGCACCCCCTACGATCCAATCAGTATCAACACCAGCGTCAACAACGCACTTAGTGACCCTTCTCTCTACGTGGTGTTTTGGGAAACGCATGTCACATCTTTGGCTGTTGTAGGAAAGATGCATCGTTAAAAACACTCGTAAGCCTAATATCCATCGCTATCGGTAAACCGGGCCCTGGTTTGACAACCCTCAGCCACAGTCTTTCACCTCGTTTGTGAAGCCTGAAGCCGAGGCTAGACTACACTCAACTTTCATTTCCAAATACAAATAAATGACATGTCTTTCTTAAGATTAGTCCGTCTAACACACGTTCATAGTGGTCATTAACTTAGAACTTGTATAAGTTATAATTCATTGAAGGAACAACCTTAAGAGTCCGAAACCACTCCTTGCATAAACAATATTGTGCAATGCAAATTGTGAGAGAAAGATATATTTATCATTAACTAGCCTATTCAACAGCTCACCCGGAACAAGGTTTATTATTGTAGGAATTCATAAGTTCCAAATACCACACTACTCCCTACATAGTGCACAACTTTTGACCAGATCCCTACGGGCCCTCGTCAAAAGTAGTGCACTATAGGGAACGGTGTACCATTTGGGACAAAAAGAAAAGTCTCGTATTATCAGCTTGTGGGTTCTGATAAGAACAGGGCCCATATCTCCAGCGTAATAAAAGTTGGTCTGGAATCAAAAAGTATGAAAGTCACATAGGAACAGACACACACAAGAGTATGATATTCAGCATCCCTTAGTTCCCTTGCCAGATAATTTGCCTAATAGTATTGTATTTTGAACACACAGTACTTTCAGTTCGTGCCATATGTAAAGTAGTACATAACCAGGAACAAAAAACACAACGAGCTAGAGACAGTCTGGTAGAAACCAACCAAGTATCACATTGGTAGACGCTGCTGGAAAGACATGTTATCAAATGCTGGCTGTAATACACAATCTTCTTGTTTTTATTCATCTAATGTGGCCAAAAGATGGGTAAAGTTGATATCACAAGTCTTATTAAAGGCATGTTAATAAATCAAGAATTAACCTAAATTAAAACCCCCCAAAAGTACTCATTCAATTTCCATTCCAATCCTTCATATGTTAATAGGAATATTTGTCATGATTTTGAATATCCCTTTACCTCTGGTATATCCTGTAAGGAACATACAGTATGTCAGTTTACTATGACAAATAAAATAAAACTTTTTTTTTTTTTTTACACCTCTCCCTTTGGCAGATATTTGCATTGTCACAGCAACAACATTCACAATGTCTACATTAATATCCTGACAAACATAGTGTAGATTAGACAAACAAAACAATTATTTAAAATCTGGAGTATAAAGAAAAGGAACTTCGGTGTTAAGATCCTAGTGGTCAGTGATGGACATCTTCCTACCATATTAGCTGGGTAGAGCATATCGCTGCCTGCCAGTTCAGGGTCATGTTTAGTAGGGTATACCGTAGCAAAAGGTTTTGCAACAAAAATGTCAATCTGTGTTCTCATTGGACAAGTTCAGGTAGGAGTGGAGATCCCAGTTTCACTCTGCTTCAAAATATTTCCCCCTACTGAACACAACCCAGGCTGCAGTGTTCAGTTCCCCCCCACCACGAGAAGGAACCAGACCCCCTTCAACCTTCATTCCTGAGGCTCCATCATAAATATAGTTCAAACAGTCAGAGGTTAAATCCTGAGCTCATTCACATAGGTAGGCAGTACTCTATGTTCTACCAGTTCATTCCTCTCAAGTCAGCAATGTTGTGTTCTCAGTGGCATATGTTCCTGTCCTGTTGTCCTCAGCTGGCACTGGCCCTTCCTTCTTGACCCTGAGTCTATGGGTGGATGGGCTGGTATAGGGGTCAAGGTCCAGTACAAGCTTTAATTATGGTTAAGGTCAGGGGTTAAAGTTCAGGGAGGTCAACTGAATGTCCAGTGCTGGTTGAGATCAGCAGTGTTGCAGTAGTACATCACTATCTGGCTCCCTATCAGGAGTAAGCATTTTCCACTGGCTGGGTTCTGGAGGAGATTCTCCTGGAGAGGGCAGAGGGTTAACACTACAGAGTCAGACCATGTACTGCAGCTATGGGCAGATACAGAACCAGTCAAAAGTTTGGACACACCTACTCATTTTAGGGTTCTACTTTACTTTGACTATTTTCTACATTGTAGAATAATAGTGAAGACATCAAAACTATTAAGTAACATATGGAATCATGTAGTAACCAAAAAAAAGTGATAAACAAATAAAAATATATTTTAGATTCTTCAAAGTAGCCACCCTTTGCCGTGATGACAGCTTTTCACACTCTTGGCATTCTCTCAACCAGCTTCTTGAGGTTGTCACCTGGAATGCATTTCAATTAACAGGAGATCATTCTTAATACGTTTGAGCCAATCAGTTGTGTTGTGACAAGGTAGGGGTGGTATACAGAAGATAGCCCTATTTGGTAAAAGACCAAGTCCATATTATGTCAAGAACAGCTCGAATAAGCAAAGAGAAACGACAGTCCATCATTACTTTAAGACATGAAAGTCAGTCAATATGGAATTTTTCAAGAACTTTGAAAGTTTCTTCAAGTGCAGTCACAAAAACCAACAAGCGCTATGATGAAACTGTCTCTCATGAGGACTGCCACAGGAAAGGAAGACCCAGAGTTTTGGTTCCAACCGCCATGTCTTTGTGAGACGCAGAGTAGGTGAACGGATGATCTCCACAGGTGTGGTTCACACCGTGAAGCATGGAGTTGGTGTGATGGTGTGGGGGTGCTTTGCTGTGACACTGTCGGTTATTTATTTAGAATTCAAGGTAAACCTAACCTTTATGGCTACCACAGCTTTCTGCAGCGATACGCCATCCCATCTGATTTGCGCCTAGTGGGACTATCATTTGTTTTTCAACAAGACAATGACCCAACACACCTCCAGGCAGTGTAAGGGCTATTTTACCAAGAAGGAGAGTGATGGAGTGCTGCATCAGATGACCTGGCCTCCACAATCACCTGACCTCAACCCAATTGAGATAGTTTGGGATGAGTTGGACCGCATAGTGAAGGACAAGCAGCCAACAAGTGCTCAGCATATGTGGGAAGACTGTTGGAAAAGCATTCCAGGTGAAGGTGGTTGAGAGAATGCCAAAAGTGTGCAAAGCTGTCATCAAGGCAAAGGGTGGCTACTTTGAAGAATCTCAAATATAAAACATTTTTATTTGTTTAACACTTTTTTGGGTTACTAAACTCAGCAAAAAAAGAAACGTCACTTTTTCAGAACCCTGTCTTTCAAAGATAATTCGTAAAATCAAAATAACTTCACAGATCTTCATTGTAAAGCTTCCGGCGCCGAAAAGAGATGGCCGCCTCGCTTCGAGTTCCTTGGAAAATATGCAGTATTTTGTTTTTTTATGTGTTATTTCTTACATCGGTACCCCAGGTAATCTTAGGTTTCATTACATACAGTCGGGAGGAACTACTGAATATACGATTAACGTCAACTCATCATCGTTCCTACCAGGAATATGACTTTCCCGAAACGGATCCAGTGTTTTGCCTTCCACCCAATACAATGGATCTGATCCCAGCCGGCGACCCTGTGCGACGCCGTAAAAGGGGCAAACGAGGCGGTCTCGTGGTCAGGCTTCGGAGACGGGCACATCGCGCTCCACTCCCTAGCATACTACTCGCCAATGTCCAGTCTCTTGACAATAAGGTTGATGAAATCCGAGCACGGGTAGCATTCCAGAGAGACATCAGGGATTGCAACGTGCTCTGCTTCACGGAAACATGGCTAACTCAAGAGACGCTAACGGAGTCGGTGCAGCCAGCTGGTTTCTTCATGCATCGCGCCGACAGAAACAAACATCTTTCTGGTAAGAAGAGGGGCGGGGGGGTATGCCTTATGATTAACGAGACATGGTGTGATCATCATAACAACACACAGGAACTCAAGTCATTCTGTTCACCTGATCTAGAACTCCTCACAATCAAATGTCGACCGCATTATCTACCAAGGGAATTCTCTTCAATCATAATCACAGCCGTATATATTCCCCCCCAAGCAGACACATCGATGGCCCTGAACGAACTTTATCTGACTCTTTGTAAACTGGAAACCACACACCCTGAGGCTGCATTCATCGTAGCTGGGGATTTTAACAAGGCTAATCTAAAAACAAAACTCCCTAAATTCTATCAGCATATCGATTGTGCTACCAGGGCTGGAAAAACCCTAGATCATTGTTATACTAATTTCCGCGACGCATATAAGGCCCTCCCCCGCCCCCCTTTCGGAAAAGCTGACCACGACTCCATTTTGTTGATTCCAGCCTACAAACAGAAACTAAAACAACAAGCTCCCGCGCTCAGGTCTGTTCAACGCTGGTCCGACCAATCTGAATCCACGCTTCAAGACTGCTTCGATCACGCGGATTGGAATATGTTCCGCATTGCGTCCAACAACAATATTGACGAATATGCTGATTCGGTGAGCGAGTTCATTAGGAAGTGCATTGACGATGTCGTACCCACAGCAACGATTAAAACATTCCCAAACCAGAAACCGTGGATTGACGGCAGCATTCGCGTGAAACTGAAAGCGCGAACCACTGCTTTTAACCAGGGCAAGGTGACCGGAAGCATGACCGAATACAAACAGTGTAGCTATTCTCTCCGCAAGGCAATCAAACAGGCTAAGTCCCAGTACAGAGACAAAATCGAGTCGCAATTCAACAGCTCAGACACAAGAGGAATGTGGCAGGGTCTACAGTCAATCACGGATTACAAAAAGAAAACCAGCCCCGTCGCGGACCAGGATGTCTTGCTCCCAGACAGGCTAAACAACTTTTTTGCCCGCTTTGAGGACAATACAGTGCCACTGACACGGCCCCCTACCAAAACCTGCGGGCTCTCCTTCACTGCAGCCGAGGTGAGTAAAACATTTAAACGTGTTAACCCTCGCAAGGCTGCAGGCCCAGACGGCATTCCCAGCCGCGTCCTCAGAGCATGCGCAGACCAGCTGGCTGGTGTGTTTACGGACATATTCAATCAATCCTTATCCCAGTCTGCTGTTCCCACATGCTTCAAGAGGGCCACCATTGTTCCTGTTCCCAAGAAAGCTAAGGTAACTGAGCTAAACGACTACCGCCCCGTAGCACTCACTTCCGTCATCATGAAGTGCTTTGAGAGACTAGTCAAGGACCATATCACCTCCACCCTACCGGACACCCTAGACCCACTCCAATTTGCTTACCGACCCAATAGGTCCACAGACGACGCAATCGCAACCACACTGCACACTGCCCTAACCCATCTGGACAAGAGGAATACCCATGTGAGAATGCTGTTCATCGATTACAGCTCAGCATTTAACACCATAGTACCCTCCAAACTCGTCATCAAGCTTGAGACCCTGGGTCTCGACCCCGCCCTGTGCAACTGGGTCCTGGACTTCCTGACGGGCCGCCCCCAGGTGGTGAGGGTAGGTAACAACATCTCCACCCCGCTGATCCTCAACACTGGGGCCCCACAAGGGTGCGTTCTGAGCCCTCTCCTGTACTCCCTGTTCACCCACGACTGCGTGGCCATGCACGCCTCCAACTCAATCATCAAGTTTGCGGACGACACTACAGTGGTAGGCTTGATTACCAACAACGACGAGACGGCCTACAGGGAGGAGGTGAGGGCCCTCGGAGTGTGGTGTCAGGAAAATAACCTCACACTCAACGTCAACAAAACAAAGGAGATGATTGTGGACTTCAGGAAACAGCAGAGGGAGCACCCCCCTATCCACATCGACGGGTCAGTAGTGGAGAAGGTGGAAAGTTTTAAGTTCCTCGGTGTACACATCACGGACAAACTGAATTGGTCCACCCACACAGACAGCGTTGTGAAGAAGGCGCAGCAGCGCCTCTTCAACCTCAGGAGGCTGAAGAAATTCGGCTTGTCACCAAAAGCACTCACAAACTTCTACAGATGCACAATCGAGAGCATCCTGTCGGGCTGTATCACCGCCTGGTACGGCAACTGCTCCGCCCACAACCGTAAGGCTCTCCAGAGGGTAGTGAGGTCTGCAGAACGCACCACCGGGGGCAAACTACCTGCCCTCCAGGACACCTACACCACCCGATGTCACAGGAAGGCCATAAAGATCATCAAGGACAACAACCACCCAAGCCACTGCCTGTTCACCCCGCTATCATCCAGAAGGCGAGGTCAGTACAGGTGCATCAAAGCAGGGACCGAGAGACTGAAAAACAGCTTCTATCTCAAGGCCATCAGACTGTTAAACAGCCACCACTAACATTTAGCGGCCGCTGCCAACATACTGACTCAACTCCAGCCACTTTAAAAATGGGAATTGATGGAAATTATGTAAAAATGTACCACTAGCCACTTTAAACAATGCCACTTAATATAATGTTTACATACCCTACATTACCCATCTCATATGTATATACTGTACTCTATATCATCTACTGCATCTTGCCATCTTTATGTAATACATGTACCACTAGCCACTTTAAACTATGCCACTTTATGTTTACATACCCTACAGTACTCATCTCATATGTATATACCGTACTCTATACCATCTACTGCATCTTGCCATGCCGTTCTGTACCACCACTCATTCATATATCTTTATGTACATATTCTTTATCCCTTTACACTTGTGTGTGTGTATAAGGTAGTAGTTGTGGAATTGTTAGGTTAGATTACTTGTTGGTTATTACTGCATTGTCGGAACTAGAAGCACAAGCATTTCGCTACACTCGCATTAACATCTGCTAACCATGTGTATGTGACTAATAAAATTTGATTTGATTTGATTTGATTTAAAGGGTTTAAACACTGTTTCCCATGCATGTTCAATGAAACATAAACAATTAATGAATGCACCTGTGGAATGGTCGTTAGGACACTAACAGCTTACAATTAAGCTTACAAGTAGGCAATTAAGGTCACAGTTATGAAAACTTAGGACACGAAAGAGACCTTTCTACTGACTCTGAAAAACACCAAAAGAAAGATGCCCAGGGTCCCTGCTCATCTGCGTGAACGTGCCTTAGGCATGCTGCAAGGAGGCAGGAGGACTGCAGATGTGGCCAGAGCAATAAATTGCAATGTCTGTACTGTGAGACGCCTAAGACAGCGCTACAGGGTGGACAGCTGATCGTCCTCGCAGTGGCAAACCACGTGTAACAACACCTGCACAGGATCGGTACATCCGAACATCACACCTGCGGGACAGGTACAGGATGGCAACAACAACTGCCTGAGTTACACCAGGAACGCACAATCCTTCCATCAGTGCTCAGACTGTCCACAATTGGCTGAGAGAGACAGCACTGAGGGCTTGTAAGCCTGTTGTAAGGTAGGTCCTCACCAGACATCACTGGCAACAACGTCACCTATGGGCACAAACCCACCATCGTTGGACCAGACAGGACTGGCAAAAAGTGCTCTTCACTGACGAGTCACGGTTTTGTCTCACCAGGGGTGATGGTCAGATTGAGGAATGAGCGTTACACCGAGGCCTGTACTCTGGAGCGGGATTGATTTGGAGGTGGAGGGTCCATCATGGTTTGGGGCAGTGTGTCACAGCATCATCGGACTGAGCTTGTTGTTATTGAAGGCAATCTCAAAGTTGTGCGTTACAGGGAAGACATCCTCCTCCCTCATGTGGTACCCTTCCTGCAGGCTCATCCTGACATGACCCTCCAGCATGACAATGCCACCAGGCACACTGCTCGTTCTGTGTGTGATTTCCTGCAAGATGGGAATGTCAGTGTTCTGCCATGGCCAGCAAAGAGCCCGGATCTCAATCCTATTGAGCACGTCTGGGACCTGTTGGATCGGAGGGTGAGGGCTAGGGCCATTCCCCCCAGAAATGTCCGGGAACTTGCAGGTGCCTTGGTGGAAAAGTGGGGTAACATCTCACAGCAAGAACTGGCAAATCTGGTGCAGTCTATGAGGAGGAGATGCCCTGCAGTACTTAATGCAGCTGGTGGCCACACCAGATACTGACTGTTACTTTTGATTTTGACCGCCCCTTTGTTCAGGGACACATTATTCCATTTCTGTTAGTCACATGTCTGTGGAACTTGTTCAGTTTATGTTTCAGTTGTTGAATCTTGTTATGTTCATACAAATATTTACACATGTTAAGTTTGCTGAAGATAAACGCAGTTGACAGTGAGAGAACGTTTCTTCTTTTGCTGAGTTTACATGATTCCATATGTTATTTCATAGTTTTGATGTCTTCACTTTTATTCTATTATCCAAACTTTTGACTGGTACTGTCCTGAAAATCTATGGTAATACCTGAACATGGTTGTCCAGCGATGATCAACAACCGATTTGACAGAGCGTGAAGAATTTTGAAAAGAATATTGGGCAAATATTGAACAATCCAGTTGTGGAAAGCTCTTAGAGATTTACTTAGAAAGACTCACAGCTGTAATCACTGCCAAAGGTGCTTCTACAAAGTATTGACTCGGGTATGAGTACTTACGTATATTAAATTTCTGCATTTCCTTTTCAATACATTTGCTAACATTTCTAAAAACATGTTTTACTTTATCATTATGGAGATTTGTGTGTGGATGGGTGAGAATTCAAGCTGTAACACAACAAAATGTGGAATAAGTCAAGCCGTATGAATAGTTTCTGAAGGCACTCTGTGTGTGTGTGTGTGTGTGTGTGTGTGTGTGTGTGTGTGTGTGTGTGTGTGTGTGTGTGTGTGTGTGTGTGTGTGTGTGTGTGTGTGTGTGTGTGTGTGTGTGTGTGTGTGTGTGTGTGTATACATTACTTTAGTGCCTTGCTGCAAATAAGATGCGTGTTTTGTAAAATTTTATTTCTGTACAGGCTTCCTTTTCAAGGTTAGTATTGTTGAGTAACTACAATGTTATGATCCATCCTCAGTTCTCATATCACAGTCATTAAACTCTGTAACTGTTTTAAAGTCACTATTGGCTTCATGGTGAAATCCCTGAGTGGTTTCCTTCCTCTCTGACAACTGAGTTAGGAAGGACGCCTGTAACTTTGTAGTGACTGGGTGTATTGATACACCATCCAAAGTGTCATTAATAACTTCACCATGCTCAAAGGGACATCCAATGTCTGTTTAAATTATTATTATTTTTAAATCTTGGAAAAACCAAATCTTGTGGTTGAATAATGTTATGAGGTGTTGTGTGTAGGCCAGTGACAAAATCTCAAATGTAAAATTCAGGCTGTAACAACAAAATGCAGAAAAAGTCAAGGGGTGTGAATACTTTCTGAAGGCACTGTGTATATATTTTCACACTATGAGATTGGAATAGTACTGTGAATGTGAAAATGATGATAATGCCCTTTTAGTAGAAAAGTATAATACTTTGAAGGCACTGTGTGTGAGTGTGCGTGTATGCATGCTTGTCCACGTCATTTTCCTTACCTCTGTAAAGACCCACTCCTGTTGTGGCGCCACGCTGGTCCCGTGACCCTTCAGTGTACAGAGCTCTATCTTAACCTGGTCTGGCTGGGGGTTGGCCTGCAGACACAGCTGCTTCCCTATGTTGTGACGCAGCTCCTTATGGGATGTATACTCAAAGTACTGGGGTGACAGAGAAGAGATACAAAGACTGAGGAACTTTCCTTATAACACTGGGTCCTTTTTAAACCATCTGAAGGCTTACAGAGAATGTATAAAGTCTTTATGATAAGGGTACATTAAGCCTTGAATACATTAAGCCTACTTGTTCCAAAAGAGACATCATCCAATTCAATGAGAGTCAATACTGAGTCAGCATCTACCACACAACCACAGTACAGTACCTGATTGCCCCCCATGTTGTGGCAGGTGTACATGATCAGTGGCTTTCCTCCTTGGTTGTTTTCTCCTACATCCAGACAGCTCTGAGTGCCAGAGTTCTTAATCTGCACACACACACGATATCAACACAGCAAATAAACATGCACTGCTGTCCCTAAGGCACAACGGAAAACGACTACTGTGAGTGAGTGTGTTTGTGTACACCTGAAGGGATTTGGGAACGAGACTTACCGCTCCAAACTTGGTTGGGGTGAGGTCTGGTACGAACATCTCGGGGTAGATATTATTCAAATACCAGGTGAAGTTCTTACAATGCAGGCTCTCCCTCAGATTCACACGCTCTGAGATGTCACCAAACCCTTTCTGTAAAACAAAGATTCACACGCTCTGAGATGTCACCAAACCCTTTCTGTAAAACAAAGATGCACATGCTCTGAGATGTCACCAAACCCTTTCTGTAAAACAAAGATGCACATGCTCTGAGATGTCACCAAACCCTTTCTGTAAAACAAAGATTCACATGCTCTGAGATGTCACCAAACCCTTTCTGTAAAACAAACATTCACATGCTCTGAGATGTCACCAAACCCTTTCTGTAAAACAAAGATTCACATGCTCTGAGATGTCACCAAACCCTTTCTGTAAAACAAAGATGCACATGCTCTGAGATGTCACCAAACCCTTTCTGTAAAACAAAGATTCACATGCTCTGAGATGTCACCAAACCCATTCTGTAACAGACAGAGGAGTGGAAATGAGTGAGAAAAACTTCAATCCTGTGCACTGATAGTTAACTTTAACCCCATATATCATATATAGCCACTCATAAGAACTTGTATTTCAGCCTGCTCCAGATGCAATTTGCATATTAATATCTTATAAACAGATTCCGGTATGTGCAGACACACATTATGCACAGTAGTGTGTTGGCTTACAGTGAGCCTTGATTAAGAGCTTCCTTTTGTGTCGAGCGAATGTGAGATGACCAAATCTGTCAAAACAAGATTATCTAATAGTATTATGAAACTTGGGAGTAATTGAAAACATGCCATGTACTTAACTACATCTAGCAGTACAGTGTAGGACTCTTGCAGTTGACTGAGCACATACCTCTTTGGCCATCTTGGCAGCGTTGCTGTTGCGTCGGTAGTAGATGCGTTTGTAGTCGTCCATCCAGACCTCGGCTAATCGTACCTGGTTCCGTGTGATGACCTCAGTGCCTTTAGGGAAGGTGTGGGGGGACTTGGTACGGAACACGTGACCAACCACAGAACACGGAATGATCTCCAGCTGGCCCCCACACTGCCACACCTGCGGGAGGGGAGTGGTGTCAGAAAGTTGATAACAGTTAGCTGAATAACTTAGTGACCTGCCTTGTCACTGGAGGTACAATGACCAAGGACACACCGATTATTTGCTAATTGTATTGATGACGACACTGATCCTGTAGCAGCTGACAAGGTCACTGGCTGCGTTTCAAATTCATAAAAAGACACACCCTCGCCCACTTACCCTCGCCTTATGCCCTTGGGGGAATCCCCGCGGCCATATTTGTTGTCGGTCCAAATGATTAGCCAAGCAAGGGAGCAAAGTAAGCCCCTCAGCCCTTGTTTTTAATGGAGTTTGCGAGTGTACAATTATGTTCACTTCAGGGCCTGAAACACCCCATAACTATACATCCGCTAAGAAAAGTCAGCCAAAACTTAAAACTTCAATGTCAATATGGAGTCAACATACAAGTGTAAGTAAAAACAAATGTAAATAAGTTAGAAATTGGGCTACTAATGCACAAACACATCTCGTAAAAGTAATTATGTTTTTGTTTGGTTAGCTTTTGGAACTTGTAGAAATAAAACATTTTCCTTCTTCAGAAGTAACTAGGCAGGCTAACGTTAGTTATCTAATTAATTTGCTAGCTATCATACAGTAGGCATATATCAATAATTATATAGTTAATATAAGTAGACATGCAATCATAATTGACTGTAGCGCATATAAAGCACCCACATGCTACCAGTAGCTGAAAACACAATTGTCGCAGGACGAACGAGGGACGAATTTCTGGGCAAGGGCGGTCCATTTAAAATTCATTCCTTCCTCCCTCGCCATGCAAGTATATACTCGTCAGACGTCAGGATACATCATCAGAAGTGTCCACTTAATTTGAGGGCTAAGGGGAGAGGGTATGTCTGTTAAGTGTTTGGAATGCAGCCACTGTCTTTCTGTTTTGACTTCCCAGAAGCCTCTGGGGCTGGTGTTTACAGAACATTTGGTGCTGTATGTCTGATTAGGATATTAAGTGCCTGTCTCCAAGAGGCCAGTTAGACATTTCCTTTGCTTCTGTGCTGGGTGGTGTCTCCCGGTTGCAACTTGTAATAAACCACATTGATTGACTACCTATGACTGATGTCATTTTTCCTTCACCTGGAATTTCCCATTGCAGATACACATGCTCACACCATTTACACATTACAGTACATGTCATTTCAATCACTCCAACATGTGCAATTAAGGTGGGAGATTTGTAGAAACAAGGGAGATTATTTCAGACCAGAGCCATATACAACATTGAGGTCACATGACACCATTCAACCAATTAAATTGAGGTAATAATAAACAGAAACAGAATGTCGTTAAGAAAGCATAATGACTAAACTCTCTATATATATATATCGCAGTGTTTTAGACTTGCTGAAGTTCTTGATAAATTCCACTTCATTAACGCTGTTAGAGGAAAGGGCAGAGGGGAAACTAACCCTAAAGGACATCTCCACATTCTCACCCCCCCAGATCTCCATCTTGTCATCGTACGTCCCAATGTGTTCAAAATACTTCTTGGAGATGGAGAAGAGCCCACCGGCAAACGTTGGAGTTCTGAAGGAACAGACCCGTAGAGGTGACAAATGGTGTCAATGCAATGCAAAAGCATGAGATAATATTGTATTACACCGAGTGTACAAAACATTAAGAACGCCTTCCTAATATTGAGTTGCACCCCCCCTCTTTTGCCCTCAGAACAGCCTCAATTCATCAGGGCATGGACTCTACAAGGTGTTGAAAGCATTCCACAGGGATGCCTGCCCATGTTGACTCCAATGCTTCCCACAGTTGTGTCAAGTTTGCTGGATGTCTTTTGGGTGCTGGACCATTCTTGATACAAACTCAGCAGCATTGCAGTCCCCCCCCCCCCCCCCCCAGTGTGCCTCTCACCAACTACAATACCCAGTTCAAAAGGAACTTATATCTTTTGTCTTGCCCATTCACCGTCTGAATGGCACAAATACACAATCCATGTCTCAATTGTCTCTAGGCTTAAAAATATTGATTTAACCCATCTTCTCCCTTTCACCTACACCGATTGAAGTGGATTTAACAAGTGACCATAGCTTTCATCTGGCTTCACTTGGTCATTCTATGTCATGGAAAGAGCAGGTGTTCATAATGTTTTGTACACTCCATGTACATGGCTGTTTTAGACTAAATATTTGATATATTCCACTTTATTAACGCTGTTTGAAAGCATGAGATAATGTTGTGTAATATGTTACTGTAATATTGAAGTTACTATACATGCTGAATTGTGAGCTTTTCATTAACATCACTATGCAGGTGGTTAAATAAAGGGTCAATTAAATAAATGATGTAAATTATGTTTGGTGGGTCCCTAGCCCTTACTTGACGGGGTAGGTCTCGTCTTTGCGTCTGTTCCTCTCCTGCTCGGGGATGCCCTCCCAGCCGAAGGTGAGGCTCCAGTCAAAGTTCCCTCTGTTCTGGGCCTTAGCGGTGGCTACAGGCTTTTTGAAGGCAAAGTTATTCAGGTTGATGGTGGTGATCTCTGGGCTGACCACGGCCGTGGGCTCCTCTACGATACGAGCAAGCAGGGGCTCCAGCCAGCCATGGAAACACTCACCTGGGAGGGGAGAGGAGGGTGAGAGGAGGTGAGAGGAGGGTGAGAGGAGGGTGAGAGGAGGGGAGGGGAGGGTGAGAGGAGGGTGAGAAAGGGGAGATGAGGGTGAGAGGAGGGTCAGAGGAGGTGAGAGGAGGGTGAGAGGAGGGGAGAGGAGGGTGAGAGGAGGGTAGTGTTCAGTAACTAGATTTTTTTATTTTTTTTATTTTTTTTACAACAAACAAAGTACAAAAAGGAGGTTCAGCTGACAAACGCTGTGGAACATTGCAGATAGAGATGTTATGAATGAAGCTGACTCCATTTCCAATTCTACATGACAGAACATCATATACACTCTTGACACACTACTTTTCTATTTGAATGTTGTGTAACGTTGCATGTGCATGTTGTACATGGTTAGTCTAATGCAGAACTCGTCATTGAGACAACGCTGAAGCATCAATCCATTGGGCGAGTCAGTGCTACATTTTCATTTGTGCCGAAATCAAAATGAAATGACAGTTTTCGGGCAAACTCAGCAGGCCTTGGTGTGAAACAGGCTTTTAGAAGTGCCCTCTTTATTTGATTACATATGGTTAATTTACATATGGTTAATGCAGTCTTTGGTGTGCTTTTCAATGTAAAACCACCTTTTCTCCCCCACTCTCGTCAATCATTTTTTATTAAGTCATACAAAAGTGTTACATTGTGTGAAGTTTAAAATACATCCGGTCATTACTAAATGTGTATTGTGATATATTAAAATGTTTTATCACAACAACAACAAAAAACATGTCATTTATAAAATATTTTAAATCTGCAGTCTTCCTCAAATGAAGGGGATGATGATGCAATCTTTGCAAGAGGGAGGGAATCTGATTTCATTGGTCCTCAATACATGGCTCTGTCATGATCGTTATAAGGAGTGGACCAAGATGCAGCGTGGTATGTTTCCATCCTCTTTATTTGGAAGAGAAACTTAAAGAACAAAAAAACAATAAAACGAACAAACGAAACGTGAAGCTCAGAGTAGTGCTCACAGGCAACTATACCTAGACAAGATCCCACAAAGTACAATAGGGAAATGGCTACCTAAATATGATCCCCAATCAGAGACAACGATAAACAGCTGCCTCTGATTGGAAACCACACCAGGCCAACATAGACATACCAATTCCCCTAGATAACCCACCCTTAAATCACACCCCGACCTAACCAACATAGAGAATAAACAGCTCTCTATGGTCAGGGCGTTACAGGCTCATTAATTTAATTCAGGGAAGTTTAGCCGTGAGTTAGCCTGCCCCGGAGCAGGTTAGTTGTGAAGGATTCGTTGCCATAGAAAGTTACCTGGCTAAAAGCTGAGCCACTTTCGTATGACCAGTTATCCCAAGTTGACCAATTTTTTACATTTATACATGTTAGTCATTTAGCAGATGCTCTTATCCAGAGAAATTAGGATTAAGTGCCTTGCTCAAGGGCACAGACAGATTTTTCACCTTGTCGGCTCGGTGATTCAAATTAGCCACCTTTCGGTTACTGGCAAAAAGCTCTAACCGCTAGGCTAACCGCTAGGCTACAAGTTACCTTGCTAACTTCTCAAACCTGCTTCGTAGGATACCCCTCTGGCCTCAGACCCCTTTACAGGATGACCCTGATAATTCACAGTATTTGTGTATGTATTTGTATACGTTTCATAAATTCAGTGGCCACTTTATTATGTACACGTTTACAAAAATGTTTCGCTCCTACAGACAGTGAGTCACGTGACCACGACTTGCTATATATAGCAGCCAGACAGGCGTCGGGCCATTCAGTTACTATTCGATTGAACTTTAGAATGGGCACAACAAGTGACCTAAGCAACTTTGAGCATGGTACTGTATGATCGTCAGTGCCAGGCTCGCCGGTTCCAGTATCTCAGAAACAGCCGGCCTCCTGGGCTTTTCACGCAGGGCAAAACAATACCTATTCTATCCTCCAATGTGTCCCTTGTCTTCTGCTCTCCAATCACGGGCTGCGTCTCCAAGACTGGTGCGACAAACAAAACATGCAGTCAGCGGCAGTCCTGTGGGCGAAAACAGCTCGTTGATGAGATGTCAAAGGAGAATACCAAGAATCGTGCAAGCTAACAAGCAGGCCACAAACAGTGGTGTGCAGAACGGCATCCCGGAATGCACAACTTGTTGTTCCTTGTCATGGATGGGCTATTGCAGCAGACGACCACACTGGGTTCCACTGCTACCAAAAACAAGAAGCAGCAGCTCCAGTGGGCACGCAATCACCAACACTGGACAATTGAGGAGTGGAAAAAGTTTGCCTGGTCCAAAGAATCCCGGTTCCTGTTGCGTCATGCTGATGGCAGAGTCAGGATTTGGTGTAATCAGCATGAGTTCATTCCCCAATCCTGCCTGGTGTCAACGGTACAGCCTGGTGGCAGTGGTGTACTGGTGTGGGGAATGTTTTCCTGGCACACGTTAGGTCCCTTGATACCAATTGAGCAATGTTTCATGCACCGAAGTATTCAGGCTAGGGGGTCTGACCTGGTACTACCTAATGAACTGGCCACAGTGTATATATATATACTGTATATATATCCATGCAATGCCTTTATCACCTTGTATCTGAATTTATAGCCCTTCATCACTCCACTTTACATCTCTCTAAGTATATGTGTGTGGAATGGTGTCGCACATCTAGGTTCTAGCAGGGTAACCTGAAGAACAGGTTTCAACTGTTGACTACTAAGAGAACCCCAATCTACAACGGACATCTAACTGAGACAAACCGACTAGTCGTGACCTAAGGCCACTAACCACTATTTTTTTTAAATCAGTGTTCTTTCCTGATAGTTTCTGGTTGAAAATACTCATCTACACAGGAACTTTTAAATCAGAAGGTTTGTGTGGTCGGGAGGTTCAACTTTCCATAGTGACATCACTTTGCAGTAAATTGGTTAATAGACCAATAATAAAAAGACTACCAAACCTCTCTGCCAATAAAAAGACTACCAAACCTCTCAGCCAATAACAGCTAGTTTTTCCCCCTTCCACTCAGACCACGTTTTTGCTAAAAAGCTATTTTTGCCTATTTTAATGGAAATCTTTTACAGTAAGGTAATTCATTGTTACCCAAATTATTTGATATAAAAACTTCTGCATTGGGTCTTTTTCCCAACATTTCTGGTTTTGCCCTAGTGCTAACACACTTCATGACACTAATCAAGTCATCAGGCATCAATTTGATGATCTCAATCAGGTGTATTAGTTGCGAGGTCAACAACTATAATGTGCACCCCTTTGAGTTCCCAGGACCAGGACTGGGAAACACTGCTTTAAAGAACTCAATATAAATATCACAGGCAGACAGCGGGGCAACTTCTTGGTACAAACATTAACACATTAGAAAATCTACCACATACCTTTAACACTTTACAATAATATATACATAACATGATTTATATAGGGTTTAAAAGTAGTTTATAAACTCAGTTATTAGATTATAGGTAGTTTATCTGTACTAAACATTTAAACAAATACCTAGATCTAGTACAATGGTCGTAAATGGATTGATCTAATGGGTACCATTTTACCCCCTCCACCTATCCTTCCATTTTACCCCCTACATCTATCCTTCCATTTTACCCCCTCCACTTATCCTTCCATTTTACCCCTTCCACCCATCCTTCCATTTTACCCCCTACATCTATCCTTCCATTTTACCCCCTCCACCTATCCTTCCATTTTACCCCCTCCACCTATCCTTCCATTTTAACCCCTCCATCTATCCTTCCATTTTACCCCCTCTACCTAGGTAGGATGAGGAGGTCGTGGCTCGATTTGAAACCATGCCAACTCTTGCATATACAGTAGCTAGTCACAGTGTGCATCCAGGAAGGAGAGTGTCTGTCCCTGGGCCTCCCAGCATTCATTCATTCATTCATCCATCACTAATCATAGTGTGCGTCCAGGAAGGTGAGTCTCTCTCAATGGGCCCCCCAGCATTCATTCATTCATCCAACCATCACTACTCACAGTGTGCGTCCAGGAAGGTGAGTCTCTCTCAATGGGCCCCCCAGCATTCATTCATTCATCCAACCATCACTACTCACAGTGTGCGTCCAGGAAGGTGAGTCTCTCTCAATGGGCCCCCCAGCATTCATTCATTCATCCAACCATCACTACTCACAGTGTGCGTCCAGGAAGGTGAGTGTTTGTCCCAGTGCCCCCCTGGCCCCCAGGAGCCTGGCTGTGATCAGGCCCTTCCTCTCCTGCTGTCTCACCACCTTCACTATATTCAGCTGTTTCACATACTCATCCAGCCGAGTCCCCAGGTGCTCTGGTTGGAAGAAGGAAACACATACCTGATATTAAATTATTTTCTTCAGGTGGTCTGGAGCATGGGGGTTAATGACAGGAGGTTAATGCTGCGTTCATAACAAAGTGGGAAACACAAAATACTACTTGTAAAATGGGAATGTGCGTTCACATGCTTTGAACTCGTTGAAAACGCCTATTGGCGAAACGGCAATCAAGCTGCGTCAACTAGAGGTCGACCGATTATGATTTTTCAACGCCGATACCGATACCGATTATTGGAGGGCCAAAAAGCCGATACCGATTAATCGGCCATTTCTTTCTTTTTATTTGTAATAATGACAATTACAACAATACTGAATGAACACTTATTTTAACTTAATATAAAAATCAATAAAATAAATTTAGCCTCAAATAATGAAACATGTTCAATTTGGTGTAAATAATGCAAAAACAAAGTGTTGGAGAAGAAAGTAAAAGTGCAATATGTGCCATGTAAGAAAGCTAACGTTTAAGTTCCTTGCTCAGAACATGAGAACATATGAAAGCTGGTGGTTCCTTTTAACATGAGTCTTCAATATTCCCAGGTAAGAAGTTTTAGGTTGTAGTTATTATAGGAATTATAGGACTATTTCTCTCTATACGGTTTGTATTTCATATACCTTTGACTTTTGGATGTTCTTATAGGCACTTTAGTATTGCCAGTGTAACAGTTCAGCTTCCATCCCTCTCCTCGCCGCTACCTGGGCTCGAACCAGGAACACATCGACAACAGCCACCCTCGAAGCAGCGTTACCCATGCAGAGCAAAGGGAACAACTACTCCAAGTCTCAGAGCGAGTGACCTTTGAAACGCTATTAGAGCGCACCCCGCTAACTAGCTAGCCATTTCACATCGGTTACACCAGCCTAATCTCGGGAGTTGATAGGCTTGAAGTCATAAACATCGCAATGCTTGAAGCATTGCGAAGAGCTGTGGGCAAAACGCACGAAAGTGCTGTTTGAATGAATGCTTACGAGCGTGCTGCTGCCTACCATCGCTCAGTCAGACTGCTCTATCAAATCATAGACTTAATTATAACATAATAACACACAGAAATACGAGCCTTAGGTCATTAATATGGTCGAATCCAGAAACTATCATCTCGAAAACAAAACGTTTATTCTTTCAGTGAAATACGGAACCGTTCCGTATTTTATCTAACGGGTGGCATCCATAAGTCTAAATATTCCTGTTGCATTGCACAACCTTCAATGTTATGCTATAATTACGTAAAATTCACGCAAGAGAAGTGACACAATTTCACCTGGTTAATATTGCCTGCTAACCTGGATTTCTTTTAGCTAAATATGCAGGTTTAAAAATATATACTTCTGTGTATTGATTTTAAGAAAGGCATTGATGTTTATGGTTAGGTACACGTTGGAGCAACGACAGTCCTCTTTCGCGAATGCGCACTGCATCGATTATATGCAACGCAGGACACGCTAGATAAACTAGTAATATCATCAACCATGTGTAGTTATAACTAGTGATTATGATTGATTGATTGTTTTTTATAAGATAAGTTTAATGCTAGCTAGCAACTTACCTTGGCTTCTTACTGCATTCGCGTAACAGGTGGGCTCCTCGTGAGGCAGGTGGCTAGAGCGTTGGACTAGTTAACCGTAAGGTTGCAAGATTGAATCCCTGAGCGGACAAGGTAAACATCTGCCGTTCTGCTCCTGAACAAGGCAGTTAACCCACCGTTCCTAGGCCGTCATTGAAAATAAGAATTTGTTCTTAACTGACTTGCCTAGTTAAATAAAGGTGTAAAAAAAAATTATAATAATAAAATCGGCAAAATTCGGCGTCCAAAATTACCGATTTCCGATTGTTATGAAAACTTGAAACCGGCCCTAATTAATCGGCCATTCCGATTAATCGGTCGACCTCTAGCGACAAACATAAACTAAAAGTACAGCTATCATGCTCGTAAACAAATTATAGTGTTCAAAAACCATATTAATAGATCCATTTTTATAATGTTTTGTTGTTGTTTATTGCCGAAAAAGCTGTTCGAGGTCATTTCCTTAGTACTGTATGTGACGTCAGAGTTCAGCATGTGGGAGAAATCTGAGTTCAGGCATGATAGACGTATTTTCCACAGGTTAGAGGGGCATTCAAGTGATTTTTTCCCGGTCGTATGCTTGTATTTACGGATTTACAAGATGTTATGAACACAGCATTAGAACAGCATCTCTAGGGAACTGACAGAGAGCAGGGGTGTGTTCATAGGACTGTAACCACATGCTGTCTAACTGTGATGGCATAGGACTGTAACCACATGCTGTCTAAATGTGATGGCATAGGACTGTAACCACATGCTGTCTAACTGTGATGGCATAGGACTGTAACCACATGCCGTCTAAATGTGATGGCATAGGACTGTAACCACATGCTGTCTAAATGTGATGGCATAGGACTGTAACCACATGCTGTCTAAATGTGATGGCATAGGACTGTAACCACATGCTGTCTAAATGTGATGGCATAGGACTGTAACCACATGCTGTCTAAATGTGATGGCATAGGACTGTAACCACATGCTGTCTAACTGTGATGGCATAGGACTGTAACCACATGCTGTCTAACTGTGATGGCATAGGACTGTAACCACATGCTGTCTAACTGATGGCATAGGACTGTAACCACATGCTGTCTAAATGTGATGGCATAGGACTGTAACCACATGCTGTCTAACTGATGGCATAGGACTGTAACCACATGCTGTCTAACTGATGGCATAGGACTGTAACCACATGCTGTCTAAATGTGATGGCATAGGACTGTAACCACATGCTGTCTAACTGATGGCATAGGACTGTAACCACATGCTGTCTAACTGATGGCATAGGACTGTAACCACATGCCGTCTAAATGTGATGGCATAGGACTGTAACCACATGCTGTCTAAATGTGATGGCATAGGACTGTAACCACATGCTGTCTAAATGTGATGGCATAGGACTGTAACCACATGCTGTCTAAATGTGATGGCATTTAGACAGCACTGTAGCAACTATTACACTCAACTGAACGACTTGATTAGTGTAGTGTTAGCTAGCTACATAGTTGTCTTTGCTGTCTTCGTATCCAAGATAATTGTGTAGTTTAGAGTGTGTCGTTTTAGAGTGATTATCTTAATTTACAGAGGTTAGCTAGCCAGCTATTTGTCGTCCTTAACGTAGGAGACACTGCTAGCTAGCCAACAGCTAGCCAACGTCTACCGAATAGAACTTCCGCACTCAACAACCCGGTCGCATTCCGCTTCGCTCCACAGGTAGTATCACATTTTCATTTCATTTCATTACAGTACAACGGTTTGATTTGTTTGATCGTAGCTAGCTACATAGCTAGCTACATAGCCGTCTTTGTATCAAAGATAATTGTGTAGTCTAGAGCGATTTTCTAGGTTAGCTAGCCAGCTATTGTCGTTCTTTTAACGCAACGTAACGTAATCAACACTGCTAGCTAGCCAGCTAGCCCCCGAATAGCAGCACTGTAGAAACTATTACACTCAACGGAACGACTTGATTAGTGTAGTGTCAACAACGCAGCCACTGCCAGCTAGCCTACAAAGTCAACAACGCAGCCACTGCCAGCTAGCCTACTTCAGCAGTACTGTATCATCTTAATCATTTTAGTCAATAAGATTCTTGCTACGTAAGCTTAACTTTCTGAACATTCGAGACGCGTAGTCCACTTGCCACTCCAATCTCCTTTGCATTAGCGTAGTCTCTTCTGTAGCCTGTCAACTATGTGTCTGTCTATCCCTGTTCTCTCCTCTCTGCACAGACCATACAAACGCTCCACACCGCGTGGCCGCGGCCACCCTAATCTGGTGGTCCCAGCGCGCACGACCCACGTGGAGTTCCAGGTCTCCGGTAGCCTCTGGAACTGCCGATCTGCGGCCAACAAGGCAGAGTTCATCTCAGCCTATGCCTCCCTCCAGTCCCTCGACTTCTTGGCACTGACGGAAACATGGATCACCACAGATAACACTGCTACTCCTACTGCTCTCTCTTCGTCCGCCCACGTGTTCTCGCACACCCCGAGAGCTTCTGGTCAGCGGGGTGGTGGCACCGGGATCCTCATCTCTCCCAAGTGGTCATTCTCTCTTTCTCCCCTTACCCATCTGTCTATCGCCTCCTTTGAATTCCATGCTGTCACAGTTACCAGCCCTTTCAAGCTTAACATCCTTATCATTTATCGCCCTCCAGGTTCCCTCGGAGAGTTCATCAATGAGCTCGATGCCTTGATTAGCTCCTTTCCTGAGGACGGCTCACCTCTCACAGTTCTGGGCGACTTTAACCTCCCCACGTCTACCTTTGACTCATTCCTCTCTGCCTCCTTCTTTCCACTCCTCTCCTCTTTTGACCTCACCCTCTCACCTTCCCCCCCTACTCACAAGGCAGGCAATACGCTCGACCTCATCTTTACTAGATGCTGTTCTTCCACTAACCTCATTGCAACTCCCCTCCAAGTCTCCGACCACTACCTTGTATCCTTTTCCCTCTCGCTCTCATCCAACACTTCCCACACTGCCCCTACTCGGATGGTATCGCGCCGTCCCAACCTTCGCTCTCTCTCCCCCGCTACCCTCTCCTCTTCCATCCTATCATCTCTTCCCTCTGCTCAAACCTTCTCCAACCTATCTCCTGATTCTGCCTCCTCAACCCTCCTCTCCTCCCTTTCTGCATCCTTTGACTCTCTATGTCCCCTATCCTCCAGGCCGGCTCGGTCCTCCCCTCCCGCTCCGTGGCTCGACGACTCATTGCGAGCTCACAGAACAGGGCTCCGGGCAGCCGAGCGGAAATGGAGGAAAACTCGCCTCCCTGCGGACCTGGCATCCTTTCACTCCCTCCTCTCTACATTTTCCTCTTCTGTCTCTGCTGCTAAAGCCACTTTCTACCACTCTAAATTCCAAGCATCTGCCTCTAACCCTAGGAAGCTCTTTGCCACCTTCTCCTCCCTCCTGAATCCTCCTCCCCCTCCCCCCCCCTCCTCCCTCTCTGCAGATGACTTCGTCAACCATTTTGAAAAGAAGGTCGACGACATCCGATCCTCGTTTGCTAAGTCAAACGACACCGCTGGTTCTGCTCACACTGCCCTACCCTGTGCTCTGACCTCTTTCTCCCCTCTCTCTCCAGATGAAATCTCGCGTCTTGTGACGGCCGGCCGCCCAACAACCTGCCCGCTTGACCCTATCCCCTCCTCTCTTCTCCAGACCATTTCCGGAGACCTTCTCCCTTACCTCACCTCGCTCATCAACTCATCCCTGACCGCTGGCTACGTCCCTTCCGTCTTCAAGAGAGCGAGAGTTGCACCCCTTCTGAAAAAACCTACACTCGATCCCTCCGATGTCAACAACTACAGACCAGTATCCCTTCTTTCTTTTCTCTCCAAAACTCTTGAACGTGCCGTCCTTGGCCAGCTCTCCCGCTATCTCTCTCAGAATGACCTTCTTGATCCAAATCAGTCAGGTTTCAAGACTAGTCATTCAACTGAGACTGCTCTTCTCTGTATCACGGAGGCGCTCCGCACTGCTAAAGCTAACTCTCTCTCCTCTGCTCTCATCCTTCTAGACCTATCGGCTGCCTTCGATACTGTGAACCATCAGATCCTCCTCTCCACCCTCTCCGAGTTGGGCATCTCCGGCGCGGCCCACGCTTGGATTGCGTCCTACCTGACAGGTCGCTCCTACCAGGTGGCGTGGCGAGAATCTGTCTCCTCACCACGTGCTCTCACCACTGGTGTCCCCCAGGGCTCTGTTCTAGGCCCTCTCCTATTCTCGCTATACACCAAGTCACTTGGCTCTGTCATAACCTCACATGGTCTCTCCTATCATTGCTATGCAGACGACACACAACTAATCTTCTCCTTTCCCCCTTCTGATGACCAGGTGGCGAATCGCATCTCTGCATGTCTGGCAGACATATCAGTGTGGATGACGGATCACCACCTCAAGCTGAACCTCGGCAAGACGGAGCTGCTCTTCCTCCCGGGGAAGGACTGCCCGTTCCATGATCTCGCCATCACGGTTGACAACTCCATTGTGTCCTCCTCCCAGAGCGCTAAGAACCTTGGCGTGATCCTGGACAACACCCTGTCGTTCTCAACTAACATCAAGGCGGTGGCCCGTTCCTGTAGGTTCATGCTCTACAACATCCGCAGAGTACGACCCTGCCTCACACAGGAAGCGGCGCAGGTCCTAATCCAGGCACTTGTCATCTCCCGTCTGGATTACTGCAACTCGCTGTTGGCTGGGCTCCCTGCCTGTGCCATTAAACCCCTACAACTCATCCAGAACGCCGCAGCCCGTCTGGTGTTCAACCTTCCCAAGTTCTCTCACGTCACCCCGCTCCTCCGCTCTCTCCACTGGCTTCCAGTTGAAGCTCGCATCCGCTACAAGACCATGGTGCTTGCCTACGGAGCTGTGAGGGGAACGGCACCTCAGTACCTCCAGGCTCTGATCAGGCCCTACACCCAAACAAGGGCACTGCGTTCATCCACCTCTGGCCTGCTCGCCTCCCTACCACTGAGGAAGTACAGTTCCCGCTCAGCCCAGTCAAAACTGTTCGCTGCTCTGGCCCCCCAATGGTGGAACAAACTCCCTCACGACGCCAGGACAGCGGAGTCAATCACCACCTTCCGGAGACACCTGAAACCCCACCTCTTTAAGGAATACCTAGGATAGGATAAAGTAATCCTTCTCACCCCCCCCCCCTTAAAAGATTTAGATGCACTATTGTAAAGTGGCTGTTCCACTGGATGTCATAAGGTGAATGCACCAATTTGTAAGTCGCTCTGGATAAGAGCGTCTGCTAAATGACTTAAATGTAAAA